>NC_056733.1:1378109574-1378442074 GCF_019279795.1 Protopterus annectens
TTCTGATGTTCATTTACAAATATTAGGAAACTGCCTGCTAATGCAGTGGATCAGGAACAGTGCAGTGTAAAGCCTGCAATTTGTGATCTTCTGAATTTTTTGAAATCTGTTTAGAAGTCGTCCGATCTGCTATCCTGTCAGCTACCACCTCATATATGATAAGTCTTGACATACACTCCTACTTTTACTGTGACCTTTACAGATTTACAGCACATTGCCTTGATTTATGACAATTTTTTCTACCTTGGATTTAGAGTTCCATTTATATTTCTTTATTGTTCTTTTAACAAGTGCTAACTTAGTGGCAGATTCTCTGCTCCCTCCATTTCCACCACTGTTATTTTTTGAAGTCGTTTTCCACCAGATTGCAAAATCTCCCATGAGCAAAATGTTTGTTTCCCTTTTACATTTTTTATATCATTTGGCAGATGAGCTTGGTCTTGCAGACCTTGCCTCCTCATAGAATCCTGTCTTCTACAAAACGTTTTCGTTCTCGAAGAGACCATAATCTCAGCAGACATATTGTGCTCATCTCAGTCTCAAGGTCCAGCTTTGCATCATCTCCTCCAGCAAGACCCGTATTGTTACACATGGGAGAGCTGGTCCTTAGGCAGACAATGTATTCTTGTCCCTCTCTTAGCAGTCCATTCTTCATGTGGGTGCGCGCAGGCGCATCTGCCTTTCTTTGTCATGCCCTCACTTTCTCTCTGTCTCACTTGCAAACAGGCATTCTATATAAAATTTTGTTGCATACATATGCCTAGAATCTCTTACTAGCAGTGACAACTGGTGCACATGAGAGAATGCATTTAAAAATAAAAATGCATTGCATAATGAACAAGAGTACTGAACTTGGATATTTTAAATGGTAAATACTAACCAACCTATAATTTTTCTATGTTTTTCTTCTACCAACTATTATTTCAAGCATTATACAGAAGTCCTAGATCTTTCCATGCATAGTATATGCTCTTGTGACCATTTCTTGAAACCAACCACACTTGATGCAAGTTCATAATTGAAAATATCAAATTATGCTTCTAACTGCTGGGCAAACGCATGAAGAATTTAGCTAGCACGTAGGCATTTCTCATTAACAATGTAAGAGTTTTAAAGATGTACAATTGAAAACGAGCATTAGGACGTATCTAATAGTTACCAGAAAGTGAACACATACATATTCAAAAACAGTATTTTTGTTCGTGGTGATTGTCTCTTGATACCGATTCAAGTTTTCTCAAACAGATAGTTATCTTATTTGCTTATGACCTCTTTAGAATAACAGAATTTTAAGCTTGCATTGTCCTGTAATAGTACTATCCTCCAGAAAATACAAGGACACTTCACAAATGCTGTAAACACTTTATTAATAAAATATATACCTTTGTCATGAATGAAATTGGAATTAGCAAAAACAGTAAAAACAATACAATTCTTAAACCAGCAAATATTCCAAGTATTGTAAGGGACCCTGTTGAGTGGACAGAGTGACTGACAGCCTGCAGTAATCCATCTTGTCCCCTCTCAGCTGAGTGACATACTGTTACCCTGGCAAATACACCATTGGCCATGTGCATTCCTGAAGCTTTAATTGGCCCAGGAAAGGAAAGGGAAGGGGGTAATGACAAGGAGGGAAGTTCTTGCAGTGACTGGCCGCCAGGATGCTGAACTAAGTTGCCCGTTTCCCAGTTTATTGGCCATTAATAACTTAGATAAACAACAAAATAATGAACCAAAACAAAGAAACCATAGCTTTATTTGGTGTCTATGTACACATGGGCAGACATTCTAGGGAGATTAGTATATACCATTTAAAATATCCAAAAGCTGGTTTGGATATCAAACCTTATAATATAGAGGCCCAATTAAGATTAAACAATTTCTAACCATAAAAGAGAGGTGTATATTGTCCTTATATCAAATGGGATCTTTACATGTGAAATCTCAAAGTTTTATGACTGTAAAATCCAAATGAGTGGCAGCTGGGGTGACCCTATGCTTCACAAACTTTCAAGCTGGTGCTACAGTGTAGGCATAAGGACCTTATCCCAAAACAGTATGGGCACAACAGCTGGCCAAGAAGTCAGCTGACCCAGTAATAAATGTTGTATAGCCACAAATTCATTCAAGATACTAGAAAGCAAGCTTATTTTTTGTGATCTAACCAATGTCATTGCAACGTAAGTGAAATATGAGTTGATAGTTCTATTTCAGAGATATGTTGGTCTAGCACTGATGACATTTGATCCAAAATCAGGCAACCAAAGCCTTTCAAATAATTTCGCAAGTATAAGGATCCAGATCCATGCTCAGTCCTCCTTGATTAAGTTCTGCTAATGTACCCTAACTGTACATGAGAGTTCACCTTTAAACTACAGATATATTAAATAATGTACTATTAAATGCACTGATTATGGTCTCTCTTCCTTTGGAAGGTTTAGGCAAGTATATGTCAAAGACCTAAGAGCTACCCTACATGTTCTGTTTTTACTAGGGGCTCAAGAATTCCATTACAAAACATGTGCTACTCTTTTCCAACCCCCAAAAAGTCATCTGGAATCTTTATGCACAGTACTGCTGCATCCAGGGCAAACAGATGAAACTTGGCAACAGATCAGAAATTATATCATGACACCCTAGGATGTGTTTGACCGAAAAAGACAAATTAATACATAAACTGTGAAGGACCAATAACCTTAAGAATAACTGAATCAACAACAAGACTTGGAATGTTTTTTGGTCAAAATTTGTATCACAGCCTTGTTGTTGAAGCAAAATAATAATTTCTTGTTAGGTAAATTATCCTGACAGACTACTACAGATTCCTAAATGGGCATTAGTTCCAGAAAAGTAATGTTTTTCTTTGTCTTAACACACTAATTAGGAGGCTAAAGTGTGGAAAACCATTGTCTTTAAAGTCAACTTATATGCCTACATCTTCTGCTGCATCTGTGAACAACTGCAAGGTATTGTTTGTAACCCCAGTCATGCCAAAAATGACACCCATTGAAGTTTGTGAGAAAGACAGACAACAGGTAAAGGTATGATCTTACCCTTCTAGTAATTCTGATCCTGTGATAATTCTGACATGTCCATGCTGCAAGTTATCCAAGAATCTACTGGATTTCCACTCTGGAACCACTGTCCTACAAACAAAATTTAAAAAGCTGAAACGTTCCATAACATGGCCCACTTTAACTTTTTTAACTGACAAAATGCACATAATCAACAAAATCAATCCTTCCAGACTACGCTTTGTTAGTCTGAAAGAGGAAGATACTACATCCATTTACAGCCCTAGAAATGTAAAGGACTTCACAGGGCCTTCATTTTTTCTTGAGCATGAAGCACACCAACCAGCTGACATAACTCTTGAAATGTCTTCAGTTCATCCCACATTCATTGTTCTTATTCTCCTACAATAAAAAAATATCAATAAAGTAGTGAACTATGCATTTCCTAAGAGCTCTTTGCTCCCAGCACCACTGTAATACATTTTTCAAAGCTGGCACAGGTGACTGCACAACTCATGGTCATGGCCATATCAAACTAATAATGACTCTTGAAGTAGATTCCCAAAATGTGCCAGTCTTGAACACAAACAGGAAGGATGCAAAAGGCCAATTCCACATACAACTTTGCCAACCAATGACCCTGCAACAGTCAAATAATCCTTATGGCATCATCTACTGTACCTTTGTATCCTGTTTGTGTAGATCATCTTTCTCTGACTATCCACATGGAAAGAAAAGAAGGTAAATGAATTGCAACTTATCCTCCCTCATTTTTTTGCATTAAACTTAGTGGCAAAAGTCTAAAAAGTTTGAAAGAGGAAAATGATAGGGATCTTCAATTCTCCCTTCATTGATAACCATGTCTAAAAATTTACTTACAATTGCTTACTTGCCTTATTGTGGTCTTTAAATTCTTACACGCTGGGACACTGTTGGCACTAGAATACATGGAAAAACCTGAGTTAAAACTTTGAAATAATTCAAAGGTAACTTGTTGATGAAGCCAGTGTTCTAAGAACTTAGTTAAAATGCTACTTTTGATGGACAACATTCACAAAAACATACTTGAACACCTTGAAAGGAAGTAAGTCTCCTGAAGCCTCAAAAGGAGACCCTTACTTTTTTTCTGCTAAATTATCTGGCAATCCCCAGGCCTACTCTCATACCTGATGAAGAAACTACACATTTTGGCACTGTTGTTAAAGCAGCACTTGACATCTGATTGTCTTCCCACAGTAGAAGTAAATATGAAAACCTACATGATGCCATGGATAATTGCCAGTGTTAAAAGCCAACATGCATTACTCACAGGCCTTGTTGATTTTCAACACACTGAAGAAGATACCCTGGGTGTATTGATCATTGCTCATAACCTACTTGAATGCCCCAGGAGTGCTTCTTATCTCACACTAGACTACAAAGCCAGCGAAAAAGATGCCACCAGTCTTGTATTAAATAGTTTATTCACACTGAATAACACTCTGACACCTCAGCACAGCCTTCCTGGAGTTACAAAATATGCCACACCATATACATACATATATATATATATTTTATATATATATATATATATATATATATATATATATATATATATATATCTATATATATATATCTATATATATATATATATATATATATATATATATGTGTGTGTGTGTGTATATATATATATATATATATATATATATATATATACACACACGCAAGCACGCACACACACACACACACACACACACACACACACACACACACACACACGCAAGCACGCACACACACACACACACACACACACACACACACACACACACACACACACACATATTCACGCAATTAATCAAACAATCGTCTAATTAATCAACATGCTTCTGTGTAAATCAACTAAGGCCAATTTTGAGAGAAAAATTGCCATGGATTCAAAGGACAATCATAAGGCCTTTTTCAGCTATGTTAGGAACCTGGGTGGAAACTCACAGATATGCTCAGAATTAGTCCAAAATGATACAAAAATCACTGAACCCACAGACATTGCCAACATACTGGCAGACAGGTTCAGTGCAAACTTCACCCCTCTCCCCTAAAGGAGAGATAACTATCCCAGCCGAGTGTAGCCTCCCGGACATCTCAAATGCGCAGGTGAAAGCTGCTCTCTAAAGCTAAAAACACAGCATCAATGGGACCGGATGGTGTCCCCGGCTGTGTGCTACACGAGCTAAATGAGGAATTAAACCCGCACATAAGGCAGCTGTTTAATCTCAGCCTTACCACAGGATACGTGCCCAAGGAGTGGCGGACGGCAACTGTGGTCCCACTCCACAAAGGTGGCGCCTCTACGGACCCTGGTAATTACCGCCCCATAAGCTTAACAAGTCTAGTCTGCAAAGCTATGGAGAGGATCATAATGGAGCTCATAAACAAAGATATAGGGGACTTGCAGACATTGGACCCGACCCAGTTTGGCTTTGTCAAGGGAAGATCATGCCTTTTGAACTTGGTCGACTTCTTGAAATAGTCACCAAGGCCATTGATGAGGGAAAGGCAGTCCATACAGCCTACCTTGACCTTGCAAAGGCTTTCGACACAATACCCCACTCGGGTATTGTAGAAAAACTTACCAGCTTAAATGTAAACCCATATGTCACAAGATGGGTTGCAAACTGGCTTAAGGACAGAACCCACAGGGTTAGAGTTGCTGGCGCTGTGTCAGACTCCAAGCCGGTCACAAGTGGTGTCCCACAGGGCTCGGTCCTTGGCCCCTATTGTTTGGCATCTACTTCTCAGAAGTACAGGCCAACATGGGAGGACTTTGGCTGACAAAGTTTGCAGATGACTGCAAACTGGGCGCCATAGTGGAAAGTGCATCGGACACGGATATCCTTCAGAAGGGACTCACGGAAACAGATAGCTGGTGCCAGAGCCATGGCCTGAAGTTAAACGCCAAAAATGTATAGTCATACCCTTCGGGAAAAACAAGGTAACCCCAAGCTACCATATAGGTGGCAATCCACTAAGCACAGAAGAGGTTATCAGGGACCTGGGGACCCAGGTTGACAGTGGCCTTTCTTTTGACACTCACATTGCTAAAGTGGTTAGAAAGACCTTCTACATTGCCCACCTGATCATGAAGGGATTCACATCCAGATCTAGTGAGGTCATTGTTCCCCTGTACTCTTCACTTATCAGACCAATGATCGAGTACAATGCCCCATTCGGGATGTATCTCACCCGACATCTGCAGCAATTGGAGAGACCCCAAAAGTTCCTCACCAAAAGGATAAAGGACTCCAAAATCTGTCATATGCTGCCAGATTGAAGAAACTCCAGCTCTATTCAGTCGCATACCGTCTGCTCAGAGGTGACATGTGCCTGACATACAAGGCCATGTCCAACCCGGAATTAATGGACATGCTCCACCTCAAAAATCCAAATCCACCAAAACCACTAGAGCAAGCGACTTAAACCTTAGCACGGATATAAATAGGACGTGCTGGAGGGATAGATTTATCACTCAGAGACTCCCTATGCTGTGGAATAAAATCCCAGTCCATGTGAGGCAGAGCACCTCGCTGACTCTGTTCAAGAGAAATCTAGACCTGTGGATGGGAGATCGTAGGTTTACCCCGGGAATCATCTCTGGGTCACTGCTGGACAGAGGCACAACAAACTAATGGGCACAGTATTTTTTCATATAAGGGGTGGCGTAAGCCACAATAATTTGGGCTAGGCTTATAAATGCCTTAGGGCAGATAGCCTAGTATAAACCTATGAACCTATGAACCTATGAACCTATCTCACCTGAGGTATTTGTCAAATGCCATTACTTTCTAAACCTCTGATTATACCAAAACCAATCGAATCCTCCTTTCAAGTAATGAGCTTCCCTGATGCTCAAAAAATAATAATTCAATAATGGCAAAGCTTGGAAAGGATCCTTCTCATAGACACTGTCCACGAGGTGTATAAAACCAACCACACAAGTGTGCCAAGATTTATCCTGAATTTATCAGGCAGTCACTTGCTGAGAGCTGCTAATGAATCTACAATATACTATGCTTCTGATCCATCAGAATCCAGAATATAGTTATCTGAGCCCATCTGCATTGACAATATTGAGATTTTAAAGATATTCCCTGCACCAAATCTTTTCTTTATCCATACAGGCAATATGAGAGGTGAGAGTCGAACTCTGTGGGGCAGTATGGACAGTGGGCTCCAAAGTGCTTTGCTCACTCCCCACAAAATCTTTATGACTCAAAAGAAATGCTGTTTTGAGGCTGGTCAAATAAGGGTAGGTGAGAAAATGTCAAATTATTATGATCTTGGTCAACTACATTTCCTTCACATAGGTCCATATGCAAGTCATACATAGACAGCAAACCCTTTTCCAGAACCAAGTCAAACAACCTGGATCTGTCATCCTGATTAACTGCTTCAATGAAACTTCCTAAACATTCATCTACTTGCTGGCTTTGCTTTTCACTTTGATCTTGATTAGTCCTCTGAGCCTAGTTACTTGGGATGATTAGAATATGTATATCTCCTTCAAGCAGTGTCAAAGGAGGTCTCCTAACCTTTAGCCTCACTCTCTGTGGTGCAGACCCCCATTTAAAGTTGCAAAATGTGATACCAATTGAGTGTCTCTCTTTAGAATACTCTGTGGAGTTTCTTCTGGATGCTTGATACCTCACGGGCAAGCCATCAAAAGAGGCCTGGGCCTGAGCGGCAATACAATTGCAGTCTGTCGCAAATCTCTTGAAGGGATGACATACTTCTAAAAAAATAGTGAAATGAAGACAGAAAAAAATATAAGGCAAAATCAACAACAGAAAAATAATGGAGCAGGTAAGGGTGATGGAAGAAGTAAACTACAATTGTGCTATGAAAAGTCCAAACTGTGAAACTAGAAACAGCCTCTAAAAATGATTAACAAACTCTTGATTGCAAAATAATGTAAACTTCTAAATATCACTGCATATAGAGTGCTCATTTGAACAATTATCATGTCACGTAATTGATAATAAAATGCCTAAGTAAAACATAAAACCAGCCAAAGACTAATAAATCTATTAATGAATATATTGATTTAGTTAATAAATACTATAATCCAGTACTGGTAATCAAACCCGAAGTGCTGCTAACTAATAAAAAAAATTTGATCCAGCTTGCCAACCAAGGAACTACACAATTTCTGGGTTAAATCCCATTAAAAACAGAATATATTAATTGAATCATTACACCTGTAGTGGATGACAAAGGGTATCTCAAAGTCTATACCATATGTATTCTTTGAATAACTTTTCTGAGTGAACACACAGCAAAAGCATTGTGGTGTCATTTGTCTGTGTTAGATCCTCTTGCCACAAATAGCAAGCACTCAATAAAACAAAAAAAGCAAAAACAATGTTTTATGTAGGTGGTAAGCACCCATGCAACTCTGCACTTCCTGATAATTATATATACCGACTATGAAATAAAAAAACTGTGGGGAAAGGGCATATGATTCCCCAAAACATATGCCAGCATCCTGCAATGAACTGGCAATTCTATAAAATAAACTTCCTTCCTAAATGTTCAATGTACCAAACATATGACAAAATATGCCAAAGACCCTTATAGGTTCATAGGTCCATAGAACATTACTGGGCTGACAGTTTAAGGGCCCTTACGAGCCTAGCCAATATAACCCAATTTTACCCAATAATTTGTACATAGAGGCAAGAGGATAGCACAGATTTGTGCCTATGCCTTCAGTATTTTGCAGATTGCTCTGTTCAGAAAGAAAATAGGCACTACCCTAGGTGTGAATTTGTGACTCCCCATCCGTTGATCCAATCTGCATTTGAAGAGAGCCAGGAAAGGGCTCTGCTTAATGTGAATTCGAAGCCTGTTCCAAAGAAAAGACCATCTCTGATACACATATCTGTATCTCCGGCATGTTTTGTTTGAGTCGCAGACTAGGTTTAGATCTTTAGATTGGGTGACCCTTATGCTATTTGACTTGCAGATGTGTATCAGCTTCATCAGGGCTGGATTTGTGAATGCCTTGTAGGTCAGGTATAGGTCATCCCTTAAAAGTTAGTAGCAGACAGAATAAAGGGTCAGGGGTTTTATTCTATCTGGATAGTTCATGTCGTTTACACCCTGTATTTTCTTTATGAGGAACTTCTGAGGTCACTCCAGCTGCTGTAAGTGCCTAGTCAAGTAAATGCCAAATGGCGCATTGTACTCAATTATTGGTCTATAATTTCCTTGGATCTGAATGCCATACTTTTATTTATAAGTTGTGCTACATAAAAGAATTTTTTTACCACTGTGGACGCATGACTGTCAAACTTCAGGCTACTATCTATCTGTCTACCTAGATCTCTAAACTCTGAGTCTACTCTTAGGGGTGTGCTGTTGATGTTGCAATATGCAAGGATATTTGACTTCCCAAAGGGTATGATGATGCATTTTTTGCATTTAGTTTTAGGCCATGTTTCTGGCATTAATCATTTGTCTGATCTAGACCCTCCTGAGGGATATCTACATCACTGGGGGATTCAGTGATTGCCCCCCAGCTTGCAGTTGTCAGTAAACTTTGTCATCCAGAGTTCTTCCACATTTGCCTTGATTTCAGGGAAGTATATTCCAAACAGGAGTGGTCCCAGTACTGAGTAATTTCGCACACCACTACTAACTGGTCACATGTTGGATCTGGATTCACACTCTTTAACCACGTGTCCTGTCCATGAGCCAAATGGCAACCCATCTGGTGGCACAGGGATTTATGCCTGGATTTGTGAGCTTATTTATAATACCTAAGTGGGGAATTGTGTCAAATTCCTTGACTAGGTTGAGGTATGCGTTATGTACTTTTTTACCCTCATCCATGACCTTATTGACTTTCTCAAAGAAATCCACCAGATTCAGTAGGCATGGCCTGCCCTTGGCAAAGCTAAACTGAGTCTGGTCCAGAGTTTGGAGGTCTCTTTTGTCATTATTTATCAGGACCATGACTATTCTTTCCATGGCCATAAATGTAAGACTAGTCAAATATATGGGTCTGTAATTTCTTGGGTCAATATATAGTCCCCCTTTATGCAGAGGTATGACTGTTGCTGTCCTCCACTGTATCAAGACAAAGCCAATTAGGAGGCTGTGCTTAAATAGAAATCCTAATAGGCCTTATAAGTCCTGATTTAAGCTGTTTAAGAGGCAGTGCAGTGTACTGTCATGCCCAATTGAAGCAATATTTTTAGCTTTAGAAAGTACAGTGGCAACCTTTTCTTTTGTGATAATTGGCAGTGGAGTGGTGGTGGGCATATTTTTGGGGGAGAACTGGGAATGATGGGAAACTGAAATTTGAGTTGAATTTGCTTGCCAGCAGATTTGCTATATCTTCCAGCTGAGTACAGGTTATGCCAACTACAACTAATTCTGCACATTGTTGGGCATTGCCCATAAAATAGCGGACATAACTGAAAAATGGCTTATGGTTATACCTAGGTTTGGAGGTGATTTTTATCTAAAAGTCTGCTTTCAGAGACTTGACTAGTTCAACGATTTGCTTGCTTAGGCTAATAAGGAACTTAATTCTTTGTTGTGTACACTCCCTCTTACTTCTCAACAGGATTTTCTTTCTTGTTTTGTGCAGCCTATTAATACTTGGGTTCCACCACGGTGGCTTCTTTTTGCATTTTGACCTGGGATTATCTTTGTCTGGTACTGCCGTTTTTATGCAGTTGTTTATATGGTCATGCAGGGCTTTTGTTTTTGCCTCTGATTAGGTTTCTGTGTTTTCTGGATTTGGAGGAGTTTGGTAACTAGCTACGCTGTCCCTTAAAAGGAGATAATTTACTTTAGAGAAGTTCTTAACAGTATCAACCTCTATGGTTATTCTCAACTCATTAACTCCCCTACTAGGTATAGTAAGAACTACACTCAATAATCTACATTAAACTGGATTCTGGTGTCACATCTTAATAATTTTAACTATAGTGGCATGCTACCAAATTCCCTCAGTGACCACTTACTCACATTTTTTGAAGAAAGAGCCAGCAATCCAAGAGGTCAATAACTTCCACAAGACCTTTATTAAATTAACTTTCTTTAAGTGTGATAATCGGCATGCACTTTTCGTTGCGAAAAAGTAACGTCAACTTAACGTGAGGAAGTTGACGTTACTTTTTCGCAACGAAAAGTGTATGCCAATTATCACACTTAAAGAAAGTTAATTTAATAAAGGTCTTGTGGAAGTTATTGACCTCTTGGATTGCTGGCTCTTTCTTCAAGAGTTTGTCTTTTCTGGTTAACTTGTTTGACTTACTCACATTTACCATTAGAACCAACATACACCTGCCAAAAACTGACACTCTAAAAGTCGTCCATGACCTGAGCAATCCCACCCAAGATAAATTCAATGAACTGCTTCACAAAATAAATTGGTTACCACTTAAATATCTCCCACTAGATGAAGCTGTGAATTACCTTAATACTAGCTTTCTAAAAATACTGGACACTCTAGCTCGAGTCCTCACGAAAAGAATTAAAAAGAATTCTGCTGTTGGCTAACAAAGGCTTGTAAAAATCTAATGAAACAGAGGAACAAAGTGTCTGGAAGCAGTGCAGTAATGTCATAGTTCTAAAACACTTGAAACAATTATTTATTTATTTAACATTGGTTTGCCAGGATAGTCCGACTGGACAACAAGTGTCCGTTTTCAGTGGAGTCCTGGGAAGAAAACCTCCATAAGTTTTCAGAGAAAAGAAAAATTTACGAGAGAGACATTACAGAGTAGTATCATACAGATGGTAGACGACTTTACAGCTCTTAGTATACAATAAGAGGATATTCCCTCTTTGGATAAAAATACAAGTGTACAGAATATGCAATGAGAGTAGATAAGAACCTGGTAGAGTATTGCAAGAAATTTCACAAATGAATAAGAGAATATAAATGTTTAAGTTTTCCATATATACATTCAAGCAAATATACATGCAAGACTATACATACATATATATGCATATACATACATACACTCAGATACATACACACACACACACACACACACACACTATATATATATATATATATATATATATATATATATATATATATATATATATATATATATGTATATATAAAATCTATATATACACACATACATATATATATATATATATATATATATATATATATATATACACACACACACACACACACACACACACACACACACACACACACACACACACACACACACACACACACACACACACACACACACACACACACACACTCATGTATAGGTTATTGCTCACACATGGATAGGTATAGTTAGACGGTGTTGTTTGTGTTGTCCAGGACATATGGGGTGTAGAAATAGTAAGTGGACGAGGCTTCAGGGGGTCAATTACAGGTGCATAGATGGTTGGTGAAGAGGTATGTTTTAAGTAGGCTTTTGAAGGAGGGTGTGGAGTTTTGTAGTCTGAGGTCAGGGGGAAGGTTGTTCCATATTTTTGCTATTTCATGGGCAGATAGTGATTCCCCAGAGTTGTTTTTGCATGTGATGGTTTCGATTAAGGCTTTGTTGGAGGACCGAAGTTGTCTATTTGAATTGTAGAAGTTCAGCATGCCAGTCAGGTCAGGTGTTTTCCCGGGCTAGTACAGAATTAAATGAGCTAGGCTGAGTTGATCGTACCTTAATAGGTTTGGAAATTCAAGCCAGTGCAAGGCTTGTAGGAAAAGGCAGTGGTGGGATTGTGATGTGGCATTGGTAGCGAATCTAGCAATTTTGTTGTAACAGATGGAAAGTTTATTAAGGTCAGTTTTGTAAAGATTAGTTAGAATTGGGGAAGCATAAAGTAGAGTAGATAGGAGGTGGGTCCTGGCTATTGCAATTGAGATTCGGTGGTTAGATAACTTTTACAGCAATAGAAGGAACCTAGCTTTTTGTGGACTTTAGTGATGGTTGTTGATCTGTGCTTTGTGAATTTGAGTTGCTGGTCAATTAACTCCTAGGGGTTTTTCCTCAGTGACGGGGGTGATTTGGGTATTGCTGGTGCAGAGTATAGAGAAGGTAGATTTGCTCGTTTTAGTAGAGTGGAATAGCATTAGTTGTGTTTTCTTGGGATTTAGTATGAGTTGTGAGTTGTTAAGCCACTTCTCTATTTCAGATAAGGCTTCTTGGGCTTTTTGTTGGAGAAGCTGGATGTTGGGTGCAGATCATATGAGAGTTGTGTCGTCAGCGTATTGGACTATGTCAGCTTTAGAGGTAGCTGAGTGGAGTTGGTTTGTGAAGACATTAAAAAGAAGGGGTCCTAGGATTTATCCTTGCGACATGCCTAAGGAGGTTGGGAGTGGGGGGATAAAGAGTTATGCCATTTGACGAATTGTTGGCGTTATCTAAATAGCTTTTAAACCAGCGGAGGGTGGGGTTGTTAAGGTTCAGGTCAGAGAGACAAGACAGTAGTTTATTATGTGAGATTGCGTCAAATGCCTTGGATAAATCTAGCAAAGTAGCTGAGACAAATTTACCTAGATTCCTGTGGAAGTTTATAGTATTGGTGAATTTGAGTAGCGTAGTGGTGGTGCTGTGGGATGGGTGAAATCCATGTTGGGTTGAGGAGAGGTTGTTGGTGAGGAGATAGGAGAGGAACTGGTGATGAATACATCTTTCTATGATCTTAGAGAGGGGTGAGAGAATTGCAATTGGTCGATAGTTGAAAAGGTCTAGGGTGGGGCCACCTTTGTGGAGTGGTATGATATATGAGGTTTTCCACAGGACCGGAACAGTATGTTCAGTGATGGATCTATTTATTAGAAGTGAAATGAGATAGGCTATAACTGTGGATGCAATTTGGAGGTATTCGGCAGGAAGGTTATCGGCTGCAAGGGTGGTTGGTTTGAGTATGGCTAGGAGTTTTTGGATAGTAGAGGTAGGAACAGACTTAAGTGTGAAAGGTATGGTATTGATTTGGCCTGAGGTGGTGGTGGGGTGTTGGAGGATGTGGTGTTGTTTAAGAGTTTGAGTATTGAGGAGGTGAAATAGTTATTAAAGCTGGAGGCTATGTTCAGGTCTGTACTGGTTATTTTGGGTGCGGGAGTGGTACTTCTTCCGGGCTGTAGGATGTTATTTATTGTTGCCCAGAATTTTTGCAGCTTGGTACTGTATTTGTTTTGTTGAGTGATACAGTAATTTTGTTTATCGAGCTTAACCTGCTTTTTTGCTTTGTTTCGGAACTCGTGAAAGGTTTGCCTAGCTGCAAATGATCTGGTGTGACGCCAGGTTTTCCAGGCTTTATCCCTGGCTCTAAGTAGGGCTTTTGTGGTTTCCTGGAGCCAAGGGGTGGGGTTGATACGTATCCTGATAGTTTTTAAGGGGGCTAGTTGGTTGAGGATATTTAGGAATGTGGAGTTGAAGTAATCAACTGCTTTGTCTAATGAAAGGGTTTGATGGGAGACTAGTTGCAATGTTGCAAGGCTCTTATGTAGTGGTCTCTAGGAAAATGTTTGTTAGAGTGGGTTTGTAGAAGGGAGGGAGAGTTAATTATTTTAAGTTACTGCCCAAGGATAAAAGTGGAGCTGTGGTCGCTTAGTGAGCTTGGTAGGGTACCACATTGATGAACAGTATTTGGCTGATTTGTGAGGATCCAATCAAGTATAGATTCTCTTTTTGTGGCCTTATCAATGCTTATGGGAGTATCTACAAGTTGGGTGAAGTTATGTAAGTTAATGTTGTGGGTGGAGGTGTAAGAATGGATGGAGTTCCAGTCAATGTTTACATCACCTAGCACGATAGTTTCTTGAAGGAAGGAGCATGAGGCCCTTTGAAGTATGGATTCTAGGGTGGTTAGGTTGTCACCCGGGGGTATAGAGAAAGCCAGTAGGTTTAGGTGCTTATGTTGGTTAAGGGAGAGCTTTGCAAATAGAGTCTCTGCATTGCTGAAGTTGGGAGAATCATTTTGGAGAAGTTGGAGTTGTAAGTTGATTCTGTAAAGTAGAGCTAAGCCTCCACCTCTTTTATGTAGCCAGTCTGCCCTGATAATGTTATACCCAGGTGGGGTGATGGAATTAAGGAGATGGCAGTATGAAGGTCTTCTATTTTATTCATGATTCTGCAGGTATTCATATTTAGTATCAGTAAGTCAGTGGGTTTGTGCTTAGCTGGATAATGATGGGTGCATGGCTTATTAGCAGAGGTTGCTGGCCCGGGGTTGGGGTGAATGCCTCCTCCTAGTAGTAGCTGGGTAGGTATACAGGTGATAGCTGTTAGGTATTGGATGATTTGGTAGTGAAATTGTAGACTTGGTTACTTTTTAGATGGATATGGTCCATGGGACCAAATGACATCCCGGGCTGTGTACTACATGAACTACAAAATGAACTGGCACCTCACCTAAATGTCATGTTTAATCATAGCCTCACCTCAGGCTTTGTGCCAGCTGAGTGACACACATTTACAGTTATCCCACTCCACAAAGAGGGATCTACCATGGATCCCAGGAACTACCGCCCCATCAGTCTGATGAGCCTGATCTGCAAGGTCATGGAATGTATTATCATGGAACTTATAAACAAAGACAATGGCAACCTTCAAACACTGGACCCCACCAAGTTTGGGTTTGTGAAGGGCCGATCCTGTCTCCTGAACCTGATTGACTTCTTTGAATCAGTCTCCAGAGCTGTGGACGAGGGTAAGGCGGGCCACACAGCCTATCTGGACCTCGCCAAGGCCTTTCACACCATCCCCCACTCTGGAATCATAGATAAACTTACTAAGCTGGGCATTAATCCCTATGTCACTTGATGGGTTGCCAACTGGCTTACTGACAGAACCCAGACTGTAAAAGTAGCCGATTCCAAATCCATCTCCAGACAAGTGACAAGTGGAGTACCTCAGGGTTCAGTCCTGGGACTGCTCTTGTTTGGCATCTACTTCTCTGAAGTACAGGCCAAGACTAAGGGACTCTGGCTAACAAAGTTTGCAGATGACTGCAAACTGGGAGCCATTATTGAACCCCCAAATGATGTGGATACTCTACAAAAGGGCCTTACAGAAACAGATGCTTGGTGCCAGAGCCATGGGCTCAAGCTCAATGCCAAGAAATGTATAGTTATCCCCTTTGGGGAAAAAACATGTACCCGTGAATTACCACATAGGTGGCAGTACACTAAACACTGAAAGTGTGATAAGAGACTTAGGGATACAGGTGGGCAGTGGTTTCACCTTCATCGCCACAACAGTCAGGAAATCCTTCTATGTGGCACACCTCATCACTAAGGGATTTTCATCCAAAAAAAAGGAGGTCATTGTCCCACTGTACTCATCCCTCATTAGACCCATTATAGAATACAACGCCCGATTTGGTATGTACCTCTCAAGACATCTGCAACAACTGGAAAGGCACAGAAATACCTCACTACCACAGGCCTAAAGCAGATGTACTAAGCTGACCGCCTTAAAAAACTCCAGCTATACTCTGTCACATATCGTCTATCAGAGGTAATCTCTGCTTAACATACAAGGCCATGTCAAACCCAGAGCTGTTGGATATGCTTCACTTAAATAAATCCCAATCCTTCAGAGCCACATGCTCCAGGGATCTAAACCTTGTCATCTCAATAAGCAAAACATGCTGGAGGGATAGGTTCCTGACCCAGAGACTCCCCAGACTCTGGAATAGACTGCCTATACATGTCAAACAGAGCACCTCTTTGGCCCTCTTCAAAAGGAACCTTGACCATTGGATGGGAGAAAGGAAATTCACCCCGGGGATCACTTCAGTCGACCTGCTAGACAGAGGTCCAGGGAAGTAAATAGTGTGGGAAGAAATAGCCAGGGAATTGTTATGGCTAGGCTTGTGTAGGCCCTAGGGCCAATAACCTAGTACCAACCTATGAACCTATGATAGAAGTGGTACATGGGAGGGGCATGGAGTATGGGGGGTTGGGTGTATATGGTGGGGTATATGCTTGCTTGAGTTGGGGTGATAGTAATGTTGTGGGTTAGGGTGGGGGATTTGGGGTGGATACAGTGATTGTGGAGCGATAAGATAGTGATAGCGATAGTGGCTATGGAGAGGGAGGTTAATCCCAGGAGGGTATAGTGGAGATGAGACTGGGGCTAATGAGACATAGTCAGAGTAAGGATATGCAGTCAGAGGAAGTATTTATATTTGGTGAGGGTGTGAGTTGTGTGAGTAGGAGATATGGGTGTGGATATTGAACTGGTAGGTGGGCTGGAGTGGTGGGAAGTTAAAGGGCAGTTGTAGATGGTGCTGATGGATGAAGGGAGAGTCTTAGTAAAGGATGTTACCTATAAATTCAGAATATAGGAATTGGGGGCAGGGTAGGGGAGTGGAGTGAGCCTGTAGGATGAATGGAGCGGGATGAGCCAATCAAGGTATGTGCAATTCAAAAATAAACTGTCATTTGCTCAGATGTCACATCTATAATGTTAGTCTTTCTTTTGTTACCAATGTTTTTTTTTTTTTTTTTTTTTTAAAGGAGTGAAAGCCTTTTTTAATTTTAACAGTTGGATGCCCTAAGAAATACCTTGTCTGAGGGCTGAGAGAGAGTGAGTTAACTATTGTTGAGTCAGAAACAGACTGGGAGGGTAATGGGGATATATCACATAGAAGAAAAAGAAAAAATAAACAGGTAAATGTTTCTTTAGAGACTGGAAGGGCTAGAATTACACTTTAGTGTGGAGTATTTTACAGACTTTAAGTGTAGAAATCAGAATGTTTGTACCTGGGGGTGACTCAAATGTCTAAGGCTGAAAGTGGTTGCGTCAGCTAATGTTGACTCAGAGACAGACTGGGAGGGTAGTGGGGATATATCACATACCTAAAAAAGATGGATAAATGTTTCTTTAGAGACTGGAAGGGCTAGAATTACAGTTTAGAGTGGAGTGTTTTTACAGACTTGAAGGGTAGAAATCAAAATGTTTCTTCAAGGTGGGGGGACTGAAATCCCTGCTGCTGGCTCATGTGTTTATGTTCAGTACATTAAGGATTACAGTAAAAAAACAACCTACTAATGCCTTTTGTATTATAATGAGACATAAACTTAGGTTCTGCAAGGTTCTTCAGTACAACTGGATGTCCCACTGGCTTTACTTATGTTACCAGTGGCAGACTTAGGCCATGGCGCAGGGGCATGCACCACCCCCTTTTTGACAATGCAACCTAACGGAAAAAAAAGTTCAACTCTTTCAGCTGAAATCGGAAAATATACCACAAACATGATACACAGTTGAGAGTGTACCTCATTTGCTATATTTTCCAATTTCAATCCACAGAGGCTTTATTTTTTGTGTTTTCATATTACAAGTCATGCTGGAAGATGCAGTTGGAGGAGCCATTCATCTTAAAATCCTGAGTGCCTACTGCAATCATGTCTGCCATCCTGACTAATAGGAGGCCGAGAGGAACTCATCTAAATAATGCGGAAATGAGAAAGAAGAGCAACAGGTACTTAGATGGCAGCTACAAAATAACTGTAGTTTTTTTCATTTTTTTAGAATTTCTTTAGCTCTGCCACTCAAGATACGTAAAATGTATTACTGTACCTTGACGTTTTTCACTTGCCATAGTTTCGAATGTGGCAACGCTAATAATATACATCTCGCGGTTATTTACAAGTTTAGTCGCGCCTGTTGGCAAGTTAATTTACTCATACATTTCTTCATTTTTCTCAACTGTTTGATGTGGGAAAAGAGGCGCCGGAAGCTGTTGAAGACTGGGGGGGGGGGGGGTGAGATGGGCACTTTGTGATCTAAAAAGGGCAATTTTTTATAACTATTTACTACCACAACATAGGTTCACTTGGAGGACTTGTTAAGCTTAGCCAATTCCCTTTTGGTGCTTGATTCTTGAATTAACATTTTCTGATTGGTCTTAACTATCCCAAGGCTGATAATTGTATATTAGCCCTAGTGAGAATAACTATGATCATTCCAAAGATAATTTGAGGGGACCCATATAAGGGATGCAGCATTTAGGAACTGCCTCTATCCATTAGTGGCATGAGGGGCTATCCTGGAATACATTTTCTATTGACTATCCTTAAATCCAAGTTGCATTTGAATATGGATGGATGAGCTTTGTTTTATTTGTATGGATAATTTGTTCTGAAACAGTGGTAGCCTCTATGGTATATATCCATCTCTCCACAACATTCAGGCCCATGAAAAATAGGTATAAATCTGTACGCTGATTAACATAAAATTTGCATACATAATTACACAACCCCACCTACTCCGATGAAATTGTGGGATACCAACATTCAAATGCAGACTGAAGAACAGAACCAAAATATAGCACCAGAGTCACCCTGCAGCCATTCAAGTGTCCCATTACCTGGCTATTTCACCCCTTTTACCATAAACACTAATGTGTGCATACTGCTTTACTTCAACAATGATTATTTGGATTTTATTTTTTTACATTTTGTAGCACAATGAACAAACACTAACAGATATCTGCTAAACAAAGCAATACTGTCTCACAATGAAAATAGACTTGGCATTAAAACTTCTCTGCCCTTGAAACTCACATTCATTGAAACAGAATTAAAACCCACACCACATCCAAAGAAAATGCATCTGGCCAGTGGTGGATAAAGATTACCTTTGGGCTGTTTTCAAATCAGAGGCCCCTTGTGCACAAAACAAGAAACATACATGTGTTCCTTGTTACACCTTCCTGACTTTATTAAATTATATTCCTTGTATAATACAGCACACTTGTTAGACTTAAGTTAGAGCACATATTAAATTTATTGTTTGAACATTTTTCCAGTAGGCAATGAAGAAAAATGCATGCACCAATAATGACAAAACTGCCCTATTCAGAACATTTCCATGATAACAGTCTACGTCTACACACAATATATACATATATATATATATATATATATATATATATATATATATATATATAAATACGGAATCACAGTAGTGTAAGCCATAGGCATGTTGCACTGCTTCTTGCACTTATTTTCAATTGGGGGGCAAAAGGCCAAACACCAGGGACACATTTTAAACATTGCTTGTATAATTTTGGAAAGTTGCTTGCATAAAACTTTGTGTTAACACTGTATATTTCACTATCAAGTCTCAAATCCAGAACTCTATGCACTAGAATCAGTGCAACATACCACTAAGCTAAATCAGCAGCTCCCTGAAAAACAGGAAGACAAACTTAAATGGCTATCATTTAGTGAATTCAGTTCTCACTTATCACCATAGCTCTCAACCTCTTAACACAAAAATACAGAACAAAGCCAATAATGGGGGAATACAGCCCCAAAATAGGGACACATTTCAAATACCAATCTTATAAACTTAGAAAATTGCTAGCATAAAAGGTTTTGTTTTACTGCTCCTGAAAACCAGAGATTTAATGAGGAATAGAACAAAATTGTGAGGCATAAATTCACAAGTGATGGTGGCTTGGGACTTTAGGCTCTTTTTACCTACACCCAGGGTACAGGGTTTGAGCCTGGGTACCTCTAGCCACCAGATGTATCCTGCTGGGGCATTGTCACACACACTCTAAAAATGCTGAAAAAAGTACCTTAGCTCTGCATAAAGAAATCCTTTTGCCCAAACGGCAGTTCATAAAGGAATCCTCAGCTCTGCAGTTAAATAAAGAAATCTGCGTCAGTTTGTAAAGGAATCCTCAGCTCTGCAGTTAAATAAAGAAATCCGCAGCTGAATAAACTGCCCGAACGGCATAGTGCATAACAGGAAGAGATGAATCCTGTACCTATTCAAACAGGCGCGCAGTCATTGCGCACGGGATGATGAGTTGGGACTGTTGAGAGGTTGCAAGTGCTGCAAAAGTGTGGGGGGGGTGCCCCTCCCCTCCCCCCTCACTCTATGGTTCCAGCGCCCATGTGTGGGAATACCCCTTCCCTATTATATGCACAGCCCTACCCATCCCAACCTTTCAGCCAAAGTGAAGGAACCTGTTTAAAGACTAAGGGACACAGTTATTTTCATAACAAAGTGAAGCATTCACATGACAAGGAAGCAATTTCTTTATTTTGTCTAGAAAAAGTTGATCCTGGCTCTCTGGATAGCAGCAAGTCTTTTTTTTTTTTTCTGGCAGGGTCAAACAAGATACTTTGGGTAGCAATGGGCCCACAGCTGTTTGTAGATGAAATGATTGTTCCTGCTGTGCTGTTTGATATTGTACTTTTGGCTTTGTAGGAATAATTTGTGGTTGGGTGAAGCAAGCTGGAATACACGTTGTAGCTACTGTCTTTATGCAGTGTAGCCATTATTATTATTTATTTTTATCTTAGAAGGGTCAGTTCAGTCCAGCTGCTTCAGGAAGGCAGAGGGCTTGGGGGCTGTTTATAGAAGAAATGTGACACTACTGTTTGCTGTTGTAATTCTGTCTTTACAGGACTAATGTATTATATTGGATGAAGTAAGATGCATACAAGCTGTGATTACTGCTTTTGTGGGAAAAACTGTATTTATGCAGTAATTGTTTTATTTAGTTATTGCTTAAACCTGGCATGGTCAGTCCAGATACTGTAGACAGAAATATGTATGGGGGCTGTCTGTAAATGAAATTATTAGCCCTGCTGCTTGCTGTTATAATTATTACTTTGTAGGACTAATGCACATTTTTGTAAACAAGCTGGAATACATGTTTTTGCTACTATTTGATGGGAATTTGGGGTTGGTATAATGTGCAAAGTGTTTTTCGCACGGATACAAAGTACAAGATTTGATTCTGACCTGTGGAAAAAAAAAATGCTACGGTCAAATAGCGCACAAAGCAGTTAACCTAGTACTTATGTATGAGACAAAATACATTAATGCTACATTTTTTTGTTTTATCATGTCAGGCTGAAAATTTACTAAGTGAAAGAAAAATACATTAAAGTATTTTTTATCCTGTCACTGTCAAACCAGATCTTTTAGGTAGGTTATGGGGGCTGTTTGAAAATGAGATTATTGGCCTTGATATCTTGTTTTTGTAATTCTGGCTTTGCAAGACTAAGGTGTATTTGGGAGAAGTAATATGGAATACACGCTGTGCTGTGTGTATGAAATAATACTTTAATACAACCATTATTTTATTTTTCTTTTAACCTGATAGGATCAGACTAGATAGAAAAAAAGTAAAAGACATTGGGTATGGGACTGTCTGTGGAAGCAATGTCTGGCCCCTGGTATTTGCTGTAGTAATTCTAGCTTTCCAGGACTGAAGTGTATTTGTGTGGAACAAGAAGAAATGCAAACTGATTACTGTTTCTATGAAACAAAACATACAGTGATGTAATACTTTTTTTTCATGGAAGGGTCAGTCCAGATACTTAATTTTGGCAGTGGTTATGGGGACTGTCTGTTGATGAGATGATTGGCCCTGAACTTTTAAAAGACATTTGATTCACCCAAAGGTTTGTGCTTCTGGTTTATATTTGACATTGCATGACAGTAAAGTATATTTTGGGTTATATTTCTCTGTGATATGCTGCAATGGTTGCATTTGTTTTCATATATTGCATATACTAGAAATGAGTTTTTGTTTGGGGCATTTTTTTCATAACTATTTCTTCAAGTTTCCTAAGTTATTCATCGTTTTCACAGACATCATTACAAAAGTGTTTGCTTTTACTATACCTGCTGTAGTGATATTGCCTTCACTGGGACTCTTTACTAGGCTATCACAATGCATATGAAAACTATGCCACTATGGAAAGGGATTGTGACTTTCTATGGGTAACCAAATCTCACCTGGGTATGCCTTGAAACACTTGCTGCTATCTGTAAATTTGCTGTATACTGGATAAGCGTTACTTCCATCCACTACCACAGCTACTGAACAATGTTGCACAGCAAAATGTACATCACTGTATTTTCACATGTGCTGTCAGATCATGTTAATGTGATCTTTAAACAGACCCTGACACCCAGTGTTCTTCTCCAGTGCTGGTGCACTTTCCAGACTGTGCCCCACCTTCTGTAAATCCCTGGATCTGCCACTGGTTAGTGGTATTTGTCACAGGATAGGTGCCGCAAATTCTATAAGACACAGCTGGCTTGGGGCTGAGAAAAAAGAAAGTAAAAGATGGTAGAGAACAGTGAGCAGCTGTAAAGTTCTACAGCTTTAACACACTCAAAAAAATTAAAAATACAGTTTAGAGAACAGTAGACAATTGTGAAATACCACAACACTAATAAAAAATAAACAGTTTATAGAGTATTAATCACAATATAACAGTACAGAAGTAGTAAAGTTAGATCTTTGTTTTATGGCAAATACTGCACTCGTATTACTGAACACACTAGATGCATGTTCCTCAGCAGTTAACTGAACATTCTATCTCAAAGCCCCATTCTGCATGAACTAAACAGAATGCTTAGCATTGTAATAAATAGTCTCTGGTTCCAGCCATAAGTTTAAGTTTGCATCAAATGCTGTCATGTAGCCATAAGAATAGCTTTTACATACAAGTAAAACAAATTAATTGTTTTGCAATGAAAATGATTAGCCTCCAGCACTGGTCATTGGTTTAAAGTTGAATCAAACACAAACGCCTAAAAATGTATACAAAAAAAAATGGCCTCTGGTACTACATCAGCACTAAATTGGTTCAAATAATGCATCAAGAGTCTCTGGAAACAGCCAATTGTTTAAAGTGATAACAGACCCAGTTGCTAAAATATGTAGTAAGATTAGCTTCTGGTACAAGCCATAGGTTTAGGACAACCTACAAAAAAACAGTTGCTAAGCCAGAGGAAGCAGCAGGTAATGGTTCCACTGCACAGTTCATAAAAATGATATACAATCAGTTGTATAACATGTACTTACAGAAAAACTTGCCATGAGACCAGCAGGTAGGGATTCCTAGTTTAAAGATGGTGCCTGTTATTTCTGGGACTGAAATAAGCTCACACTAGATATGAAGGGTGAGGGGCCAGAAGTGAACTAGAATGTGATAAAACAAAGGGGCGCTATTGTAATTGAGGGCCTCACCAGTTCCTTTCGCACAGAAGTGGGCGTGTCGCAAATTGAGTGACAACCTGGTCTGCATATTACTTGGGGTTTTCGACAAACTGGCAATAGATTCTATATATATATATATATTTTTTTTTTTACATTTTAGGTCGATTAAAACTTGCCGTTATACACAATATGTGCATATCAAAGTTCAGTCATGCTGCAACACCCTGTAATACTTAAAGGCTTAACCCCACAACTGAGTGAAAGAAAGAAGAAGTGGTTACACTTCCGTTACGATTGCGTGCTGTACTGACAGCACATAACCGTTCAAAGTGTCAATATGAGATATTGGTGACTGTTTGACTATTAAAAGCACTGTGACAACGGAAACACTTTAGTTTAAATAAGAAGCTATTACATGTTGTATCTAATTCATAATTTTAGCAGTTGTTAGTCCTCTTAAGAAACTGAAATGCCCCAAGGTCGAGAAAGGGTTTTTTTTTTTTTTTTTAAAATGTCGGTTCACTCCATACCGAATTTACTTTCAGTTTACTGTTATATTTACTATCCTATTACAATGTCAAGTGCACTTTTTTTTTTCCTTCGGGTGTACATTATTGGGAAGGAATGCATATTCATGAATGACATATCACGGGGTGGGTTTTGAGGGTGGCTTGCTACTGCGCATCTTGTGAGGCCCTCAACTACAGTATCACCAACAAAGGGAGGTGACTATGCAGATAGAGAGCCAATCAAGGTATGTGCAATTCAAAAATAAACTATCAGTTGCTCAGAAGTCACATCTATAATGTTAGTCTTTCTTTTGTTACCAATGCTTTTTATTTTTTAAAGGAGTGAAAGTTCTTTTTAATTTTACCAGTTGGATGCCCTAAGAAATACCTTGTCTAAGGGCTGAGAGAGAGTGAATCAACTATTGTTGAGTCAGAGACAGACAGAGGGTAGTGGGGATATATCACATAGAAGAAGAAGAAAAAATAAACAGGTAAATGTTTCTTTAGAGACTGGAAGGGCTAGAATTCCACTTTAGTGTGGAGTGTTTTACAGACTTATAGTGTAGAAATCAGAATGTTTGTACCTGGGGGGGTGACTCAAATGTCTAAGACTGAAAGTGATTGCGTCAGCTAATGTTGACTCAGAGACAGACTGGGAGGGTAGTGGGGATATATCACATAGAAGAAGAAAAAATACACAGGTTAATGTTTCTTTAGAGACTGGAAGGGCTAGAATTACAGTTTAGAGTGGAGTGTTTTTACAGACTTGAAGGGTAGAAATCAGAATGTTTTTACATGGGGGAACAGACTGAAATCCCTGCTGCTGGCTCATGTATTTATGTTCAGTACATTATGGATTACAGTAAAAAACACACCCTACTAATGCCTTTTGTATTATAATGAGACATACGCTTAGGTTCTGCAAGGTTCTTCAATACAGTTGGATGTTCCACTGGCTTTACTTATGTTAGTGGTATTTGCCACAGGATAGGTGCCGCAAATTCTATAAAACACAGCTGGCTTGGGGAGATAAACTTGACATGAGACCAGCAGGTGGATTCCTAGTTTAAAGATAGCGTCTATTGAGGAGACAGGTTGTCAAAGATAAACAGTCATATTATACCAACCTTTAACAAGACTACAAAGCTAACCCCCCAAAATTTTGGGCCTCTATATGGCACAAAACAAGACTTCTGCTCTTCACTTAATGCTCCTCCATCTCAAATTGCCAAAAAAGTTTAACAACCACTTCATACAATCCATAACCAATCTGATGTCTAATACCCCCAACTCCACCCCTCCTCCTCTTCCCCTATACTCCCCCAAGTAGTTGCTCTACCTCCACTGAGAGCCTCCTTCCTCACTACCTTAAATTAGTGGCCAACTCCATTGCTTACCCAATCAGCATCTTGCTCAACAGATCTATTTCTGAATCTTTAGTACCAGATATATCGAAAATGACCTATATCATCCCTATTCAGAAAGGCGATAAATCAACCAAACTGACCAACTTCCAAACCATAGCTATCCTAGCTCCCATCTCTGAAATATTAGAAAAATGTATACACCAACAATTAGTGAAACAGTTACAATAAAACAACCTTCTCCCACACACTCAACATGGCTTCTTCCCAGGTCACAGCACATCCACGGCCGTCTTATCCTTTATCGTATCTATAAACAGAACTAAAGACCCAGGTTACTTGATATCTGCCAAATCATAAGGAATCTGACATCATATCACATTCCATACTCTTTCCCAAGTTTTCAGATCTCAGCCTTACCCCTTCCACCTGTCTATAGTTCCACAGCTAGTTGTCTGAGTGAAAATGAACAGTAAAGTGGCTAAATGAAATCTACCCATTTATACACAACCTCACTGGAGTCCCACAAGGCTCTATCCTTGGTCCTCCTGCTGTTCAACATATTTACAGACAACCTATACACTACCTCATCCACTGAAACACTCATACAGTATGCAGATGACTCCACTATTATCTGGTCCTCAGCTACACTACCCCAACATCTCACAATCACACAATGCATATTTTCTGCATTCAGATCCTGGCTCATTAACCATCAACTATTTCTAACCTCCCCCCCCCAAAAAAAATAAATAAATTCCTTCTCTTCCTAACAAAAAATCTCTCTACTGACACAAAACAATTTAAAGTACTCTCAGCTGATAATATCATTCTCGAAATAGTGAATCATACTAAACTACTAGGTGTAACCATAGATAATCAGTTAGTTTGGCCTCCACATTCAACAAAATATAAAAAATAACACCCAAAACTTGTCATCTTTTATGGAAACAAACACTAACAGCATCAACCAAGATCACCCAAGAAAAAAACCTTCCTACTACCCCCTCCTTCTATTCGGTGTGTCTATCTTTTCTAATCTATAGATTTCCACTAGATCGAAAATGGAACAATGCTAAAACAAAGTGGCAAAGTTTGCCACAAATTCCAAAAACAGCACACACCATTGTACACCACTGCCAATGCTACACTGGTTAGAATTACCTAACCACCTCCTCTATATCCAGTTCACAACATAACACAACATAATCAATAAGCCCATTGCCTTTCATACTCTGAACAACATAATCACACCTTACAATCCGAATAGAACCCTGAGGTCTGAGGATAATACGCTTCTCACTATCTCCAAAGCCTATACTCTAACACTGCAGGAACTCACTCCCTCTATCGATCAGAAGTATTCCTGATCTAGTAGCCTTCAAAAATCCTTAAAACAGAATCTAAACAATTCTTAGCTTTGTTCTTGCTCTTCTTCCTGGCTAACCTGTCATGCAGTTTCACCCTCCCCCTTTCTATATGCGCTACTTTCCAGATTTTCTCTTATGCTCTTCCCTCTACTCAACTAACACTATCCTAAACTCATCTAACCTCCTGTTAACCTTCCACTCAACTAATGGTTCACCCTCTATTTCCTGTAACTATGCTTACACTGCACCACTATAATGGGATTAACATAAATATCACAAAAATGTACATCAGTTATAACTTCTGATTATATCATAGGGTTCCCTCAACAGACTGTACTAATATCCTTAGGCCAGGTTGCATAATGTGTACAATATATATATATATATATATATATATATATATATATATATATATATATATATGTTTTTGCTTTTATATACTAATGTTAAACAAAGATTTGTGTCCCTCTTTTCATGTGTTTGTAAAAAACTTTTTGTCGTATATTGTGTTTTTACTGTTGGAGCTTTTCTCCCCAGGCCTCCACTGAAAATGTGTTCTTTCTGACCCAGACAAACAATCTTGGTAAACAAATGACAAATAAATAAATAACATAAATATAAATAGTGATGTATGGGTTTCCTGGTTCATAGTGGGTGACCTGTAGCTAGTAAAAATATGGTAATGGATTTTTCCCACGGTTAGTTGGATATGGAGTAGCTTAAGCATGTCATATTGTTTAACTAGCCCTGAGGTGTGCTTATCCTTTAAATAAATAGATACACCTCCGCCTTTTTCTCTTTTATGTTCAGTGGGTAGTTGAAATGTATGAAAGACATTATAGCCATGCACTACCAGAGTGCTTTCTGTGGACCTGAACCATGTTTCAGTAACTGCACAGACATCAGCGTTCTCCAGGGTGAGGAAAGCTAACAGGGAGTGCAGTTTCATGTTGAGACTCCTAGCAATGAGCAATGGTAACACCTTTAGTTTGTCCTGAGTAGCTTTTGTTATGTTGGAAGGTTTGTCTGTTTGGCAATGCCCAAAAAAGGCACTATGTTGGAGTGGCTAATATTTTGGCCAATATCCAAAAGCCTAGAGGTGACAGGTGAAGACATATCCTCCCAGGCTGACAAGTAGTGAACCCCTTTGGAATGACACTAGTAGCTAAACCATTTGTTAAAGTCAATCATTTTTGCTGCTGCTGTGGCATTATCCTTGGAGACAATAAAATGCTGTTTAGTGCTAGGCTCATACATTCCTGTGGCACGTAGTCTGAGTGCTCAAGCATGCCTCTGTTTATATAGTACAAGGAGGTACATCTCAGGTCATTCACACTCACATGGATTATGACTGAGTCATACTGGTACTTAGGGATAAGTGACCTGAGATCTTGTGTGATCTGGCGAATCCTGGCCCCTAATAGACAACTAACTGTAACCTTCCCCTTATCCAGCCTGGTAAAAGGGACATCAGTGTGTCTCACAATGGAGTATCTTATGACCATAATATTTGGTCATGGAGTGTTTCACCTTATGGGCTTGGTAGTTCAGGCACAATGAGTATTAACTTTAGGAGTTATGATGGGAATTGACTTTTTTGTGTACATACAGAGCTTCTAAGGACTGTGCCTGAGAGGCCTTTGAAGTTTGGGTAATTTATGTGATCACCTATGCATATATGGGTCTATGTGTGTGGTCCTTTGTGGGTGTGGTTAGTGATGTGTGTGAGTTGCTGACAACCTCTTTGTTGCTTTTTGTGTCTGCATGTGAGAGTCTAGCCTCCAATGTCAATGTGTTAACAGCATCTCTCACATACTATATTTGTCTGTTCAAGAATTAAATGGTTGTCAGTGTACATAAGGCAATTTTTAAATTGCCTCAGGATGCCCATGTCCACCAAGCTGGATGAAGAGATAACAGGAAAGTGCCTATCCATGGTTGCAGGTCTTAATGTGTATCTGAAAGGAGAGGAGTGAAGGGTGTTTGTAACTGGATGGGGGGATGTGTGCTAACTTGGTGTAATCTGCAGCTAACCTGACTAGCAATGCTGTCCAGTGTAAAATCAAATGCTCTCTGAGCAGCAATAGTCCTGGATGCTATAATAAGGTAACTAGCACAGTAAACGTTCACAGTATAATGAAAATAAGCAATGTCTCCAGATGTTTGCATATGTATATAGCACTGGCAGAGCTCCATGCAAATGTGCCAGTTTAAACCAGCACTGGAAATACAGAAAACTAACTGAGCTCTCTAGCCAATGCAATGACTACAGTTAGAGCCCTTCTGTGTGCTTCCTATCTCAGCTTGACTAGGTAAATATCTACTGCCACTAGATGAATAATCCCAGTCCTCCTAATGTAAAAGCACAGTAAAGGAGCGTCGGGAGTGAAACACTACCACAAACAAATTTAAAGATACAGATACAGCAGTGTACTTTATAAAGGACTGAAAACAAGATAAGCTGATTAATAAGCCCTCCTGACAATAAAACAACTACATGCAGAAATCGTAAGTATGTTTTCCAACCTAAACAGAACAGGCTACCTCTCAGTGCCACTAGATGGAAAATCCAATGACCTCTTGACATAAAAACACAGAAAAGTGCTTGATAGAGTGTAAAATACATTACATTATTCAACAACTAGCTAGCTAGATAATTAATCCAGACCAAGAAATCAGTAGAGCAGAATGCATGTTTTTCAAAATAAGCACAAAGAACAGCAAATAACTGTGCATTTATTTCCATCTTTACTTCTTTTTCTTTTAAATATAAAAGGCTGTAATTAAAAGCAGGTAAGGCTTAGAGATCATGGAGCATATTCAGGAAAGGTTGCAATAACAAAAAGAATGAAAGAATTAGTAAGAATATCCTAAAGGCAGTCATTAATACGTTTCACTTCAACGTGAATGTTACAACTTTATTTTCTACTGAGGATTCCATGAAAACAAAAATCTACTGATCCAGAATGGTAGCACTACAATTGCACCAGTGAGTTATATGATAAAAATGGTAAATACAAAGACTGACATATATGCCAGTTGTAGGTACTTACAGGCTAACTTAGACATCACAAGATGAATGACGAAGCTTGATCATTGATCTGCATACCCATGTTAAAGTGAGATAGTGCTCAGATGTAATTTTGATAACATGCTTTACTTGAATTACTCAAAAAAAGCTACTTGGGTGACTGATGGTTGATTTGCATATCCATGATGTACTGGATTGACACCAAGGTACAGTTTCTTTTGCATACTGTATTTGAACTGCAGAAGAATAGACTGTGACAATTTGACTTTAGATATCTTGTTTTACTTGAAGAATAACATGAAATAGTTACAGCTAAAATATTAACAGATGTATATACTTATATATAAATGGAAACGTAGGTCTATTTATTTAGCTTCAGTTAGTTTGATTTTCCTAACTGCTTTAATTCTTACTGTTTGCAGCTCATATGTTATAACGCTGCATGTCTTGGTATTAAGAAAAATATAACATTTTAAAAAGTAATTTAAAATATATATATTTTCTTTGGTTTATTTTGGTAATTTTTTTCTGACAGTTGTAACAGAAATTTTGATGTCCATAATTTCATTAAAATGCATATTTATAATTCTTGAGTGTGAAAAAGTTGTTGATAGTTGCTCATGTATTGCATAGCATTATTTTTAATGATTTTGATGCCATCCTGATGAACAAAATCATATCGTTCTGCTCATTTTACTGGTAGAGTGTTTATCCTATACCTGCGGGGATGTAATTGCTACAGTTTGCATATTCATTGTATCCATCTACCTGATGCACTTCAGAAAAGAGAAAGGTCCCTTTCTATGTATTTAATATGCATTTATTTTTTTTTTTTTTCTGTCAGGAAATGTCTATCTTGGCTAATGCTACAATATTCTTTGGCTAAGTACTAACAAGTTAAATACATTAGCTATGTCACTCATTTCTCCAGCTCTAGTAAGTGAACAATATCAGGTGACACCCAAGATTATCATTTGAATTAAGCTAGAGTGTGTGGGTTGGGTGCGGATTTACGAGTGCCAAAAGGAACTAATATTTGAAAGGAAAGTGTCATTTTTACAAGTGAAAAAAGATAATGTCTGCCATTTATTATTATTTCCATCCATGTTTCTGTGGCACAACAATACTGATTAGCTCAGGTACTGAGATGGAACACATCCAGAATAACACGATGGAGAATACAACTGTACCGGCAACATCTACATAAGTGTTTTTAAATAATTCTGACATTTAATATATATTATTAGCAGCTGAATTTAGAATATCATCACTGTTTTTGCATACTGATAGATTCCCTATGCAGGTATTAGTGCTGGTGCCTTTTGATTATAACATAATTAAAATCTTCCTTATCTGTGATGTGATGCTTATAAGTAGTGAATATGGGTAATGACAACAGATACACAGGAAGGGGAAGGAAAAACTTTGTTGCTAAAAGGCACCAGGCAGGTATGACCCTAGCCCTGAGTAGCATCCTGCCATCACCCAGAATGATACCGCAGTACAAGGACAAAATGATTGACTTCGACAATTGGCTAAGCTTCTGGTGTCATTCTAAGGGGATCCATTATCTGCCTGCCTGGGATGACATGGTCGACAGACCACGATGCTTTGCCAGAGATGGCCTGAACCTGTCGCCCCTGAGATTCTGGATACTGACTAAGGGTCTTGCTGCCCCATAGTGTCTTTTTTAGGAAAGGTTCAAATGACAAATTCACCACCATAACAGGAACAGGCAAGTAAAAACTGAGGGTAATGCTACTTGATGTTAGAAGTCTAAATCTCAAAATACACTCACTCGAGGCACTCCTTAAAATGGAGAGCATAGACATCTGTGCAGTGACTGAGACCTGGTTCAAGTCTCTAGAGACCACCCCTGCATTACCAGGCTATAACTCATACCACGCTTTTTGGCCATCTAACCTGGACGAGAACACCAAAGGTGGAGGTGTGTCCATATTCATTAAGGATATCCACACTAGTTGCGCAGCATAATGCATCTGAGGTTATCCAAGTGCAACTAACTCTGGGCAAAACTGCAATCCAAATTGTAGCTTGCTGCTGATCCCCCACCATGCCCCAGGATTCCCACTCCTCTTTTCTTGATATACTGGCATATATTAGGGTTCAACCAAACTCCCTAATAATGGGCAATTTCAACTTCCCCACCATTAACTGGGAAAACTACTCATGCACCAACTCCTTCGTTCAATGCTTTCTGGAATTCATAAATTCCAATGCCGTGGATCAACTTATCCACACCCCCACTAGGGGAAACAATATCCTAGACCTAGTCATTACCAGCATGAGTGACTAGTGTTCCACACCTGAAGTCAACTCCTCAGTCAGATCCGACCATAAGCTAATCACCCTAGATATCCGCATCCCGCCCCACCCACCATTAAGGAAACTATGGTAAAAAATTTCTCCAAAGCCAACTTCATGCTTCTTAAGACAGAAGTGGTGAACTTCATGACACCCATGCAGATGGACAATACAATTATGACTGTTAAATCCTACACAAATGCACTGTATAAGCATTTAGATGAGTGCATGGATCATGCTATCCCAAACAGAACGAAGATGCTATCCTCCAAAAAAAGGAAGCCAATCTGGTGGTCCCCTGCCATAAACAAACTCTACAACAGAAGGAAGATACTGTTGCAAAAGAGAGTAAAATCTCATGAGTGGAAGAGCTACCTGGTCAGCCTCAGTAAAAAAATGAGATCCCTTATAAGATCCTCCAAAGCTAGCTACAAAAACAAAATTGCCACTGATTTTAAGGGCAGCCACAAAACATTCTATAGCTATGTCAAGAATCTCAATGGCAACACCCAGATCTGCTCTGAGTTACAGCACAACGGCATGAAAATTACTTAACCAACTGATATTGCCAACATCCTGGCAGATGGGTTTAGTGCTAACTTTACCCCCCTCTCACCCCCTAAAGAGCCCGTATCTATACAGGAAGAATGCAGAGTCCCTGTAATCACAGCTATGCAGGTAAAAGCTGCACTCTCTAAAACCAAAAACACAGCATCCATGGGACCGGACAACATCCCAGGCTGTGTTTTACACGAACTTCAGAATGAGCTGGCTTCCCACCTAAGTACCATGTTCAGTCCTAGTCTCACATCAGGCTTTGTGCCCACTGAATGGCACACAGCAACAGTTATCCCATTCCACAAAGGGGGAGCCACCACTGATCCTGGGAACTATCGCCCTATTAGCCTGACAACCCTGGTCTCAAAGGCCATGGAACATATCATCATGGAACTCATAAACAAAGACATTGGTAACCTCCAAACTCTGGACCCCACCCTTTTCGGGTTTGTGAAAGGCAGATTATGCCTTCTGAACCTGATCGACTTCTTTGAGCGGTCACCAAAGTGGTAGATGAGGGCAAGGTGGTTCACACAGCCTATCTTGACATCGCCAAGGCTTTCAACACCATCCATCATTCTGGAATTATAGCTAAACTCACTAAACTAGGTATAAATCCCTACATCACAAGATGGATTGCCAACTGGCTCACTGACAGAACCCATACTGTAAAAGTTGCAGACTCCGAATCTGACTTCAAACCAGTGACAAGTGGAGTACCACAGGGTTCAGTCCTGGGACGTCTCCTGTTTGGTATCTACTTCTCTGAAGTACAGGCTAACACACAAGGCCTCTGGCTAATGAAGTTCGCAGATGACTGCAAACTGGGAGCCATAGTTGAGTCCCCAAATGATGTGGATATCTTACAGAAGGGTTTTTTCTGCATTGATAAAGGCCTTTTGGGTCGAAACCAGTCTGATTTTTGTTCTAATAAAGGCTTGGATTCCTCTATTTGTGCTGGCTGTTTTGTTTTGGTCATCCTGCATAATGGCATCACTAAGACAGATGTCTGGTGTCAGAGGCATGGCCTCAAGCTCAGTGCCAAAAAGTGCATTGTCATCCCCTTTGGTAAAAACTCTGTACCCATGAACTACTACATAAATGGCAGTCTACTTAACACCGAATGTGTGATTAGAGACCTTGGGACTCAGGTGGACAGTAGTCTCTCCTTTGATAATCACATCGCCACAGTAGTCAGGAAATCTTTCTATGTGGCACACCTCATCACAAAAGAGTTCTCATCCAGGAAAAAAAATGTCATTGTTCCCCTCTACTCGGCACTCATTAGACCCATTATAGAGTACAACGCCCCTTTCAGAATGTACCTCACAAGACATCTGCAGCAGCTGGAAAGGCCACAGAAGTACCTCACAAAGAGGATTACTGGCCTCAAATAGATGCCCTACACTGACCGTCTCAAAAAACTCCAGCTTTACTCTGTAGCATATCGCCTACTCCGAGGAGATCTCTGCCTAACATATAAAACTATGTTAAACCCAGAGCTGTTGGACATGCTACACCTAAAGAAATCCCAATCCCTCTGAGCTACATGCTCTAGGGACCTAAACCTTGTCGCCACAATAAACAGGACATGCCAGAGGGATAGATTCCTGTCCCACAGACTTCCTATACTCTGGAACAAGCTACCCATCTATGTCAAGCAAAGTTCCTCATTAGCACTCTTCAAGAAAAATATTGATGAGTGGATGGGAAATAGGAAATACACCCGGGGGATCACTTCTGTGGCTCTGCTTGACAGGGGCACAGCAAATTAATTTTCTTGGGTGGTGTAAGCCAGGGAACCTTATTGGTTAGGCTTACTTAGGCCCTTGGGCCGATAGCCTAGTACCTACCTATGAACCTATAAACCTATAAAATGATTTTATAGGAAAACCAAAGCTAAGAATACACAAAAACCAAGAAGCAAATTCATTGTATATTAGCCAGCAATTACAGTAACACTGTAATGTATTATACACAAAATACAGAAAGTTAACATTTTATTGCACATTATTGCAACTGGAATTCATGTGAGCATTAAAGTGCAGAAAACAGAAATTACAGGGTGGACTTAGTGGTGATGCAATAAATATGGATTCACTCCAACAGATTCAATCTTGAGCACAGATTTATAATACATTATGATATTTTATTTGTAAAAAAAAAAAAAAATTGTGCCTTTTTATTTTGCTTAAGAATTTCATTATATACAACTGCACAATTGTAAATTTCTCCTTATGTATAACAAGTGATGTATCTACTGTCTGTTTGTGGAGCTTTTCTCCCCGGGCCTCTACTGAAAATGGACATATATCCAGCTAGACTAGCCCGGTCAACAAATGTAAAATAAAATAATTAAATAAATAAATAATTACTTTCATAAACGTGGGGTTACCTCATACATAGAGAAGATTTTAGCCAACATACTCCTAAACAATCTTTATAAAGCTATGAAACAGAATTTAATATTAGCAGTTGATGTAGCAGTAGGAAATAAGAAAAATATATTGCACTGGGACAGAGAGGGATGTTTTTTTAAAAACATAGATAGATACAGATTGGATATAGTAGTTGAAATCTAAAATTTAAAATAAGGAAAACTATAATAATGAAAGACTTTTAAATATATAACAGTACTTGGTATATGAAGTTAAGGTGGTATTCACAGTCGTTACACAAATGTGTTAAGACAATTGGCATTGTTTGTGCATAAGCTCAGCAAAGGCATGATTCACAGAGGCCATTTATGCTAACACATGATGGCTGTGAATAAACTTAAGCAAATGAAGTACTGATGACATGGTAATAAAAATGATGTAAAACCTTGGATATTAATATGTTCTCCCATCTCTCTGCGATTCAAAGTCATGTTTTGAAGTATTTCTGTGGCGTCTGAAAATTCAGCATAAAAGGCAGAACTGCCCATTTACTGTCTGCTTTGCAACCAGCAATGATGTTTTCTCTCTTCTTAGTGGCATTGCAATTTCCTGTTGTGAGTTATCTTTCTTAGCCGAGGCAAAACTGCAGGCACCCAAAATCACTGATGAGCCAAGAAAGTGAAGATATGGACAGAGAATAACTCATCATAATTTTGATGACCAGATAATCGTTGATATATTCAGAGTAGATGGAGATATTGTAAGGGATGAAGTGAGTATATATGATCCCCATACAGATACTGGAGAGGATGCATGACCTTCTTATCTCTTTGGATAATAGGGTATGCATAGCCCTCACTATACTTGCCACAGAGATATTCTAGATTCAGAAAGGGGACACGTTGGGTATTTCTCAGGCTTCTACTTCAAGGATAATTCAACAGTTCTTGGACATACTCTTGGCACATGTGAATCATTACATCTAATATCTAGTGTTTTCTCAGGACCGAGCCTGGAATGTGAATGTCTTTTATGGGGTGGACTAATTCACCTGAGGTGCTTGGTGTGATTTTTCTGCACCCATGTTGCAACTAAAACCCTATCTGGTCCATGCAAATGTGTTACCACAATAGAAAGAGTTATCACTCCATCATCTGCTAAGTAGTGTGTGATGAATGAGGGTGCATCACCAGTGTCTCTGCCCATCATCCTGGCAGTGCCCATGATTTGCATATCTGCCACGCTGGCTCATTCCACCACCTCTTCCTACATGGTAGAATGCCTAGTGAGCATCTTGTTGGTAATTGGAAATTGTTTTTTTATCATGTAATTAATTATTCATAATAAAATATATTGACAAATGCTAAACTACATTTCCTTTGTTTTGTCTCTCCACTCTTTTTGCTTTTTAGTTCTGTTTTTTGCAGGATATCTGCTCCAGCCATGGCCCATGACACCAGTGAAAAATCTGAGTGGAGTTGCAGAGAATAATTTTACTACAGCCCTGTCCCTGACTCATACTGTGATTGAAAGAGTCTTTAGCATGTGAAAAGCCAATTCAGATGCCTGGTTGAGTCTGGGGTGGCCTTTGTCATGATCCAGCTGATGCATGCAGGTTGTTTGCTGCACATTGCATTCTGTACAACATGATCATTCACTAGTCTGGTAGAGAAGTGCCTTATGCTGTCGCTGCAGCTCCCACTTCAAGTCTTTCTATGACTCCATGCATCAGGCTCATGCACAGCATAGAGTTGCACAGGTAAAGAGGTGTCATCTAGTCCAGAACTATGGGCCACGATATTCATGTTAGTGTTTTCTTTCTAAGAAAAAACACATACAGTATAATTGATGCATGCAGTGCTTTGGGTGAATTAAACCTGGTGGTGCTTAGTCTACTGTCACTGTTCATCAGACAGTCCCTCTTATCTTTATTTTTTTTAATTTAGAACAGTAACTTATATTATTGCATTTAAAAGTCATGCGTGACTGCTGACTGATACCTGTTCTTTAATGTTATAAGGCATTGTATAAGGAATAATTGCATTTTTAACTGCTTTGCCCAACAAATTTCGATTAGGGACTGTACTTAAGTATGCTCATACTGAGTCTCTTAAAATGGTAAGTTTAATAAAATGTTATTTCCATATTTTACTGCTTCAAATTAGACAAAGTGTACATATTTAACTGTCTAAAGTTAAATTTAACAGTTCATACATTGCATTAGAATGGAAACTGTATGATGTGCTGCTTTTTCTATATGCAATGTTTCCTCAGTTTTAATTATAACATTTTAGAAATGATTTACTGTTCTAGTTTAAGATACTGCACATCATATTATTTCATTATGTCAAACACAATTAGTTGTGTCCTCAAGAAATATTAATCATCTTCTGTGCAGTACTGAGGGTGAGGTGGCAACAGTGCTAGTGTAGATGGCAGGATACTCATGTTATCTTTTTTAAGGTATGTGCCTTTTAATTGTGTGTAATATTCATTTTATGTGCTGTGCAGTTGTCAGGTGCACCATTGCTGAACTGAAAATCTTAATAATGGATGGGCCATTAATGATGTAAACCAGTAGAATTATTATTTCCTTTAATTGTAAGCACTGCCATTATTGAAATGAAATACATGCACATGTAAACCATCTTACTACTAGATTATATTGTGCACGTGTATTCTACAGTTATTTCTGTATTTATTTGTGTTACTAGCACATTGCATTTGAAGTTAAATATCGACATCAGTTTATTGAAAGGCATGGTAATCAAATACAGAAATTTATATCATTAAGTACCTGAAATGTCCAGCCCGAGTCACAGTAGGTAAAGATCAACTGTGTGATCTTGAGGAAGGGATGTCATGTGACCAGGACTGTGACTTGCTGCGATGATGTGACATAACTGATGTAGATGATCCTACAGATAGTGATTTCACTGTGTTGCATGACTAGGACCTAGAATGCAAGGTTCTACTATGTGCAGATGAAAGCTGATGTGGCCTTTGTGATTTCTGTTGTTTATGGTCCCTGCTACTATTTTGTCTTGCATCTTTAGGTGCACTTGTAGTGTTATTTCATATTTAACAACAGATCCCCTTTAGAAACCCAAAATCCCACTTACCTGAAATCCAAAAGACCAAGATAAAAACCCGACATCCAGGAATACGACTGCCCAGAATACGATAAAACACTAATGGTAAGTGACTGATCACTCAACCAGCAAACACGCTAACAGCAAAGCACAGAAAAATCCACCCATGTGGGGGGCTTTCCCACCTACATCCCCCTATGTGGGGGGCTGCACCCTCCCAACTAAATATACCTACTCTGAGTTTGCACTACCTCAGAGGTAAGGGGCAAAGGTCAGCATCCTGGCCAAGTGGTTACTTATTGTTAGTGATTTGTCTGAGTTCCAGAAGGTCGGTCTTCTTGGATATTGGGATTTTCGCCTCGGTCTTTTGAGTTTTTGGTAAGTGGGATTTCAGGTTTCTAAAGGGGACCCATTCCAACATATATGGATGGTAAACCATCTTCTTCCCCTTCCAAAACTGAATCCTCTTTGAGTCTAGCAAGGCTTCAATATTGTATGAATGCAGATGAGCATGGTTGCTTCATGGGCCACTATAATATGGATTGATATGATTGTGGCATTATCCATACTCTCTTTCATTTCCATGTAGTGCTGGAAATCTTCACGTACACCCTGGAGGACTCTGATAATTTCCAACTGATTCTCTGTGGCAGTACACTGAGACTTAACAATGTCACAGCACATTTGCTGCTGGGCATCCAATGCTTTATGTGCTTCCTGAGGTAGCTGTGACATATGCCTGCACCTTACACCCCTTTGTTACTCTGCTATAATATGAAGTAATGGAAGATTTGAGGTGATAAAGTGTGTTGCAGTATGAAGGGTGGGCATGGATGAAGTTTCACAATTATGCAACAAAAATGTTGTAGACTTCATTTCCCCTTTTCCATGCATATAGAAATTTGAAATATGTTATTTTTGTTTGCACATTCCTAAGACCAACATAGTACAGCACTAATCAGCACAGCTCGTCTACAACTACCTGAGGTCAAGTTAAGTGACTCTATTGACATATGTACTCAAATATTACTACTTATAAAGTGGAATTAAAAAAAACTTCTTTATTTACTTATGCAATATTTAGATAGGCATGCTTATAAAAATAAGTAATGCATCACCTTAAATTCAATTGCACAAAGATTACAGAATTATTGCACAGAAGCAAAAACAGAAATAAACACATGAAAAAAATAATGAATTAAAAAATTAAGTTAATTTGTCATATGAAAAAAAATGTAAAACTATTTCTTTAAAAAATATATATCTATCTGACAAAACAGTTTGGTAAAATAAAAATTTATGGTGACGTCTTACCCCAGAGGTTGTTTTCAACCCTCCTAATGACAGCAATGTACTTAACATTCTTCACTTTGTTACTGGTACTTAGAAAGATGGCAGAACCTGTAAAGGCATAAGATTGTGCTCCAAGCTGGTCTGATAATACGGAAATCATGATCTTCCTATTGCAGAACAAGTACCTGGAGAAGATTGAAAGAGCAGTATAGGACACAGAGTGGAAAAAGTTTGACATCTCCCAAGAGTTTGGTGAGCACCTTTCATCCCTGACAGGGATCACTAGCTCTGGGCCCAGGGCTGCCACATATGTGATGGCCTGAAGAGAAGTAGGTCTGACCAGGTGACTGACTAGATAACACCAGGTGATGACAAGCAGACCAGAACTCTACAGTCAGTACTTTAGCATTTTATTTTTAAATCTTACCCAAAATGTGTTTAAAAAATCATACTAGATAAAAATCATGAATTCAGATAAATGCAAGGAGAAATGTACAGGTAAGTGCAAATATGTATCTATATATGATACAAAGGTTTAAGTAGGCATAAACATAAATGTAAACAGAAATGCAACTATAGACAAATATGACATGTTTATATGCAGGCATGCTTTAGTGTATAAATGTAAATGTATGTATATACACACGCGTACACACACACACACACACACACACACACACACATATATATATATATATATATATATATATATATATATATATAAAACAGATTTGTTTGTTTTTCATTTGAATTGTACAGGTTATAGGTCACATTAAAGGTAGGAAAAGTTTTGACATGATTTATTTTTGTCAGTTTTTTATATCACAAAAACCTGGCATTTTAACAGGGGTGTGTAAACTTTTTATATCCACTGTATATATACTGTATATATACGCAAACAGATGACATATTTGTATTGCCTCATAATTTCATACATTGCAGCTATTACCTTATTACTTATTTGTACTACAGGGAGGCATATTTTAAAATGCTTTGGCTGGTATAGGCCAAAGCTATTTATTCATTATAATTCTATAAGACAGTCATTTCTTCCAAAACATTAACTGCACATACAAGATGGTTGACCTCAATTAACTGCTACACCCAAGACAGAGAGAGGTGGGGGATTTGACCAGCAACTGAATGACCAGCACATTGGTTAGTGAAAAGTACACTGAACAATGCCTTATTTTCAGAATTTAAAGTGTGTTTATTACTACAACTTTGCATGATCTAACTTAAACATACAGGTAAGATTTGTAAGATATTGTGCAGAGTAATACTTTTATTGGAAATATTTGTAAAGGGTGAAGAAAGTGTCCACCCACCCAAACAGACAAGCTGCAAACAAACATCAAATGTGATAATGTGAAGGAAGTCAGGATTTCCTTGCAGTTCAACTTGCAGTAAACAAGAATAGTATTAAAGATTGAATCATTAGAAATGCTTCATGAAAATTGTGTGCTTTGCATATGATGGTTAGTAAATGTAAGCATATATGAGAAATAGATTCAGTATAAATGGATTCAGAAATAAGCAAAAACATTCAGTACAAGTACCTGAATGATTTATCTGTTTTGTTGATTAATAAATGTAATTATATATGAAGGATTTGAACACATATCTATAATAGACAAGCAACCATTCTCTATGTCTTCTATATACAGCTGAAGAGGTGCTCTTACATTATAAATCACAGGAGGAAAAATAGCTGAAATACTTGACTAAGCATGCTAGTGAGTATGTAAACATGATTCTGAAAAAAAAGTGTCATTTAAAAAAATGTGTTGAATACAACTTGATTTTTCCTTGTTTTGTTTATAAGTATTAATCCAGAAGTAATTAATACACAAAGTAGTAAAAGAAGTAGTGTGCTTTCAGTATATGACTGCAAAACAATTCATATCAGTCATAATTAAATTTATCATTCCTTCCGTTACACCAGCTTGTTTCCTTAGTATCAGTAGACTGCAAATGTAAAAAATCATCACTATTTGATATCATTAGATTGTTCAAATGTTTTCAGTACCATTTTCCAGTTTTTTTCTGAATAAAGATTAACCAAAAATAAAAATACACTCTTAATAAAGATTGCACTGGTGCATTACATTATGAGTGAATTTACTGTCTTCATTTCTTGTTTGTCTATGTACCCCCTGTCTCTGTTTCTGTTAGTATAATTATACATTACATTGTCTTTCTTTTCTTTCTTTTTTTTTTTGCATTCTCTCATATTTATGCAAATTTTTCCACAGGTACAATATGTGTAGGAGCAGGTCAACCACCTTCCTTCCACATAAGGGAGCATTCACCATCTGCTCATTCAGGAATATATTCATAGGGTTGAGGTGGTGTCACCTATCCAATATGCACCCTGGCATGTTTCAGTCTGGTAAGCCACACTAACCATGGTCTTCAGGACTTGATAGAGGCTGTGGTGGACCAGATAGTGGAGATAAATCTTTGGCCAGTCCAAGATGCTCTTCAGTGATTTCAAGACTCACTGCACCAGTCACAGCCACACTGGAGCCCTCCACTACAACACCATCAGGCAGTGGAAACATTTGATGTCTTGTACGCTGGGCGTCCTGCTATCCTCACCTTATCTTCGCCACCCTCCTTCCCTATTCCTCTAACCTTCACCCTCTAACTTACTTCTTACCCAAACTATCCTCTTACATTAAAATTTGGAAAATAGAGGGGGTCTATATATAGCACTCTTCCTCTTCCACCTCCTCCAGGACAATCCTCCGTGTTTTTCACTTTGTAATATCTCCTCTTCTTCAGTCTTTCCTACATTCCCCTTTCCATTATTTTCAGAATTCAGTCAGTATGCCTACATAAGGATGCCCCTATAGTAAATATGTAAAACTCCATTACATTTTTTAAAACTTAATATAAATAGCTGCACTGGAAGGGCTTCCATCAAATAATTCTAACGTGTTTTTACGCATAGCCGCATTCATCCATAATACCCAAACATGTCTGAAATTATAAAAGCACTTACGTTTTCACTTAGTAATTTGTACACAATTAAGGATTAACTTCTGTAAGTTTACACATTTGACAATAGCGAGAATGTTTTTGTAATTTTTTTGCATTTACTTAGCATTGCAAATAACCTTTGGTCAGTGTATTTGCAAAGAGGTATAGTGGAGTGCTTCGCTAATAACTGCTACACAAATACAAATCTCTAGACTATGAATATCACCCTTAGTTTCAGAGGTATCAGGTGTGAGTCATTCGGGGTTAGGATAACATAAATCTACTTGCCAAATTTAGAAGGATAGGTAATTTACGAGTTTTAATTGTTGCAACCTAACAAGTACATGAAGACAAGCAGTACAATATAACACCAGACAGCTCTTAGAAATCAGATTAATAAGAAAAGTGAATAATTTTGTACATTTATCATAGAATGATTAGTTACACTATACTGCCTATAGCTTGAAAGTCAGTGGGTCATGATATCTGTAGTACATTGCTAGCAAGAATAGATTGTTACAGTATAACTAAAAAGAAGTAGGGAGGCACTTTTCTAGAAATCACACAGTTAGTTTACACATGAAGAGAAGGTCTGTGTTTAATTATCAAGTTATATAATGGGAAAACATTAAACCAAAATCTTATTTGACCGAGTTAGCAGTATCTTAAGATCCAATTAATTTACTGAAAAGAGCATAATTTCTTGTGTGCCCTATCTAAAGTCCTCCTATTTGTATAAATACTGCTGTGGTCTCACCTGAAGTAGGCCTAGTGGGACTAACCTGGCCACTGAAAGTAAAACAGAAAATAAAAAGGTAAGGCATAATTAAGACATTAAGAAAACACAAATTGCTGCTAGAGGAATCTTAGCAAGTTATATCTCAGCAAGCAAACAATGGATACAAACCATAAAATGAACTAGTAGCACTTATGAAATTATTCATAATATCATTCCTGTACTAAGAAATTCAGTCTCACAGCTACCTGCCACTGTCTTACTTGGCCAATATAGCTGCAATCTTCCTCATCTAAGATATCATGCTTATGACTTGTGACTAGATGTTATTATTGTGAATGATGATTGCATGTAAACTGTTAGTTGTAACTCTTATTTGTGAGATAATTCTGTTACTGATCTTTTGTTTTGCACCATTTTTCCTGGAACTCAACTGAAAAAGAGCCATTGCCCAACCAGACTAACCTGGCCATTAAATAAAAATAAATATTTATATTATATGTTAATTATTTACATTCAAAAATATGCACAGTGATTAGAAAGATCAGTAAAGGTCCCCTTTGTAAATCAAACATTAAAGTCCTGCTACAATGACTTGATAGACTTGAAATAGAATATGCAAGCAGACAAGTACGCCAAACTATAAAAGTAATAGACACTTTCCCAGATATGCAGAATTGTCAAATGACATGGGGATGGTTTCAAGAAGCACGTGCTTGTGTGCATTGAGACCCTTAAAAATGCAGAAGCTGTAACTTGCTGTTGAACTATGTTAATTTTGACAAGTGCATGCTGTACACATGCACAGTGCATCAGTTAAATGCCTAGTAGCCAAGAAAAGAAAAGAGGACACTAAATTGTGATCATACAATTACTTTATTTTAAAAAAGATAAGAGATTTATTTATTTTAAATATTGCCATATGATTGCTTCATTGTATCTTTAAATTCAACGTTTGTAGTAAAATGTTTGTTTTGCTGAGGCCCATTACCACAGAGGTTAAAAGCACTAAACAAACATATCTAAATAAAAGTTTAGTGTGTAAGCATAGTCCCTGGATTATAGGGCTGTGTGTTTGTTTGAAAAAAATAATGTCATTGTATAGATTCATAGCGGGTTACTATGCTAATGGCCCTACAGCCTATACAAGCCTAGCTATGTAAAAAAACCCAAGTACCCCAGTTGACCATAGATGGTCACTGTTTGAAGAGCGATACTATGATCAGTACTGAATGCACTGTCCATGAGGGCCATAGGTTCCACCCCCATAGAGTGAATATGCGGTTTCCCATACACTTATCAAGGTTGAGGAGCTCTGCTTCACATGAAGTGGGAGCTTATTTCAGAGGAGCATCAATCTCTGGGAGACATATCTGTCTCTTGCACAAATTCTCGTAATGTTGCAGGCCAGGTTGAGATTTCTGGAGCAAGTGACTCTTGTCCCATTTCATTTGTGGATGTGCAGCATTTCCACTAGGACAGGGTCAGAGACTGCTCTGTAGGCCAGGCACAGGTCAACTCTCAAGCCTTTACAATACAGAGTACAGTTAATGGGCTTTCAGTCTTTACATGTAGCCATGTATTGGAGGCCCTGAATTCTCTTGGTTAGAAACCTCTGTGGTCTCTCCAGCTGCTGTAGGTGTCTGATGAAGATACATACAGAAGGGAGAATTGTACTCAATCTGTGGTCTGATACAGGCCAAGTACAGAGTAATGACCTCCCTCTTCTTGGATGTGATACCCTTATTTATGAGATGGACATTGTAGAAGGCTTTCCTTACTAGTGTGGACAAATGGTGATCAAAGTTTATATTGCTATCAGCCTGCATTCCCAAGTCACGCACCACTGTTTTTGAGCATAGAGGGATGTTGTTTAGTGTTATATTGTAATTTAGAGGGGCTATGTCTCTGCCAAAGGGAATAATAAGGCACTTTTTTGCATTTAGTTTCAGTCCATGACCCTGGCCCCAGTATTTTGTCTGTGTCAGTCCCTTCTACAATTTGTTGATGTCACTGGGGGACTCTATGATTGTACCAGTTTACAGTCATCTGCTAACTTAGTAAGCCACAGACCATCAATTTTTGACTGGAGTTCAGAAAAATAAATTCCAAACAGTAGAGGGGCCAGTACAGATCCTTGTGGTACACCACAGGTAACTGGTTTACTGGTGGAGGTGGATTCCCCAACTTTAACAATATGCATTCTATCTGTGAGCCAGTTTGCAACCCATCTGGTGATGAATGGATTGATTCCCAACTGGGAGAGTTTCTCAATTATCCCTGAGTGGAGAATTGTGTCAAACACCTTGGCCAAGTCAAGATAGGTGGCATGTACTGCTTTACCCTCATCTAGGGCTTTGGGGACTTTCTCAAAGAAGTTCACCAGGTTTAATGAGCAAGATCTACCCTTGATAAAACCAGACTGAGTTGGGTCAAGAGTTTAAAGGTTGGCTATGTCCTGGTTGATAATGTCCATGATGATTCTTTCCATTGCCTTACAGATAAGGTTGGTCAGGCTAATGGGTCTATAGTTCCCAGGGTCGGTTTATGGACTCCCTTTGTGCAAGGGTATTACTGTTGCTGCTCTCTACTCCTCCAGCACAAAACCAGTACTCAGGCTGTGGTTAAAGACACAGCTAAGTGGTTCTACTAGGTCTTGTTTTAGGTTGTTTAGTATGCAGCCAGGGATGTTAGCAGGTCTGAACAGTAGAGGACAGGGGTCAAGAAAGCTATGGGATATGGCTCCTAGGGACAGCGGGTTGAAAATGATGCCAAATCTGGCAGCCAACGGGTTGGCAATTTCTACAGGTTCCATATGAGTGGTGCTGTCCACTATAAGTTTGGCACACAACTGGGTATTTCCTTTGAGGTTTCAGATGTAGCTAAAGAATGTCTTATGGTTGTCTTTAGCTAGGGATGCCAGTCTAGTCTTGTAGCTTGCTTTAGATGACTTTACAAGGTTTCTGATTTGCTTCTTTAAGCTGTGTAGGGTAGTCTTATTTTCTGAGCATGTTCCTTCTTGTCTTTAGATATCAGTTTCTTTCTTTGGTTATATAACTTATTTATACTTGGAGTCCACCAGGGTGGCTTGTTTTTGCAAGAGGACCCAGTTTTAGTCTTGTCAGGTACTGTCTAGACAATACATTTGCTTAAGTGGCTATATAGGATATTTGTAAGCGTCTCTGCATAGATGTCATTGTTCCTGTGTTAGCAGGGCTTTGAAGCCGATTATATCATCACTTAGGAGGCAATAGTTTGCGTTGGAGAAATTGTTTTTTTTTTTGTTTGTTTGTTTTTTTAACTCTTGTGGGGATGTTAGATCTGATTTTACTTCACATGAAACAGATTTATGGTCTGGCTTAACTAGGGAGGGTAGCACACTGAGGGTTGTGCAGTAGCCCCCATGTTGATAAGTACTATGTCTAGGACATTTGAGCCCCTTGCTGGGGTGAAGAATAACTGTTTCAGTGAATTTGAGTTAACAAAGTTCAGGAACCTCAGTGCAGTCACATTTGTGCTCATGTAAGCTGCCCAGTCGATGGATAGGTAGTTGAAGTCTCCCATGACCAAGGTGTTGGCTGTATACTGAGCGATTCAAGGAAGTCCAGGTAGGTGGTGTGTTTATTTCAATGAGATGATAAAAACAATCCCAATCAAAAAATAAGTAGAAGAAACACCACAGGAGCAAAAAGTAGGCTGCAAAATGTTTTAATTCACAGCTAGTAGCACTGGTACTTTGGCTTTTCACATTCAACGGACACCAGTGGATAGGTGGTATGTTTATCCTACTTCATGGTGGGAGGCCTGTAGCTAGCTATGATGTGGGAAGGTGCTTTGCCTATAGTTACTTGGAGGTGGATTAGCTTATGAGAATCAAACTGTTTCACCAATTGTGATGTGTGTCTGGATTTAATGAAAATGGATACACCTCTACCTTTGGTACTTTCACTCTTACTTTGGGGTCTGAACATGTGGGGGGCATTGTAGCCCTGCATGGCTGGGGTACTCTCTATGGCCTCGAACCATGTATCAGTGACTGCACAGACATCAGCATCTTCCAAGGTGAGAAGCACTTCCAGGGAGTACAGCTTACTGTTTAGGGACCTAGAAGTAAGCAGCATGACCATGAGTTTATCTCTAGAGATTTTTCTACGTTGAAAGTTTTGTTGTTTTAACATAGCCTAAAAAAGGCTCTATGGAGAAGACAAGTGTCCTTGCAAATATCCTAATGCCTTGAGGAGTCACGTGAAGGTCATATCTGGTGAAACATTGAGATCTATTGATCATGTCTTCCCAGGCTGACAGATATTAGATACCCCTGGAGTAACACCAGAAGCTAAGCCAATTGTTCAAATCAATCCTTTTTTGTCTGTACTGTGGCATCATCCAAGGTGAAGGTAGAATGCTGCTTAGAGCTAGAGACATACCTGCCTGGTACACATAATCTGAGAGGTCTAGCAGTCTCTCTTCATATAGTCCAGAGAGGTATGTCTCAAGTCATTCACTCCAACATGTACTAAGACTGAGTCATAACTGTAGTTGTGGCTAACTGACTTGAGAGCATGCATGACTTGGCGGATCCTGACACCTGACAGGCAGCTGACTGTGATCTTCTCCTTGTCCAGCCTGGTAAGAGGCAAATTTGTGTGTCTCACTACTGAGACACATATGGCTAGGAAATTTGGTTTTGAAGTGTTTTGCCATAGCAGCTTGATTGCTGACACACTGTTATACATGTAATGTGCACTAGTGTATTCTGTTCAAGTACCAGTATGTGAGGCTGTCTGTATTTGGGAGGTCTCTGGTCTTTTGATAAGCTCTTGGTGAGTACCTCTGCATATGTAGGTTTATATGTCTTGACTTTATCTCGTGTAAGAGGAGAGTGTGTGAGCTGGCAACCTTTTTGATGTCTTGCGTATTGTTACGTGAGAAGACTGATTCAAGTTTCATTGTATAGTGACATCTCTCACATACTGTATTTGTTTTAGGAGCAAGTGGTTGTCAGTATACATGAGACAATTGCTACGTTGCCTTAGGATGCCCATGTCAATCAGGCTAACTGGAAAAATGTTAGGAAGCTGACTGCCCATAGCAGCAGGTAATTCCAGTTTGTGGGAGGGCTAAATATCAGCTATTGCTCTGGGATTAGCAAGGGGACTTAACACTATATAGGATTAGCAAAGAAAGTGGGGTGATGCTTGACAGTGATTAGCTGAACTTCCCGCAATGCACCAGTGCACAACCAAGTTGCTCGAAGAGCAGCAGTGTGCAACCGAGTTGTCCAAAGAGCAGCAGAGAAGCCTGGGAGGGCTTCACTGAGTGGTGTTTTGGGAAAAAATGTGATTCTTCATGTTTGCATCTATACAAGGCACCACTAACCCATGTTGCTTGGTGCACAGCTACGTGCAAACATGGTGCTTAAATACAAATGAATTTAAATAGTTCTAACATGATCTACCAACAGAAAAGCTCTTCATAGAGTAAAAAATCATGTTCAGTTGTGGGTAATGCAGGATTTACCAAAAGTAAGTTTTATGCAATGATTTAGGTTTAACCATCATGATCAAAGTACACCAGCTATTTGTAAGTCATGAATTTTCTACTTCTGAATATGAGCTATTTTGAAGGTTGAAAATAAGTTAATAAACTTGCAGTGATACTAAAGTATAAACTATACAAAGCAACAGTTATTACATAACTTCAAGTGCAACCTTGATTAGTGGATGGGAAACCACAAATTTGTCCCAGGGGTTCCACCTTTGTCTCTCATTGACAGGGGCAACAGGTGCTGACTGAGGTTTCTTTTTTGGGGATAAACTATTGGCTATGTTTGTATGGGCCCCAGGGTCATTAGCCCAGTAACCTCCTATGATCCTATGATAACAGTATTATATATTAAGACTTATTATAATATTTTGGAGCCAAAGAAATGGGGATACGTATCTGAGTGATGGGTAGTGTCACTCAGTACACTATGTTTTTGTAAGGATAGGATGGGCATGGATAATACTGAGAATGTATGTATAATACATATTTATTTTACCCCCATATCATAGTACAAAGGCCCAAATATTTTTAGCAATCCTCAATGATCCAAACAGCATGTGTAGTAGCCAATAAATGTCTGGCAAGTGGCAGTCATTGTAGTGCACCATGCATGATTTATGTGATATAGCAGGTAACAATGGAAATATCTCGTTATACAAAGTTTTGCAAAACTGACAATGAGATATATGGGTATATATGGTATGGCAATAAAAGACGATCAATGACAAATGTAGTTCTTATAGAGACATGCTCTCATTCTACTAAATAATTCTTGGAACTATCACTAGCTTTCTGTTGTAGGAGGGTAACAGTTTTCTACAGTCCTGCCAATTCAGGTTCAGTTTGGAGTTTTGTGTTGAAAGTGCTGATAAGGGAAGACAGAGGAATAACAAGGCACCTCCGCCTCAGACCTCTCTGTAGGGAGAATGCAGAGCACATTCCCAGAAATGTGGCCTCCAAATTAAATCCCTAGTTGAGACCAAAGATCATCAGAGGCAAAAGTACAGAAACATTGAATGGGAAAGATTTCGAACTGAGACATCAACCCTTCACGAACAGTCACTGTATTCAACTCTTTTGGAATGATGTTGACATGCATGCAGAAAACTGCTTAGGGCTTAAGGTGAAAAGTCCCCTGATTCCCCAGGTGGATGATGTCATTTCTCTCATTGCCCAGCCCTCACCTCTGGATAGAAAGACTGGACCATATGGCACACATGTCTCATGAAAATGAGTGAGCCAACTAGGCAGATGGAAAGGAAGCTTAATAGTCATTGAAGGACTGGAGGGGTGACAAAAGGTTACTACCTCAAAAAAGTAATTTTGGGAGAAACAGAGAACCATGCTCTTTTTGCACTTCTGATGGGAGTGGTAGGTTTATAACTTGTGAATCTCACTCAGAGAAGTTTATTCCACCCTGGTGTAACCTATTCTCATCAAAAGTAGTTTCACCAAATCTGTTGATGCATGCATCCCCACCATGCATTAAAGTTACCAGGTGCCCCTGAACTACTATGAATGAGAAAGCTAAGTCCATTATTATAAACATTTGTTTATTTCAGGACACAATTAATATTAAAATCTATCTGGTTGCAACCATCTGTCAGATGGCAAGTAGAATAGTATGTCTCAATAATTATTTTTTCTACTGAGGCTTTTAACAGGAGAAAACTTTTCCTTAGTAAAATTTCACAAGCCAAAGAACACTGTTGTCCACCTTTCATAACTAGAAGTGATAAAATCCTTTACAATATGTAGTCTTATTTTATTCTTTCAAATAGTACAATTCCTTCTAAAAGAAACTATTTCCTTGAGGAATCAAATCAGAGTATCAGACTCCAAAGGCTAAATGCCCTGCTGCTTAATTACACAAAATAACCCACAATAAAAAAGGGGGACCATATCAAAACAAGATTCACTGTATGTTCCTTAACTCATTTGGTTTTCTTCAGTGAAGCAATTTTGATTACCTTTTTTTCTTTTCCTTATAACTGTGCCTAATATTATGACACTTATATTCATGTTTGCATATATTTTCCTTTTCCAATCAATTTGAATAATATAGTGAAAGAGTATGGTATAGTAATTCCTATGTACTTTTTAAGATTCATTCGGTTTACATCACCACAATTTTTGTTTATGTATATCATAAGATTTTCATGCCAGCTTTTCTTTTCTTTATATACACTATTTTATTGTGGCTAGAATAGTGGTATTAAATAACTGCTTAAGAACCTTACCTCAGATCTGGTGGTCTGATTAAATTGTAATAATTGCTTTATTATATTAAATGTTTGTTTAGCAACTTCAGATAAATTGTACCTGAGATGGTTTGACTACTGATCTCAAGTAGCCTATCAGTCATCAGGTATTATTTGGTTATGCTGTTTCTTGGGTTAAAAATCTGTGTAAGATGATTGCTGCTAAGAAAGATGAATTATCACAAACAAGTGCATATCTATAATTTTATTTCTGTTGTTTTTCCACTGATTCCAGATTTCCCTCAAACATCCCTTCTCTTGCAGTCCAGCTGGCTCACTCATTCCCCCACAGATGACAACATATTAATTCTACCTACGATAAGGTAAACCAGCTGGGAAGAATATTGTCATATGTACTGAGAATTCAGAGGTTTAATTTTTGCTCTAGCCACTCTTACTATTTATGCCCACTATGCCTCCAAGGCCTGGCATGCAAATCAATGGGTTTATGTGTTAGGCATCCCTGCCACTTGAAAGAGGCACCCAAACAATTGTTTATCTATTTATTGCCCAAGTAAGCTGACTGTACACAGTAAGTTCTCTTTTCAGGGATGACACAGAAGCACTGTCTAGCTAAGTGACTTGCTTAGAGTCAGTCAGTAGGCAAACAAAGTTGGAAAGAAACAAACTCTTTACCTTGGTCACAGAAGGAGTTCATTAGCAACTGAGAGTTTTAGTCATCCATTTTAACGGTCATATATCAAGACTGTTCAAACTTTAAAGGAATACACTGATTTTAACATTTCAAAATGTGTCTTCTCTTCCATTCCAATTTGACCGCAGACTGCTTTGATTTCCACATTTTCACTGGCTCAGGTATATAACCAATCAGAGAGAGAGAGAGAGAAGAGCGAGAAGGAGAAAGAGAGATTAACTGGAGCTCATCACAGTCAAAAGGGGCCAATAGAGAGCTGACATCGATGAGTATATTTAGGACACACCGTTGAACATTAAATTCCATAACTTGAAAAGTGCTGACTTAATGGCAGGATAAAGATCATCACCTATGTGTCTCCACTCTATTCTTTACTTATGGAGCAACCTAGGATAGTTCCTGACTGATGAAATTTGTGCTTGACAAGAACGAACAAATATGTGCCTGTTAATATGAATGCTGCTAATCAGTGTCTCATCATTTGTCTTTATGCTGCCGGCATGCTTTTATTTCTGGGTTAAAGGAGGGATTTTGTTTATATAGACATATATAATACATATACATACATATATATATATATATATATATATATATATATATATATATATATATAGTTATTTTCTGCTCATGCTGTGTGATTTTTAATGTTAAGTCCCATGCTAGACTTCTAGCAGACACATTTTAGTATGTATGTTTCTGTGTACATTTCCAGTGAATATGTGTGTGTGTGTGTGTGTGTGTGTGTGTGTGTGTGTGTGCGTGCATATATGTGTGTGTGTGTGTGTGTGTGTGTGTGTGTGTGTGTGTGTGTGTGTGTGTGTGTATGCATATATATATGTGTGTGTGTGTGTGTGTGTGTGTGTGTGTGTGTGTGTGTGTGTGTGTGTGTGTGTGTGTGTGTGTTTTTATCATATGAAAAATGCAGTAATTTTCGTTAGCCTCTTTTCCACAAACTGGATCTTGGAAGAAAAGTACTAGTGATTTTCATAAGTTTATATTAGCTGGCATCTGGTATAATATAAAGATAATTATCTAGTTGGTGTATGCATATCGAAAGGACTTGCATTTATTTAGGTTTTTATATATGATGTAGTGCCAAAAGATTTATTATGTGGAATCACAATGATTAGTCAAATTCATTTTATCTGAAAATGAATTCAGTGAAAAAATTCTGCCAAAAACAACTTTTGGTGGACCTCAGAGGTAAACCTCAAAGGTCAGTCTTTTTGCAGAAGGCAAGCTCCGCTTCACACCTTAATTTGGGGGACAACCACTACGCTCCCAAAGTAATATAAACCTACTCAGAGGTTGCACAACAGTGGGGAAAAGGGAAAGCACCTCTTTTGGCAAAAGTTGTTTTGTCACTTTTCCTTCAGTCTATTACTGTTCGTAGGAATGAATATGATGGATATCAATAGACTGGAGTCTCCCTGTTAGGTTTGCTTTAGAAAACAGTAACGAGAAAAGCTACATTTCAAGAAAAATGAACACTTGCTCATGAATTATACTATTGCACTTTTTTATGCTATTTTAACATAAAAAGGTAATTTAGTAATTGACACTATTGTTCAGTTTTATTAATGGTAATGCTATATGCAGTATCAGACCCTTATATCAAGCGAGCCTAGACAACATACTGGATTAAATTGTTGATTACTTAACCTTTGGTTGCAGAACAAAAATCTGTCCCAGAATATTCTCACAGATGCTTCAAGAAAAGTGGTTCAAGATGTACAACATGTAAGATGCAGAACATGCAAATTAATATGTAAGGAGCAACAATTTACTAGAACTAGTGCTTCATATGTTCCTCTGTGTGTCTAAAATGAGATCAGCATTTGGAGCTAATGATTTTGTATGTGTTATTTTGTTTGTGTCAGTGTCTGTGTGTGTAAACTACACACACACAGACACACACACACACACACACACACACACACACACACACACACACACACACACACACACACACACACACACACACCTTACAGGTTGCATTTTTCTTGCAGCTCTGCAGGGAAACATTTTTAGCACCACTAGGATCCTAATTTTATAGGTTGCGCTCCCAACGATGGCAAATTTATGCATTACGCCCACCTCCCGAGTTTGAATTTATGCATCATCAAATTTTAAGTGCAATGATACTAGACCTTAAGTACAATTTTTTATGGTCTGTGCTCTCATTTTGAAAGTTGAGAGAATCAGAGGGTAGTTGTCCAACTAACAATCCTTCCTCCTTGAAAGCAAGCACCTTCACTGATCTCTGGTTTCCACCAAAGAGTTTACCCTGAGTTTATGCTATGGACATGCATTCTTCAGCCTTCCCTCGACAGCGAGTCAGGGAGTCTTTCCCATCACTCCTCACTTTCCCACCATTCCCCTGCAGCATCCATGCTGCTAATCATGCTCATGTCATCTTGTTCATAGTGTAGACTTTAGCCCTACATGGCACTGGAAATGACACGTCTACACCTATTAAATTGTCATGCAAGACATGAAATATACTTTCTGATTAGCCTTACTGCTTAATAAATTAATGTAATCAGCAAATGAAAAGGAGCTGCGATAGCAATGTTGTTTATGTAAAAGGCACATTTTATGGAAGTGGAGTGCACTCAAGTTTTTACACCTACTTACTAATAAATGAGAGAATATCTTGTTTTCCCAAAGTTGGAGTACTTTCTAGCTGTAGTATTTGCTTGACTTCCTGATTTGTTAACTTTAATATGATAAAAGCATGTTGGTGATCTATCATGTCTAGTAGAAATTATGCTGCTTTTTTTAGAATATTAAAGAGGGCTGTCAAATGATACATTTCTTTCTGGCAAAGAAACAGTTATTAAGAATCCAAGTAGATAAGATAGTTAATAAGACCAAGGTAGATAATAAGAACCAAAGCCAAGTGAGGGTTGGAGGCTGGCATAAAGTTTAAAATGTTTACCTCTCAAATGCATTTTACAAGATTTAACTTACCTATTATAAGGGGAAATTAGCTAAGCTTAAAATATCCCACAAGGGCAGTTTAACTTTAATAGGTATAATGGGAGTTGCAGCCTAAAAGTTTGAATACTTTAGATGCAATACTGACATGATAATTGATTTCATGTTATGTGTATGTTTTGTTTTTCTTTTGCTTACTGGGTTTTTCTGACTTGAGTTTAGTAAAAAAAAAAAAAAACCCTTTTCAGGGAGATCTGAGGAGGAAAACAAACACATGCTCAGTAACATTCATGAACAATCATTAAATATATGCTTTAGCAATTACATATGCATTTCCTAATTAGACTGCATTCAGATGAAAACAAAGGCAACTACTACATTATAGAAGATACATATGCATTAGTAGATTTTGAATATTGTGTATTTGAAGGGGTGTATCACTGGATTTGCCAAAAGGATAATAGAACATTTTATTAGTACTTAGAAATTCAAAGAAGTGTAATCCCTGATAACCCAGGGATGTCTGCGGATGAAAGAAAAAGGACACCATCCTGTTAGTCATGCTCTTTAATATGAGAGCGAATCATAGTCTCATCTACGTCTGCATGAGTCTAACAGCTGTGCCTTATTCCCCAGCAAAAAGGCACATGGTACCTTAATGCCTGTAGTTCTAACCTTAGCTCTGTCACTTCCCTGTTTGACATCATACATAAAGCTTTTAAACCAGCTATTGTTTTAAGACTGATTAAAAAATATCCAGTGATATGAGTTAATTGAAAATATTGTCACAAAAAAAATTTAATACAGGAAACTGAGCATTTAAAATAAAATCCTGCCATGAACCTGATCCCAAATATCTCTAATGGCCATAACATCTGTAGATACTGACTCTTCCCAGAATAAAGTCTTGCCATTAACTCCTCAAAGTCTGCATTCTAAATGAAAGAGGTGAACTGTTTTTTCAGACTCCCAGCATTTATGTTCTGTCTATAGATCTATGCTACCAAGGTCCCAAGTTTTGTTTTGCAGAATAAGTATGATGCATACCTTACACAATCCATTATATGCAATGTGACATAATACCAAACTGGCTTGAGAACGGCTCTAATTCACTGGAATATTTCAGCCATACAAACTATTCCGTAGTGTTTACAAGAGAAGAAGTCAAAACCGCCCTTGTTTTTGGAAACGAGTATTTTTTTTTCTTGCACATATGTGGACCCCCCCCAACTCAAATTCTAGAGAGAAACAGCAAAAATGCTCTGAAATTTCTCAAGTGGCCAAGTAGCCAAGAAAACGTGGCTTGGGGAATGTGTATAAAACAACAATCAGCTTCCTGAGGATCAGAGTTTTGACAATTTGAATTCTAATCATAAAAGGGATAAACTGCTCATTCCAGGTAGCCATGTTACCTTTAAATTGATAGATAGCAGGGCTTAATATTGCTACAAATTTCTCCATGTGGATTGGTATCCTGATTTCCAAATACATAACCTCAATTACTTCCAGAAGGGGACATTTTGTCAGATGGGTTAAATCAAAATATGTTTTCAGAGTGTGAGGCAGGACTATAATTGATCCCGGTTAGATGTAAGCCCTGACAGCTTTGTGAATTGATTGAGAGAAGAGAGTACAGATTTGATATTCTCCTTTGGATTCACCAGCCAAATCAGTCATCTTCAGACAAGAAGGAGTCCTTTATTTGCTTCTTTGCCATCTGCAAGATTTCATTTGCCATTCCCTTTCTTAGTGAAAAACCTGCCGCATGTGCCACCAAAATAATACCGGGGAGCCCCAGTCATTGACTTTTGTAACTCAAAACTTTCTGATAAAATGCTGTTACAGAAAAAGGATACCCAAAGACTGAGCTATAAAATCTGACATAACTGAATGAAACCATTCAGAAACTTCATGCTTTTCATAGCCTTCCAGAGAAAAGACCATTGTACTTTGCTGAAGGCTTTGTTGAAGTCAAATATTTATTTTGCGATGTTCTAATTTGTAGAAACTGTCCAGGCTTGCATATTTAGCCATAATCTGACCAGTTTTTGGCTCCATTTCCTTCATTTGATAAATCCATGGAAGTTTGAAGGGGATTATATGTGCAAGAACCACTTAAAATTTAGTAGCTGAGATCATGGCAAAAAATTTAATTTTGATCTGTAAAATGGAGAGAGGTGTTGAAGAAGCAGAAGGCCAAGCTTCCTGAAAGAAATGCTTTTAACGGAGTATGGAAGCACAACCTCCATTTGTATCACAGAATGGTCCAACAAAGGCGCAAAGGAAATGTTATTACAATGCACTCTAAATAAAAGGTTTCAAGAAACAAACTAATAATCAATCTATCTGAATTTTCACTCTGGCTGTAAAGGGTACACTCACTTTCACCTGGGTAGAGCTAAGCGTACCCGTTCATCAAGCCACATACTTCCAGACTCACCTTAAGATCTTTAGCCATGCAAGACTATGGGAATAATTTAATAAACCCTGCATGGAGTGATTCTCCATGTAGGAATAGTGTAGCAGCTCAAACATGGAATATGGCCACCGAGTGATCCAGGAAACAGAGCTGGGGGCATGCACGAGTGTACGGACACTGTGCAGACACAGAGGTGTCTACAAAATGCAAATCACCTCATATACTGGGGAATAACATGCAAATGAGATGATTTTGCAATTCAGCAAGCAGAAAGGTACCCATGTGGGTGCCATGTCAGTATAAAAAATGTATGCGGTTACAAACCATGTACTGGAGTATAAAATTTAAACAGAGGCTGTAACAACCCAAATAAAAGCATGTATATTGCACAGTAGGTATGCAAATGGCCACCTCTATGGCCATTGAGTTAAAAAAGTAATGCAATATATGAAAAATTAAACTTTTTTTTTAATACGTATGCCAGGTTTAAGCGGCACACAGCAATGGGCAAACATGACATTTTGCAAAATAAATAAATAAATAAATACATGTAAAATATGAAATTTAAAGCTATGCAAAGGTATTGCATTATAGTGCCCAGCATGCAGAGTCATACAATGGCAGGTTACAGTGGTTGCTAAGGAGATAGGCCCTGGTGTAATGCAGTATCCAGGGTATATGTAATTAGGTGTATGTAAATGAGGCAGGGTTACTGAATAGCAAAAAGGGCCACCGTGTCCATGGGTACTAATCGTGGTAGTGCTGGAACTGTGTTGGTGTAGGCATAACAGATAGCTACCATCAAAAGGGTGTGTGTCACTCTATGTTAAAGCAGATTCGAGCTTAGTGGCGCCTGTTTGCTCTCAGCTAAGCACAGCTAAGCAGGCGGCATGTCTGAGGCTGCTCAGCTATGCTTAGGTCCGCAGAATGTGTTTTAGCTAGTTAAAGAAAAGCTAAGCATGCCTGTGTACAGGGGAGGGTCCAAACTGCTGAGCAATGTTTACACTAGCACTGCAGGTTTGCTCTGTGCACCTCAGTGCTTAGCAGTGGAAGAAATAAAAAAAAATAAAAGAAAACAGCCTGGGAAACCCAATCAACTATAAATGACTGATAACATTTGTTCCACTGAAAATGGCCCATTCAAACTCCCAGTGATATACCTGTCAGGTGGAATGTATCATAGTCATCCAATCACACAGGCTGCATCTGGAGCACACCAGTATAAAGTATGCATACACCCTTCAATCTGCTTTTTCCCACATACTCTGCACCACTGGAGTACACACTTAGGAATTTTAACTGACAAAATGATAGGGGTTGCTGCTGTTCTACTACATCTGTATGAGCTAGAGGCTGAGGTCAATCAATATCCCATCTAAATCTCCCAACTCACTCTATATAGCTCACCTCAATATTCACAGCATAAATAATAAAACTGCCCACCTCCATGCTCTCCTAGATGTTCATGCCTTTGATATACTTTGTTTAACAGAAACATGGCTAAAACCCACTACACAAGATATTGAAATTATTCCATCTGGGTGCATCTTGAGACAAGACCGCAAAGTAAAAAAAAGAATGGGTGTTGCTATCCTCTATAAAGAAGGGCTACCAATATCTATACTAGATCTTGGTTCCTCTTCTGAAAACAATGCAGAAATCATTAGCACCAAACTTCAACTAAATCCCAGCAAATCCCTAAATAGAATATGTATCTACTTGCCCCCTGGTAACAACATCATCACTCTGGAAGGTATCCTTGCTGAACTCTCCACAAAAATTCCTCAAGAGACAGTAATTCTTAAAGACTTTAATATAGACTGGAAGGACTGCTCTACTGAATCACCAACCTCCCATATTAACCTTAATGGCTTCTCACAAACAATTAACTCCCCAACCAGAATTAATAAACCCAATAACAAAGAATCCATCTTAGACTAGAATCTAATAAATAATCACCAACAACTCTATAATGTAGGGACCCTCCCTGACGATGTAAGTGACCATTCTCTCACTTACATAATCAGGCAAAGGTCGAGCTCACACAACCAACCATATATAAAACAATAAGAAGCAACAGAAACTTTAACCCCAATAACTTCCAAGCTGAACTAAAAGAATGTGATTGGCCACCTATAAAATACCTCCCACTTGACGAAGCAACAAACTACTTTAACTCAAAATTCTTAACAATCCTTAACCACCATGCACCAAAGCGTTCCATCAAAATTAAATCTAAACCCACCCCATGGCTTACAAGAAAAACAGGCAGAAAATTCAACAGAGAAATAAAGTTTGGGCACTATGGAGAACAATTAAAAGTCTCGTAGACCAACAACAATTCAGGCAAAAAAGAAATGAGACTAAGAAAGCTATACTCGAAGATAAAAAAAACTTTTACTTCCACCTCCAACAGACCAACCAAAATAATCCACAAATGTTCTGGGCTAAGATAAACAGACTACTTCAACCAGGCCAATCCGCAACACCACCCCCTATAGGATCAAATTCTGACAATCCAAAGCAAACTGCTAATGCTTTTAATACCTTCTTCACTGAGACCATCCAAACACTTGTTAATCAACTAACAGCCGATAGCTCTGCCCTTCCAACCAATACAACTAACTCTCTCCCAACTCTACACCTGCATCCTGTCCCAACTTCCCTCAACTGCAACCTCTTAAGTAAACTAAAACCTACTACCGCCTCAGCTGACCATCTACCTGCAAAAGGCAGCCAAAGTCATAGCTTATCCTGTATCATTGCTGATAAATAGAACCATAAAAGAAAGCACTATTCCCACTATATGGAAAATCTCCTACATTATCCCCCTACACAAGGGTGGACACTCCAGAGAATATTCTAACTATCGTCCTATAGCTCTACTTTCCCCATTAGCTAAAATAATGGAAAAGTGCATCCACACACAGTTACTAGACCACCTACTCCAGAACAATTTACTGGCCAAATCTCAACATGGCTTCAGGCCTTTCCACAGTACAACAACTGCACTCCTATCCTTCAATGACAGCATCAATACAAACCGTAATAACAATCTTCTGTCTTCAGCACTTTTCATCGACCTTTCAAAAGCATTCCACATGGTCAACCACCACTTACGTCTCAATATTCTAAAATCCTTCTCTCTGGACACAAAAACTATAAAATGGTTCCAGTTCTACCTTGATAACAGACAGCAGGCAGTGCTATGGGACAACAACCTCTCATCGCATCTCCCAGTTACCCTAGGTGTTCCTCAGGGCTCTATATTGGGCCCCATCCCTTTCTCAATATTTATCAATGACCTCAACCTAGTTATTCCTTTAACTAACTGTGTATAATACGCAGATGATTGAACAATAATCTGCTCAGCTAAATCTCAACCCAACTACAGACTCTAACTCAGACAATGTTCAATAAAACAGAATATTGGTTTCTACAATGCTGCCTCCTCTTGAACCCCAAAAAAAACAAACTCCTCCTCTTCACTCCTACCCTTAAATCACTCCCAATGAACTTTTCAGTCTTATCCAATAATGGTACACTAATATCTCCCGATCCAGCAACTAAACTTCTAGGGGTAACCATTGATAACAACCTAAACTTTGAAACCCATATCAACAATACCATAAAAACTGTCAACAGGAAACTAGGCTCCCTCTATAGGATAAAACCCTCTCTCTTCCCACTAGCCAGAACCAGTATTGCCTATTCCCATCTTATCTCCATACTTCTCTATGCTCCTTCCATATATACTAACTTGTCAAAAAATAACCTTAACAAGCTAGCCAACGCTTACAATAGCATTGCCAGATTTGCTACTGCTTCCTCCTTTAGGACCCATCACTGCCATAATCTGAAACAATTAGGCTGGTTAGAGCTTCTGAATCTGGTTCACTTTAAACATCACCATTGCACACAAAACCCTTTTCCAACCTACCAATACCCCAATACTTGCTAGTCTCATTACCCAATATAAGAACATTTCAACTTTACACTCATCTAATAAACTACTTGTATCAACATGTAAATCTAATAACATGGCAGGAGATGCTCTATTCTCAAATGCAGTTGGAAAGTATTGGAACCAACTCCCCTATGAACTTACATCACTGTCTTCATTTACACTTTTTAAACACAATCTGAAACTCTATCTTAAAACCCATTGGTTATGTCCCTGTACAAATCCAGACTAATCTCATACTATATCCCAAATACCCTCTCTTAAGACCTAATTCCTGCTCTATCTGTGTCTTTTTAGATCAATGTCTATCCTTGGCAAAAACATATCTTATCCGACTAGAGATAATTTAAAATACCTAGTTAAATTCTTCTGCATATAATTCCAAAGCATACTACCTAAGGCAGGCAGCAAGTATTGTTTAACTGTGAGCATTGCTGAACTGTTGAAACTTGAATTATGTATTTGTTTAACAATTACTTTCTAGTTACTAATGAAGTCTTGTACATAAAATCTAAAATATCTTATCTAATGCTTGTAACATGTTTTTGTATAAACTGTGCAGATTCCTGAACTGTTTAAAATTTGTAGTATTTAACTGTATAACAACTAGTACCTGTATGTTATTAGTCTAGTAATCTTATCTCCCCGGGAATCTGCTGAAAATGGACATAAATCCAGTTAGACTGTCCTGGTCAACAAATGTAAAATAAAATAAATAAAATAAAATAAAGATGCTGATGATGACAATAAGCCCAGACTGAGAAGGAGAAGAGTGCTCAGGCCCAGAGTAACCTCTGAAGGGCTACATGATCTGGAGATAGTAGAGCACTACAGGATGGACAGAGACATATTACAAGAACTCACCAAGCTCTGCCGCCCTCACCTCAGACCCATTGCTTACAGAGTGGTGCCCATCCCAGTGGAAACAAAGGTTTGTGTAGCCTTAAGAATACTAGCTACAGGTACTTTCCAAAGACCTACTGTGGACACGATGGGGGTCTCACAGGCATCTGCATCCAGGATGCTCCACCAGTTCCTGGATGTCATGCTAACACATGCCAGTGAGTACATTTATTTACCCCACACCACTGAGAAGAGGACCAGCAATATGTGTCTCTTCCACCATGTAGCACACTACCCAGAGGTACTGGGTGCCATAGACCGTACTCATGTGCACATCAAAGCACAACCCGGTGAGTAGGGTAGCGTCTACCTCAACCACAAGGGGTATCACTCCATCAACTGGCAGGTCATGTGCAATGCCCATGGCATTATCATGAATGTGTGTGCTGGCAGCCCTGGCAGTTATCATGACTCCCACATCTGGCATGCATCAGACCGGTACCAGACATTTGCCAGGGGGGACATCCCATATGGCCATCTACTGGAGGATGCTGACTACGCACTGGAACCATGGATGATGACACTCATCAGAAATGCACACACACTCACTGAAGAATGCCATAATGAGGCACATGCACAAACTAGGAACATAATAGAGCACGTCTCTGGACTGCTCAAGTCACGGTTCTAGTGCCTTGACATATCCAGTGGAGCCCTGCAATACTCTCCAGCTACATATGCACACATGTTCATCGTATATGTCATGCTACACAATATGATCCTGCCAAAACAGCTGCAGCAGGAACATCACAGGGAAGGGACACACAACCCCCCCCACCAGTGCCAAGGTCCCCAAAGGCACAGGGGGACTCAGACAAGGAACCCCCTGAGGCTGTCCCTGTAGGCAGACGTAGGCATACTCAGTATACCCTGGCCTTGGCAAAGAGACAACTCATAGCACAGGCACTGATGACCTAGGCACCCAGGGACTGATACCTCACTCCATCTCACATACATAGGAAAAAGGATGCCAGCCACACCACACAACCTGTGCCTTACCAGGTATAGGCTGTGTACTGCGTGCATCTAACAGATTCAGCCCTGAAGCACTGTCATCTCAACTGCTGCAGGCACAAGGTAAGTCACTCTTCTTAACAACAAATGAAAGGGGTAGTAGACAGTGGTAGCATATGTATGGTATTGCTGCATGTATGTAAGGGAATGGAGTGGGCTACCAGGATAACAGCAGACAACTGACAGATATGTGGGACAACATGGACTCTCTGCCAAGTACTGGCTGCCTCAGAATATGCAGTAGGCCCCAAGCCAGCAAATCGCACTGTACTATGTGAGGGACTTACAAACAAACAGTGGGGTCATAGGACAGATCCATGGATGTCAATGCTGGGGTCTCTTACACACCTCTCAACCTATTAGAGCAAGACATCTGTACAAAGCCATAAAGAAAAGTGGGACAAAGGGCCAAAAAGAGGGACAACTGTTAAATGTTGCACTTTAAAACTTAGAAATGGGATAGAATAACAGGTTTTGCGCTATCATGAATTTTCTGAAGGGTATGAAGTCTGAAACTCATATGTCTGTCATTATTTTCTAACTTCAGTCTTTAATGATTTGCCAGTAATTTGGCAGAAGACCACAATTTTATGACAAAGGGACAAAAAATATGAGGTAAACATCTGTGTTTGTCAGGTAATAGCAGCACACCACAGACATTCCCAGGGCTGTCCCAATCAACTTGCTAACATGTTTCATTTCCACAATATGCAGTGGATCAAAGTGCGATGTAGATGTGTGGTTTATAGTCAGGATGTACACTGCACTGACTGGTGGCTATCATGGCTTACTGGGCTAAGTACATTATTGTGGTTGATAGGGTCCATGGCTTGAGAATGGGTGCGCCTGCTATTTTGCATGTGAGCTACACCTATGGTAGGAGTTATACAGACTGTCCAGATGTCAGTATTTGTTACTGCAGGAAAGCTGGACAAAGCCAGAGACAATGGAGGGACAGGGGATCAGAGATATGGACCGTACACAGCTCTGAGTAACCTAGATGGTGCTTAGTACAACAGCAGGTTGTGACAAGTCAGTGTAGTGTCAGGATATAAAGGCTGCCATGTAACTGTGGCAGTACTGACAGCAAATCAGTGGGCACCATCCATACCACACAAATGACAGTGTTTCACAGAATGTCCACACTTATGCCTCATATATCTGTTTGTCATAACATTGCATTTCTCTGGCAAACTATTGGCAAACCAATAAAGGTTGATGTGAAAACATAAATGACAGACAGTTGAGATGCAGACACCATACCCATAAGAAAATGCAAGCTAATACAAAACCAGTCTACCAATTGCCTACATTTGTAAGACCAATATTAAGATCCTGTTCCCATGTTTGGGCCTGTGTCTTACCATTGTATATGGCCCTGTCCAGATGTCTGTCTGTAACAGTCTGAGAGGTATGGCCAGCATGTAGCCTGATAATAACAGTGCAACATAAACCATCTCAGGACTGCAGCAGATGTCAGGAGCACAATGCTGGACAACTTACAAAACAGGTGCAGTCAAAGATATGAAGTCCATAACCCTGTGTGTGGTGTTACAACTTCTACCCCAGTCACACCATAACTACAACTACATACAGAAGCAACTGTGGACAATGCCTGGAACTAAAGCAGAGCAGGACAAAGGCCCACATATATAAGGGGAAGGAAGAACCACTGGCCAGACAAATATAGAATGTGCAGACAACAATTTGTGCAGTAGCATGGGTTCCCTGCAGTGTATGGAGTCAGTAGCCAAATGTCTGTCAGCGGTTCCTTACATTAATCTATACTGATCTGCCTCTGACATTCCAGGAAATCACAGGGCTATGCAAAATGTACCACAAATATTATGCAAAACTCTGTTCAGTCCAATACACTCTGTACCTACTCTACATATGACTCCATTAATAAGGATAGCAGACAGTCAGGAGATCCTTCAGCCACTATATGAGTGAAGTGCTGGATTGTTTTTTGAACAGGTTCATCAGCCAATTGGCTGTAGCACACAAAATCCTGGACCGGAGTACAGGTAGGTCTTATCAGGAGTCCCAACAGTGTTGATGGTCAAACTGGGCATGCTCCTACACTTAGAAATTTTCAGCCAATGTCTGAACCTACATCTGACTATACAACTGCAACGCCATACATGCTTGTGCATACAGACAGCTATGTACACCATAACTGTCTCTCCCCATCCCCATCAGACATGATTATGCTCATCTATCTGTATGTGGCACATAGAAGATATATATGGATATGTTGAGTGTGATATATATACATATATGTAGGTAACATATACCAGTATAACATTTATAGAGAGGCAGAGATAGATGGAGAGAAAGACAGACAGAGACAGAGAGAGAGAGACACACACACACACACACACACACACACACACACACACACACCCTGAAAGGCATACAGTGATGTAGTGCTGCAGCCACTCATACACCAATAGTAACCAGTAGCATGTGCAAATACGTTGGTGAGTTCCATTGTGTAATAGTAGTTAGGTAGGGATTGTAATCTCACATCACCTACCTTATGTGTGTGTGTGTGTGTGTGTGTGTGTGTGTGTGTGTGTGTGTGTGTGTGTGTGTGTGTATGTGTGTGTGTGTGTGTGTGTGTGTGTTTCTGTATCTATTACACATACATCAGAATACACATGCCTAGCAGGCCTATATCTGTGTAATGGTCACCCATTTTATGGCCCTGTGACTACTGTTCTCTACAAAAGTGGTCTACCTGTCAGCAGCAACTGATGTCATCCACCTCAACAGCAGTGGCAGACACTCTCTAAATGCATAAGCCCTGTGGCACATGCAATAAGTATGTGGCACTATAATGTAGATAGTTAGATAGGTAGTGGTTCTAATTCCAACAACGGCAACTTCATGAGTGTGTATGTGTTTAAGTATATGTCTTTCCTGCATATGTGTGTGCAATACCACTACATTTTAATGCCTGTTCAACCTTGTTAACCCCCTTGCACTACTTTACAGGGCATGTAAATGTCATCCATCTTAGCTGCACCACTGGACACTCTCCAAACATATAAGCTGTGTGGTGCATGTGAAACGTACATAGTACTAGAGTGCATACAACTAGATAGGTAGGGGGTTCAAATCTAATTACTGGCAAGTGTATGAGTGTTGGTTATTTTTATTTATTTATTTATTTTACATTTGTTGACCAGGCTAGTCTAGCTGGATTAATGTCCATTTTCAGTAGAGGCCCGGGGAGAAAAGCTCCACAGAAAGACATAATTTTACAAACATAGTTGTACAGAGGGTGTATTTAACAGACAGACTGTAGTACATAACATTTTCATAAAAGTCTAAAACTACTAGTAGCATCAACAGGAAAAAGTAAATTAGATTCTTCTTTTAAACATCCATCCATCATAGTGGTATTGAGAATCCAAGATTAAAAGCGAAGTAAAGAAACAGTAAGAGAATATCTTGTTATAGATAGCAGGAGAAAGGAAAAGGCATGGAACAAAAAAGGATTAGTCAGGGTTAGAACAAGGGAAGAGCCACTGGGAGTAAAGCTATGATTTTATATGCTTCTTGAAAGTAGGTAAAGAGGTAATAGACATAAGTTCACTTGGAAGTTTGTTCCAGATGGGTGCAGTACAGTTGGAGAACAGACTATCCCCAGCTTTGTTGTTGGATTTGTTGGAGGCAGCTAGTAGTTTGGTAGCAGAGCATAGGGAAGAGATGTTTTTATATGGGGTAATAAGGGAACAGAGTATAGTGGTATTAGTGGGCTGATGAAAGATTTTGTGGGTAATGGTCAGTTGCAGAAGTCGTATATGATTTTGTAATTCTAGCTAGCCTAGCTGTTTGAGATTAGAGCAATGGTGGGTACGAAATGGGGCTCCTGTTGCAAATCTGGCTATGTTATGGTAAGCTGTTGCTAGTTTGTTGAGGTTACTTTTAGTTAGGTTTGTATAGATTAGAGAGTAGGTGGGTTTGTGCTAAAGTACTTCTGGCTGAGGGAGTGAGGAAGGGTTTAAGTCTGTAGAGAGATCCAGGTTTTCTATTGATTGATTTGATAGTTAAATTAATATGGGAATCAATGTTGAGGTTGTGGTCTATTGTGACACCAAGAAGTTTGGTTGTAGGATCAGGGGATATTATGGTGCCATTGTTAGAGGATATATTGAAGGAGACAGAGGATGACTTATGTGATAGAGCGAATAGTAATAGTTTAGTCTTTTTTGGATTCAGTAAGAGGCAATATTGTTGGAACCAGTTTTTGACTGCTGTGAAAGCTTTTTGAGTGATATTTTGAAGGTCATTTATGGAAGAAGCTGAGCATATGAGTGTTGAATCATCGGCATATTGAATGCAGATTGATTTAGGAAGGGACTTATTTAGGTTGTTTATGAAAATAGAAAAGAGGAGAGGTCCAAGTATTGAGCCTTGTGGTACACCTATTTTGATAGGAAGAAGAGATGATAAGTGATTTTCCCATAGCACTGCTTGTTGTCTATTATTTAAGTAGGAATAGAACCACTGGATAGCCTGAGAGTCCAAAGCAAGAGATTTCAAGATGCTAAGTAAGAGAGTGTGGTTGACCATATAAAAGGCTTCAGAGAGGTCTAAGAATAGAGCAGAGGACAGTAAGTTGTTATTCTGATTTCTATTAATATGGTCAGTGAAAGACAAGAGCACAGTAGTAGTACTGTGATGAGGTCTAAAACCATGTTGACTGTCTGCTAGGAGATTGTTTTGAAGGAGGTGATTAAGTAATTGCCTATGTATACATCATTCCATGATTTTTGCTAAAGGGGAAAGTAAGGCTATGGGATGGAAGTTAGAGAGGTCATTTAAGTTGCCACCCTTATGTAATGGGATGATATGAGAGACTTTCCAAAGGATTGGGATACAGCCTTCTGTTATGGTACGATTGATTAAAATAGAGACAGGGAAGGCCAGTGGTTTGGCTGCAATCTGTAGATATTCGGCTGGAATGAGGTCAGCTGAAGGGGTGCAAGGTTTTAGCTTGGTAAGTAATTTATGAATGAGATCTGTTGAGACTGGTTGTAGTTTAAATGAGGGGGGATTATTGTTTAGGGAGTTGGGTGCTTGCGTGGATGGTGGGGATAGGGATGAAGCTAGGGAAGTAACAGTATCTTTGAAAAATGTGTTAAATACATCAGCAATTTGAATTGGGGAAGTCTGAGTGAGGTTTGAGGGTGTAGGTGTTTTGGAGTTACCTGGGTGCAGTAATTTGTTGATACCTCTCCAGAATTTTTGGGGGTTTTGATGTTGTGCGTATTGGACTTTTGAGTAGTAATTTCTTTTATCAGTGACTATCAGTTTCTTTGTTTCATTTCTAAGTTGTTTAAAGGTCACATGGTCAGCTGGGTTTTTGGTAGCTCTCCATTTGTCCCATGTTCTATTTCTACGTAACATTTTTTGTTTGGTTTCTTTGGATAGCCAAGGAGCAGGCTTTGTTTTGGTTCTTGTTACTCTTGTATGGGGCATGGTGGTCAAGGATTTGAAGGAATTTATTGTTAAAGTATGAGACAGCTTCATCTAGAGGCAAATATTTCAGAGGAGACCAGTTGCCAGCTTTTAGCTCTAATATGAAGTTGTCTATGTTGAAGTTAGTTTTGTTCCTGTTAGTTCTGAGTTGAGTATTAGTGGGGATGGGGCTTTTTTGTCGGTTGATAAAAGTGATTAGATGGTAACTGATATTATCAGATAGTGTACCTGTGATATAACACATAGGGTTAGTGTTAACTAGAATCCAGTCCAGGATACTCTGTTTGGAACTGGTTTTATTTATTCGGGTAGGGACGGTAATAGTCTGAGTGAAGCCATAGCGGTTGATGTGAGAGGTTGAAAATTGGGAAATACAACAGTTCCAATCAATATTAAAGTCACCTAATAGTATGGTTTCCTGAGGGAAAGAGGTTGAGAGCCAGCTCAGTAGGTTTTCTAGGCTATTGATATTGTTACCTGGGGGGACATAACAGCAAATGAGGTAAATGGATTTATTTTTATTAATTTCTAGTTTGGTGATTAAGATTTCACTGTTGTTGAGTGAAGGTGGTTTAGACTCTACTAAGGTAACTAATAGTTCAGTTTTGTAGAGTATTGCTACTCCTCCACCCTTTTTGATCTGACGATCAAGTCTAATGATGTTATAACCTGGTGGTAGTATGTCATTGTTCTTGGTGTCTACTTTTAGCCAGGTTTCAGTTAGGCATAGGATATCAAAGGAGTAGAGGTCTAGGAGAGCATGTAGTTGGGTTATCTTATTATTTAGGCTCCGAATATTGAGATGAGCAATCTGGAGAGTATTGGTCTTGGTTATAGGATTAATAAGATCAGTTGGGTTGTTAGTTGGCATAATGGGTTGGTCATGGTTTGGGCCAGGATTAGGGTGAATGTTGCCATAAAGGCATAGTAGTTGTTGGTGACTATGTGTGTTTATGGGATGTCCGGAAGAAATTGTAAAAGGTTTCCTGTTTTGAAAAACTTTGATATGAAATGTTCTATGGTAGTGAGGTAAGAGGTATGGAGATGTTAATGTTATGTTGCTGTGAACTAGAGGTGTGTTTACAAGGTGGGTAGTGGCCTTTTTTAGTGTTGGGTGGGATAGAAATAATTTTCTGTTTTCAAGGTAGGTGAGGGAGTAAGAGATGAGAAGTGTGTTTAGCAGTATGAAGGAGTAGAGTAGGATGTACGATGTATTAATGCTAGAACTGTACATAGTGAGTGATAGAGTGTAGTAAGGTGCAGGTGGTAGTTATGTGTAAGGATAAAGTGTTACTATGGTGGAGTTGCTTTATTGGAGTGTGTAGTTGAAAGTGAGTTAGACTGATGCAAGAAAGGGTGGGTGGAGTTTGTAAGTTGTTTTAAGGAAGTAAGTTCTTACTGGTGGAGGAGGAAGTGGGTTGGGCTAATTCTGTATAAGTGTAGGACCACTGGGGGTGGGTGGGAATTGGGGGTAGTGTAGGGGAGCGGAGTGAGCTCGTAGGGTGAATGGAGTGGGAAGAGCAAAGGAGAAGGAAAGCCAGGAAAAAACAATCAGTAAACTCTTTTGGGACCACTCCCAGGGTTAGCTGAGCTCTTCTAGTGGAGAAGGAAAATAGTAGGATGTAAAAGGATGGATTAGAGAGACTCTGTAGAAATTTAGAGAGTCCAGATAGTGCTAAAAACAAATGTGTATAGGTTAGTATTGTCAAAACACTACAGGGGTCAGTGTTTGAGGAGCAGGAGGATTTAAGAAAACAGGTAATCACCTAAACCTAGAGATAGAATAAGGAACTGAGGTAGAGATATGAGCTCTTAGTTTAGGTTTGGGCTTAGTGACTGGGGAAGGGGTGGGATAAGGGGAGAATCACAGGGTAGGACCGATAGAATTACTTGGGGTAGATTCAAGAGACTGGATAATAAGTTTTAGAGAACTTAATTCCCTACAGACTGGAACACAACTAGAGAAGGAAAAGCAGACTTATACTGCCATCTAGTGGTTTTATATTGTAATTGCTATCCAGTACCAGTCTAGTAGAAATGAAGAAAAAAAATTATACCATTTTGAGGCCTGTTCCACCCTGTTAACCCCCCAATGCATCACTTTACAGGGCCTGTTGATGTCATCCACCTTAGATGCACCATTGGCAATCTCCAAGCATATAAGCTCCATGGCGCAAGGGATACATATGTTGCACTTTAGGGCATGCAACTAGATAAGCAGGGGTTCTAATCTCACTACTGGCAACTGTGTGAGTGTACATGTGTGTGAGTGAAGTATATCCCCTGTTGGAGTGTGTTTGTTGGTTATACCATTTTGAATCATGTTCCACCCTGTTAACCCCCCACCACAATACTTTACAGGACCTGTTGATGTCATCAACCTTAGATGCACTGTTGAAGACTCTCCAAGCATATAAACTCCATGGTGCACACAATACATAGTGCTATAGTACATACAACAAGATAGGTAGGGGTTTTAATCTCACTACTAGTGACTGTGTGAGGGTATAGATGTGTGTGTGTGTGTGTGTGTGTGTGTGTGTGTGTGTGTGTGTGTGTGTGTGTGTGTGTGTGTGTGTGTGTGTGCGTGTGTGTGTGTGTGTGTGTGTGTGTGTGTGTGTGTGAGACACATATCCCCTATTGCAGTGTGTGCGTGTGTGTTGGTTATACCATTTGAGGCCTATTCCACCCTGTTAATCCCCATTGCACTACTTTACAGGGCCTGTAGATGTCATACAACTTAGATGCACTATTGAACACTTTCCAAACATATATGTTCCATGGCGCATACAACAAGTATGTAGCACTATGGTACATGCAACTAGATAGGTAGGGGTTCTAATTGCAATACTAGCAACTGTGTTAATGTCTGTGTTTGCATATCCTCTGTAGCTGCATGTGTGTGTGTGTGTGTGTGTGTGTGTGTGTGTGTGTGTGTGTGTGTGTGTGTGTGTGTGTGTGTGTGTGTGTGTGTGTGTGTGTGTGTGCACAATGGCTATACCATATTGTGGGCCTGTTCCATCCTGATAACCCCCCCATTGGGAAACTATTCAGGACCTACTGATGTCCTCCACCTTAGAATCACAGTGAGACATTTTCTAACACAATAGCACTGTGGCACATGCAATACATACGGTGGTCTATAGTGTACATAACTAGATAGGTAGGGATTCTAATTTCAAATGTAGCAATTCTGTGAGTGTATGTGTGTTTGAAGGCATATCCCCCTGCAGTACTGTGTATGTATGTGTGTGTGTGTGTCACAGTTATACAATTTTATGGGCCTGTTCAAACATGGTAACCCCCCACTGGCAATCTGTACAGCACCTGCACATGTCATCCACCTGAATATTAGTGGCAGACACTGAATAAACATATAAGAACTGTGGTGCATGTGATATGTATATAGCACTATTCTATGTAAAACTATGCAGGCAGGGGTGCTACTGTCAACAAGGGCACTTCATGAGTGAGTGTGTGTATGTATGTATATCTCCTTGCAGCAGTGTGACTGTGTTAGGGCCACCACTCTGCCTCTTAACACCTTAGAGCAAGACATCCGGATAAAGCCATACAGAAAAGTAGGACAAAGGCCAAACATTAGTGTCAATCTTTACATATTGTGCTTAAAAAGATAGAAAGTAGATAGCATAACAGGTTGTGCATTAGCATGCATTTTCTGCAGGGTATGAAGTCCGAAATGAAAATATCTGTCAGTATTGTCTAATGTCAGTCTATAATCATGTGCCAATAATTTGGCACAAAACCACAATGTTATGACAAACAGACCTAAAATATGTGCCAAATATCAGAACATTCTGCAAAAATCTGTACATGTGAGAGGTATGGCCACCACCTGTCCCACCCTGCAGGTTGCAGTCCATGTTTGGCCAGGTGTGATCTGTGTGAACAACTCAAACAATGCAGAGCTCCCAAGAGTGTAGGACAACAAACATTTCCTGAAGTTGTGCAATAGTTGCATAAAGCAGTTATGTCACATCAGAAACACCTTAATGTAAGGAGAAATAGCATAAGCTATGGAAATGTGACACAAGTAAGCTGCTATACTGGAAAACCAAGGGAACCCCAGTCCATTGCACTTACCATGGGTATGGTTTGCCTGTCAACTCTCATCATACCACAAGAAGTGTCCTACATTGCACATTTGATAAGGTGGCAATCCTACTCTGTGTTGCCCATATGTGTGCAATATGTAGACATGTGGAGGCCCTGTGAGTAGCTGCTGCCCCAATGACTGATGTGCATCTAGGCATGAATGCCAACTGCCATCACCCACATTTGTATGTACTGCCTAAGACTGTGGTGACTGTAAGTTGGGTGCTGTCTGTCACTGATCCACCAACTGATGTTAACTCACTTCAACAGGGTCATACATTGGTATGGAATGGTGCCAAGGTCCTGGCATCAAACTGAAGGCAGAAACAATGCCATCATGCCATATGGCAAGGACATGGCCCCACTATTTCCCACATCAATGGCAACCCCATAAACACACAACCTGTGTTGATAGACCTGGGTAGTCAGGTTGATAACACTGTTGCATTCATCCATCAAGTAGTGGCAGCAGTTAGAAAAGGCTTGTATGTGGTTCACCACATAGGTAAGGGGACTGCATACAAATTAAAGGTGGACATTACCTCTGTATAATCCTCAGTTAGTACAACAATAATTTAGTATCATGACCCATTTGGTATGTACCTATCCACACATCTGCAGCAACTGGAAAGGCCATAGTATTACCAACAAAGGTAATTCATGGCCTCCAGCACCTGTTTCATGCAGACAGTCTCAATTCAGTAGTGGCCCACTCGGTATTGGACAGGTTGTCCACAGGTGGGGTGTGGCATGCCTAGATGGCAATGTTCTGCTGAGCCCTTCAACAGTTGGCCCATATATGTGAGAGTAACTCTTTGTGCATTACCATAATGACAGGCCTGGATCTAATATGCGACATCAACAAAACCCACTAGAGAAATAGGTTTGTCTCCCAGAGGCTGTCCTGTTGCAGGAATGCACTTCTCAGACACATCAAACAGAGTACCATGCAGACCCTCATCAAGTGGAGCTGTGATGAGTGGATGGGAAACCACAAATCTGTCTCAGGGTTTGCACTTATGTCCCTCAATGACAGGGGCAACATGTGTCGATCGATGATTCTGTTGGGGATAAAGTAATGGCTAGGCTTGTAAGGGACCCAGGGCCATTACTCTAGTAACCTTCTATGATCCTATGAACCTGTAATCTTACATAACTCCCAGGTGACATATGTGTCAATAGTAACATGCTGTGTCAAGGGGTGTGCAAGCAAAATTACTCAGTACACCCCCATTGTCCCTCATACACTGTTCTACACATACACACATAGATAATCACGCACATATACAGTTGTACCTTGGCGATGTCACATTTCTGTGTTGCCACTATGCTATCCTGAGCTGCTGTATTGCCAGCAGGTCCCCATGATATACACACACAGACACCTGCAACAGAAACAGAATAAGGTATGGGAGACAACAGTCACTCAGCAATACTAACAGCAATACAGCATCATGGCACAAAGGTACAGTACATACACTTTGATGTGTACACATGACAATTGCCAGCAGACAGCACCTTACCAGGCATAACAGTACTGCACTACAAACTGCCATTAACTGTACTATATTCACCCTGTGCCTCTGACACATATTAGCATGTCCCTGCATCGATGGTATGGATGAGGGGGATGTGTCACAGGTCTCATCACATGCACAGGGTGTGTTGTGGGGTTGCCAAAGGGCTAGGCTGTGCCACGCAGTTGACATTGTTTTGTGTGTGTGTGTGTGTGTGTGTGTGTGTGTGTGTGTGTGTGTGTGTGTGTGTGTGTGTGTGTCTGGAGAGGTGCTGTCAGCTGTGCCATGGAGACATGGAGAGGAGCTGTGTGATTCTGCTGGTGACCTGCATGTGACAGTTATGTGTGAGTGTGTGCAAGTACACAGTGAAGCCATGTGCCAGCCCTACATGAGGTTATGTTGGACAGCTGCGGACAGTACATGGCAGACTAGACAGTTTACCATCTCTGGTCATGAACACGGTAGCTGGTTCTGCCAGGAGTGGTACTGGCACCACCATGCCCAGGGCCAGATGTGGTACTACTTGCTGATGGTGACCAGTGTCTGCTGGGTCTGTGTCCCTCATGGGAATGCCATGGTCTGCCACATTATGGTGTGGACATCACCCTCCCATTGGTACTGCTGGTGGTACTGCCACTACAGGAGTGTGACTGTGCATGGCCACATGAGATCTCAGCCATCTATCCACTACATCAATGAAATGATGTAAGGCATCACCAATGCCATAGATGGAGTCATGCATGCCAGGCAGTGTACCATCGATGACCCTGAGCATCCGTCTGGTGTGCCGTTCACAATGTGCCTGTGCCTCCATGATGGACCAAAGCATGAGTCGGGTGACATGTGCTGTGACACCTCTGACAGGTGCTGGATGGGCAGCAGTCCTCCTTTAAGCACCACTGTCAATCTGCCTGTGTGGGACCTCAATGGCTCTCTGGCTATGGTGAGTGTCTACAATCACAGATGTCATAGTCGCTACACCCTCCTGTTCAATGCCACCACCCTCTGACTGTCCAATACCTGTGGCTGCTGGGGACTGGGTACATGTGGGTACACTGGCTGTGTGTGAAGATATTGGGGGGAGTGGGATGTCAATCCTTTGGACAGATTCAGTCTCCAACAACCCCACCTGTGCTGCACTATGGCCACCATCATCATCAGAGTCCAATGAGACACTGACATCAGGTTGTGAGGGGAGCACGCTCCAACTGTCACAGTCACCTGAACAGGTGAGGTGCCACAAATGCATTCCATAGAACATACATTATGACTGATGCCATGCACAACAGACACACACAAGACAGGTGCTTAACAACATGCAGTGCAGCTATGTCCAGTTAATGTTGCTCATACTATGCATCTGTGAGATAAGTGACATGTCGTGTATGTGCTGGACCTTTACCAAAAATACAATGCACCTTTTTCCACAATAGTGATGCACCTCTTTCCAGCAGACTGCCTACACCTTCAGAAAAATATGTGCGATTATGTTACTGCTCATGCAAATATGCTACTGTGATTACCGATGTAATGCACTGCAGTGAACCCCTCTACAAGTGAACATGCAAGTATTGCAATATTGCTAAGCTTAACAGTTGTGTCCACGGCAAACTGGCAGCCCTTAACATGCTTAGGGTATAGATGAACCATAACAAAACAATTCCACACTCACTGGATACAGCATGATGGCCCCTAGCCACACCAGAGGTACCTATGGATTTGTGTAGGAGAGGTATCGTCAGCAGACACAAATGTGGGATTGGTACAGGATAATACGTGCATATATCAACATGTACAGCACAAACTGTGATACTACCCACAGTGCTGACATTCACAATATGTGTGCACACATGCATTACAACCCCCCACTACAAATTCAGATTGACCTGACATATGTGTACAATTATGCAAAGGCTTCCACTATACATGCTACAGTATTAACATGATGGCAACTGGATCTTTACCTGGATGCTCCTCAACTGTGGAAGCTGGGCCACCCACCAACACGACATATGGTGTTATTGATTCTTGTGAGCTGCTGGCTGAATCCAGGTTTGCTAGGAACTCCTCTATGGCCGAGAGTGATTGCTGTGTAGCAGGCCCTCAATCAGTGCCAGCAAGGTCCCTGGCCACAGCTGCAGCCCATTGCTGAGCATGACATATCAGATCAGTGGCCCAGTATTGGACCTGCTCATAGCTCCTATCATGCTGGCCCACATGATTAACCAATGACACGGGGTCTGCCCACAGTGCAGTGCATTCTTGCTGGTTATGGTGACTCCTTGACAACAGCACCTGGTGATAGAGTCTCAGGGCATCAATTATGGTGGTGGTCTCAGCTTCCGAGAAAGGTGGATTTCTATGGTGGTACATCCCACCTGAAAGATATGAAGAGGGGAAGACATCACAGCATCACATACATTGCTCACCATGATGTACACACCCTGCACATACACAATTGCCATGATTATTCACTGCTAACTCCCACATCATACCCCGCCATCTATCACCACTGTATGTATGTGACTATTGGTAACATAGTGACAATACATCATGCATTGCTCTCCTGAGCTTGATATTTCCTGCTATTTGCTGCATGTCCTATACAGTGTTCAAATGCTTTGTCCTGTTGCACCTATTGCTGCTTGTTCATAGCCTGTCTACATTGTATGCAGTGGTGTCAGCCTCCTACTGTTGTATTAGACACCTGGGCTATAGGGCCACCCCTTAGGTCTCCCTGGCCTTCCTCCCTCAGATCCTGCACTCTATGGCTGGACAATGTCCTACAGTTTCCCCTGCCAGTAGAGTTGATATGGGCATCCAGGCAAAGTGTAGCACCTGACCCATGTACACTGATGGACAACCATCTACAAACACCAGCAAAGAACACACTGTGTGAGAGATGCAATGGCATTAGGAACCTATAGTCCAAGCTCTCTCCCTGTCAAGCACACATACCTGTCCCTGAACAGGTTGTGAACACAATTAGTACACCTTACACACCACCCACACCTACAAATCACACACACACATATGCAGAGATCCTCAACATACACATCCAAAAACAAAGGAGACCTACGAGGCAAAGCCACACGTGAACACCACAGACCTACACAGCACGTACCACACATGGCCACACACCTGTGTCCCACAACCACCAAGACATCAATGCATGTCAAACATATTACACATAGGAGACTCCATTGTGAGACACACTGATGTGCCTCCCACCTAGCTGTATATGTGGATGGTCAGAGTTACGTGTGTGTCAGGTGACAGAATACACCATATCACATATGCACTGCTGTCTCTCACCAACAGGTACTTTCAGAAGTCTGTTATAATTCATGTTGGCGTCACTGACCTGAGATGTACATCCCTAGACTATATGCAGTGAGTCATGAGTGAGAACACTGATTGTCTGTCCCAGACAGGTATATCTCTAGCCTTATGCAGCATTCTGCTGTCACCCAGACTGATGCTGCAATACATTCAGGAAATGATTGACCTTAACATGTCATCTTTTATCCTATGATATTCCACGGGTTTCCAGTACCTGTGAGCCTGGGATGATATGGTCAACAGACCATGATGCTTTGCCAGAGATGGTCTCCATCTGTCTCACCTGGCCTTCAGATGCCTGGCAATGGTTCTTGCCACCCCATAGTGCCTTCGATAGGACAAGTGGTGAGGTTATCACTACCAACATATAACTGTCAACACAGCACACACTGAATGCCATGCTGCTAAATGCTAGGAGTCTACACATGACTCTGCCCCTCAATGCAAGCATTGTTAACCCTGGGAAATGCTGACATCTGTGCAGTCACACACACATGGTTCAAAGCTGCAGACAGCACCCCACCCTTACCTGGTCAACCATCCTTTCATACAATCATACCACAAAGTGGGGGCAGAAATGCCATGGGACATGTGATTTCAGTATATATGACACACCATACACACCTCCACTCTGTACAGGCAGTAAGATGTACAGGGGACACTGCAGAGGCAGTTCACCATTGGCAACACATTTATGCAAATCATAGCCAGCTACCAGAAACTACATGTGCCAGAAAGCCCATTCTGCCTATATGGACCTCATGAACTGTATTATGATTTGGGTCTATACCCTGATCCTGGGTCACTTGAACAGCCCAAACATACATTGGAAGACATACCCATGCCAGCACGCAAATGGCCAAAGAGCCATCAATAGTGGTATTACAAACAACTCAGTGCAGCTAGGGGCTAACCCCATATGAGGTGAAGGTGTGTTGGAGTTGATATTACACAACACAGGTTACCACTGCAGCATCCCTAAGGTGTCACCCTCCATGGCAAACCAACCATCATGCAGTCATGTTTGCAGTCACCATCTCCTACAATACACATCTAGCTAGAGTCACACATACATACACCTCCAACATAACATGGAATACAGCCTCCTGGAGGTGTGATATACACAGCTTCACATCCCCCAACCCCTCTGTAGAGACTGGCAACAATATTCACATATACACACAAGCGCTGTACGTGCATTTCTACATATGCATGGAGTCAGGTATACCCAACAGGACTACATCATCCTCTGCAAGGAGACATATACATATATGGTGGACATCTGCAATACATACATGTCTATAATAGGGATAACATTCCACTGTCTGAGACAAAGTAGGAGCAGGTGCCCATTTTGCAGCATTATCTCCTTAGCATGAACAAGCGAATGGGATCACTCCTGGAAACTTGCACAGCAAACCCAGAGCACATGTTGTCGACATCCACTACAGACAATCATCTTTTATTCTGCACATATGTCTGCAACATCACAGGAATCACTTGCTTCTGCTTACTTGTAGTGGTCAAGGGCACCAGCTATACCAGTACTGTAGGTATAGCATACTTGATGCCTGACAGAATCAGTGTAGGCTTCACCACCTGTCCCCCCATCAGTACATCAGGATGTCCACAGTACCTGACTCTTCTCCTATATGTAGGGAACAGGTCACCCTTGCCATGTGAAAGGTGGTATACATCTGGTATGGGAGCCTATCACATCACAGGATGCATCCTACATGACCACAAGCCTGACCTTGAAACACCATAAGGCACTGTATGCAAAGGAGGCCTGACTACCACCTTTGTCCAAGCTGTGTGAAAGATAGCCACTGTCACCCCTTTACACTACAGTGGGGCATCCACCAATCTGTCACATTATACACCTATCAGCCTAACTAGGCTGTTCTGCAAGACCATAACACCGTTTATAGTGTACCTCATTAACAAGGACGTTGGCGACCTCCACACACTCCATCATGCACAGTTAGGCTTTGTCAAGGAAGGGATCATGTCTATCACACTCTTTGACACAGTCACCAAAGCCATGGATGAGGGGGTGACAGTGCACACTGCCTCCCTTGACCAGGACAAAGTCTTTGACAGTAAAACACACTTGGCCATAATAGATATACACTTCCAAGTATGCATCACACCATATGTTACCATAAGGGTAGTACACTGGCTCAATGACACAACCCACCTAATCCACATTGGGGAATCCACCTCAAGCAGTTGATCCCTAACTAGTGGCATAACCTGTTGTTCTGCATTTGGGCCTCTGTTATGTATGATCTACATATCTGAGGTACAGGACACAGCCATTAATCTATGGCCGACCATGTCTGCAGATGAGTGCATGCTGTGTGCTTTCAATGGATTTCCTAGTTATGTAGATGTCTGCCTAAGAGGGTGTCATGCAGATACATGACGGGTGCCAGGCACATGGCCTCAGGCCACATGCAAGGAAATGCATTGTCAACCCCTTTGGGGAGAGTGATGTAACCACATATTATCACAGTACTAACAACATCCCAGGCACACAATCAGTCGTGAGGGATCAGTGCACACAGGTTGATGGCAACATGACATCTCACTACCATGTTGCTTCTGTTGTATAGTAAAACTTCTACATGGCCCACCCCATATATAAGAGTATGTCATCCAGGAACATGGGGTCTAAATATCCCTATATTCCCCCCAATAAGGCCCATTATTGTGTGAAATGTCCTGTTCATCATTCACCTCACAAAGCACAACCAGCAGCTGGGGACATCACAGAGGTTCCCCACCAGTAATACCAGGGCTTCAAACATCTACCATACACAGATAGGCTATAAACCCTAACTTCTACCTGGTTTCATACATACTCCTCAGAGGTGTCTGGCATGCAAGGCAATCACGGACTCCACATTGTCGGGCTGTGTATTTCATACACTCACCCTGCTGCAGAATGGTCACCCTCTCCACATCAGGCAGGGTTGGTATTTACTCCTTTGTAGGTGGGGCCTGGATAACTGGATGGTCACCTTGGGATACCACCTGTATACCAGTTGGACTGGGGCATCAGGTGCTGCCTTGCATGCACATGGGCTAACATCTGGCCTAGACATATTGGGACTCAGGGCCTATAGCCTGGTAACCTTGTATGGTACTAGGTATCTCAGTTATGGCCTGTGTGCTGTGACAGACTGTGTTGTTATGTGTCCACACCCATCGCTGCCATCGACTGTGGTGTGTCATGTATGGGCAATGTTACAGTACCATGTCATACAGCCAACATCTGACAAATAGGTGAGTGGTACTACAAGTGCATGTGGACATTTCAGCAACATCTGTGCTACACAATAATGGAAAGCAGTGCATTTGTGGTGTAGGGATTCCACCTCGTAGGTGTCCGACATCTGCAGTACCCAGACGTTTGCAGAATGTGCACATGTGGCTGATATATGTAGACCCCGTCTGACACAAGTGAATGTCTGAAAACCAGTTGGACAATATATAATGGTTGTCCCCTGAGTGCAGGGAATGTGTCTGTGACATGTCAGAAGAAAAACAAAAAAGTGGTGCAATAGTGCTCAAATAAAAACTTGAAAACCAAAGAAAGAGCACTAATGTGTGTCCTCAGATAAAATTTATTGCAGATAAGGTTTAGCGTTTTCGTCAGTACCAGTTGACTTCATCAGAACAATAAAAAATCAAGGAGAATGAATTTAAATGCCACATACTTTACAGTAATTGGTTCTCCCTTCCCCAATAATTAAACATTATTTAATTATTGGGGGAAGGAAGAACCAATCACTGTAAAATATGTAGTATTTAAATTCATTCTGTTTGATTTTTTATTGTTCTGATGAAGTCAACTGGTATTGACGAAAGCGCTAAACCTTATCTGCAATAAATTTTATCTGAGGACTCACAACATTAGTGCTCTTTCTTTGGTTTACATATCAGAAGAACACAGTAAGGGTACATTAATATCTGTTGCTGTATTCATTTGCTTACATTGTATGCTCATAATATGCACACTGTTGCTGAGGTGGAGCCTCTATCCCCCCACTACTACTGTCCATAACCTGCTGTCCTGCTGCAGGGGATCAACAGGTATGCTAGCCATAGCTGTCAGGCAACGACTTACAGGTGTGGAGTACACAGTGATCTAGCCAGAGTACACTAGTAGTTACTGTCACTATTGTATAACAGGCAATCCAGTAGCATTCATACGTGAGCTGACCATCGGGGGAACTCAGGGGCAAGAGCTGTGATCTATGCCTTTGCAGACAGACCCTAAAGGGAAGACTGTATGTGCTGGACAGCAGAGTAACAGAAACTTGTCATTCCATGATATGTTGTTGAGACCTACTGCTGAAATTTCTATTTCCCATGACTGCATCCCCCCATCTGTATTCCATTACATGCTTAATTCTATGGCACACCTGGTATAGTGCTGTACTCTTTTGTGAGCAGATATCCAGTAGTAGTTTTTCTTGGAAATAACAGTCTATCTTCATGAAAAAAGTCACAGACATGTTTACCATAGGCAGCAACTTGCCTTTTGCAGGTAATGTTCATGAATGTGATTGGCTGTGCACCAATCTGTGAGTCACAATTGTTAATAGCATCCAGAATAGCTGGATTGCATTTTCATTACCCAATGGCATGGTAACACAGTGGTATAATTTAAGGCCTTTATGTAGGCCTTGGCCTGGCCTGTGAGGAGGACATTATTGAGGTGTGGGAGCTACAGCATCACAGGGGATAGACAGAAATACTGTTCACTGTTTGGATCAATGTGGTATGTCCACAGTTGTCCATGCTATGTTTGGCCATTATTAACAGACTTTCTGATTCTGTGACAGGTTACTGTTTAACAATGTGTATTGAGGTCAGTAAGGAGACAGGCATATGTGAGTGTCATACATCATTTTTATCCGAATGTGCATGCTGCTGCAGGTGATGCTGGTCTATCAGCTGTGTATGTTTGTAGGGGGAGACTGTGACACATGTCCCTGTCACCTGACCATTTCCCCCCCAACTCTTTATGTATGGATAAAAACAACTAAGAAATACTGAAATGAGCCAGACCTCCAAGCACCCAACGTTCTTCTCAAACACCAAAGTGTTCAAAAATGACTGTACCAGCAGCAACAAACAAATAGACAGCAAATAATCCAAGATGTATTTAATTAAAGCGCTTTTCGTTTGCATAAATGTGCAAACTTCCTCAGAATTAACTCATGGTACCATAAAATCAGGTTTTATACAATGAACTTAATTGTTCAGTACAAATTAGTTACCACAATGGTAATCACTTAAAATTTAAAGGTACAAAACCTTAAAACATACAGGGAAATTACCTGCTGTTATATACTGAGAAGTAAATACTAATAAACAACAAGTGAAAAATGTTGCAATATGTAAAAAACATCCTACATTTTACAGGAAACCTTATAATGCAAGTGACCATGAAACACATTTTAGATTATCCCACTCACCAATTTAAATTTATTGGGATTGACCAAGTGTATAGTGATATTAGAGGGGGCCCTTCTGCGTTAAAACTGTTAGCTCTTGAACTTCAGTGGCAAATCAGGTTGGAATCTTATCATTCTCCTGGTCTAAATGAGGCATGCTCTATTGCTTGTCTTTTAAGTATTTTCAGTCTTAAAAGATAGAATTTAGCCTTTAATAGTTGCTTGCGCATACTGATAATGTGCATTTATAATGTTTTTAGGTTTATATTATTATTATTATTTTCATGTTTAAACTTTTAAAATTACGTGTATGAATTATTGTTTTATTTGTTAATAATGTTTTTATTTTTAATACATACCACCCTAATTTCATGGTCACTTGCATTATAAGGTTTCCTGTAAAATGTAGGATGTTTTTTACATATTGCAACATTTTTCACTTGTTGTTTATTAGTATTTACTTCTCAGTATATAACAGCAGGTAATTTCCCTGTATGTTTTAAGGTTTTGTACCTTTAAATTTTAAGTGATTACCATTGTGGTAACTAATTTGTACGGAACAATTAAGTTCATTGTATAAAACCTGATTTTATGGTACCATGAGTTAATTCTGAGGAAGTTTGCACACTTATGCAAACGAAAAGCGCTTTAATTAAATATATCTTGGATTATTTGCTGTCTATTTGTTTGTTGCTGCTGGTACAGTCATTTTTGAACACTTTGGTGTTTGAGAAGAACATTGGGTGCTTGGAGGTCTGGCTCATTTCAGTATTTCTTTATGTACGGATGTTGTGTTGATTGGTGTTTGGATGTTGGCCTAGTGGTCTAATTTATTATGTTGTAGTTTAGAGGGTCCTGGGTTCAATACTTGGCAGGGGTATATATTTTTTCTAATGTTACATCACTGCACTGCATGATATATTTACAGAAACACCAGCAATTCACTGGAGCTGAGTTGGCTTAGTGGTCTAATGCACTATGCTGCAGTTCAAGACTTGGCAGGGATGGTTATTTTATTGAAGCGTAGAACAGTGTCAGAATCAGATAAGGTGATTAAAGCAGTTTTAAGTGGGTTTGAACAATGCTAAGCAGCATTTAGAATTGCTCAAATCCACTTAAAACTGCTTTAATCACCTTATCTGATTAAAGCAGTTTTAAGTGGGATTGAGCAATGCTAAGCGACACTTAGTCTCACATAAACCCGCTCTATTTCCAAAAAAGTGGTGAAATGGGGGCAAGCAGGGGAAAAAACAATATGAAAGGCATTTAGGGATATGCAGGACCGGTATAAGAAAGGACTATAGCTCTCCATTTCTTCTACAGCAACAGCTGTGCATGTTGTGGACAATTTGGAATTTGGAACCTCACATCCCATGGCGGGGGGGGGGTGGACAACATACCTTTGTTGATTAATTGCTAGGATGATTGATTGATGGCAGTGTATGTGGGGGTGAAATGGAGATCTATGTATGGGATGATTTTTTTTTTGTGGGACAGATGCCTCTTTTTTTTAGGGGGAGAGTGGAATCATAGGGAAGGGTTGTAGGTATGTTTGGGGAGGTATGTTGGGTAGGAGAGGTTACATTTGCAGATAGACAAGACAGAGAAAACAGCAGACAAGGGCAGTGTATGACACATGAGGGTGATAAACACCTTAGATGGGGAGGGTGTCTGGAAATCAGAGGACCAAATGCCTCCAGATGGAAACAGTGGGACTGAGCTACCCACATATGGGCAGTCACCATTGCCCCTTCATAGCCCTGAAGGTGGCTGTGCTGGAGGCTGGGCATCGGGGCCAGCCTGCCCCTCCAGGTGCACCAGTCTGCCCTTGATCTGGCCCAGTCCGTCATCCATATTGCACTGGATTACCCCAAACACTATACATGGGAACTGAGTTTGAGTGATGACATCCTCTCTGTGCCTCCACCTGGGGGGGGGGTGAGCCCTGTCCCCTGAGGCAGATCCACCCAAAGGTCATGCAGGACCAGCAGAAGAGGCAGCTCCAGGTTGTGTCCCAGATGTGCTGGGACCTGGTGCCATAGTCAGATGAGGTGGGATAGGCGGATCCATCAGAACCGGCCTACCCAAGTGTGATATGGCGTTTAAGTTTGTCAAAGTGTATTGTTTAGTCATGAACAGAACATTTCAATGTTAGTTATAACAGCATCCATGGGTATTCCAATTAACCCAGAACAATAGAATTGCATTATACAGAACATAGGCATAAATGGAATAACAGTCATTATTGTAACAGCATGCCAGTAACAGTTCTGGCAAAAGGTCAACAACATTGGTATTACAACAAGTTATGTCAGTATGCAAGCATTATAATATATAACCAATAGCCCAACATAAGGCCCAACATTAGGTTTTGAAAACAATATATGTGAAAATGGAACCTTACCCATAGTATAAGAATATTAATTTGTGATGCAAATAAAGGTTGGGAGGACTGTATAGGCTATATTTTTTACAACAGTACTGCTCAGTACTCTACAGATCTGTCCTTACTTTATGTCTACAAGTGACCTATAGCTTCTGTAGCACATACATACCTCTCAAGCTATCCAGATGGGATGGTATTGACCAAGCTGTAACACCTATAGGAACATAACTACAGGGGACTATTACTTGTCAGGGGAACATAGATGACTACCAAGGTGTACTCTGCACTGATATTGTGTGAGTGTGCTACAGGCATACTTCAACTGGGTTTATATCTTTTTCCAAGGTGTTTGGCAGCAGTGATCACTATCCATGACAGCATGACACTTGAGAGACATGCATCGTGCACAGTACAGAGAATTTACACTTATCCTGCCCTCATTGGCAGGCAAGGGGATAGACTATTAGCAGACATTCACAGATGCATGAGGCATACAGCCGTACCAACAACAGACCATTTAATTTGTCTTAACTTGGAATACTACTGTACTTCATGTCATTTTATTTAATGGAGTGTTATCACCTTGCTGAGAAATGCTGTTTACACACTACTACATCTGGACACAGACATTAGTATACCCTTCATACAGCTACTACAGGCATTTATTTACCTGTAAGTTCTGTGGGGAGAAAATTTGTTAACAACACATAACTGTTTCTATAAATAGTCAGTATTACTTGTCTGTTACTATAAATATATCTTAGTACCTGTCCCTGGATTCAAACCCCAGTATGTGTGTGGCAAAATGAACAACATATATATTGCTTATCACACTGAGCTACTGGGCTGCTGCTGTATGTTGATTGAGTGATTTGTTCTTAGAACTCACCTGATGACAAAGTCTGACCTAGTAATATAAGTAGAGTATCACACAAGACTACAGTGATAGTTGAACACACATGCATGAGATTCCTGCATGACAGAGATAGTAGGTGAGCTGTGTATAAATACTTGGAATGCAGGTGTATACGATTAACCCCTAGGGGATGGGAATATGTGTGATCTGTACAGACCATATCAAGGTGCTGGGTTCACTACCTTACCCATAAACATTTGCAGATGGTATATTTGCAGTCTACAGTTATTACAGTTTCATACTTGCCTGCATCAGCGTACCTACATTCAGGAATGCATATAGCTAAAATGCAAAGGTTAACACAAGACAATCCTGGGAGAAACACACTATAATACCTTAGACAGTACTACTCTAGTCTCAGATCTTAGTGCAGAACAAATATCATATTGCATTACATCTTGTAGTGCAGCTCCACATCTACACTTTAGCATGACAGTTATTTATTGGCCAACCTTCATTCACTTTATGGTGTTATACCAATGTTTACTTCACAAAACCTGTAATATTTGATTTCTTGAGCAGCAGCCCAGAATACACACAACAATTGGTAGAAGACAGATTTATTGAGGTTGATATGACACAGTGATTGGTATACAGCTGACAATCTTTATTGTTCTAATATTTACATAAGACAGGCATTGGAATACATCTGTTATCACAGAATCTATGCAGTACTACCTTTAATTTATTCCCTTCACACTTTCAATGCAAGTGTACTTTATTACCAGAACATGTATTATTAATACAGTATACACGTTATACCACACAATTATTAATGCTGTATACACTTTCTTACGTAACAGTAACATGTTTCCTGCTATCATCTATATTGAATTGTACCTGGCAATACTCACTTATATCAGTCCAGGTCTATGTGCACATTCATTGCAGTACACTCACAACAGACTGGCAGTTACTACTATACTCTTTCTTAATTAGATTACTATATATTGCAAGATATATCTGTCCTCCACATGCTCTCAGCGCATCCTGGCCAGAAAAAAAAAAGATATCAAAAACATTACCTAGTGCCTAGACCTATCTAAAAATGCATATATATATATTATAAAAACATATATTATATCTAAAAATCATTCAGAATATGCATTTTTAGATAGGCCTAGGCACTAGGTAATGTTGTTGATATCTTTTTGATATGTATTCATTATTGTTGTAGCTTATATGCACTAATAGATGAATGAAGTAGATGTAAGATGCTTTTTTATGCAGTTTTACATTTTGGGTTTACTTAGTATCAATGAATTTGGCTATGTGCCTTTAAGCTAATTAGTTCATTAATTGATTGATTATCCAGCTTGAAGGTATATAAACTGCACATTTTGATGTAAGTTTTGCCTGATGACGTATTCTTGAGCTAGAAAAGCGCTCACTTTGGATTAAATTTTTATATGTTTTTAGTAGCCATGATCTGGAGCCTCCTTTGTTGCTTCTACAGTGATCTTGAGTAAGTCACTTAACCAGACAGTGCTCCTAGGTAATTGGGAAATTAGGATAGGCTCTTCAATGGTCTCTTGGATCATATGCCTAGCAGCTTACCTATGAATACATGAATGGCACCCAAATGACCTCAGATGGATTAGCAGCTCAAGAAGTTGGAAGTGCCAGATGGCTGGGGTGACAGATATATGGGTTGCATCTCCACCCTTACATGGGAGGAAGGGAGGGTCATTTGGCACCTCCCTGTCTACTGACCTGGGCAACTAGGAGTGGTAGGCAGATCTACTTCAGAATATGCTACAAGGGGGGACAAACTTGGTTGTGACCTACACAAGTCAGTGATATATTTGGCCAGTGCCTATATAGTTACTCAGTTGCCACTGCTTGGAACAATGTCCCGTTAAACATTAGAACCCTACCCAACACTCACAATTTCAAAAAAGCCTTAAAAGAAAACTTCTTTAACTCATGGATCTGCCCATGTCTTACTAACAACAAACTCCCACCACCTCTCCCATCCATTAACCCCTATCAACTCTCTTCACTTACCTAAATGGGTCTTTCTCTTCTAAAGTATGACCCCCCCCATCCCTTTTTTGCATACTTTCAATTATTTTTCTATACCCTTTCTACCCACCAGTAATACTTTTTTCTCTCTTAGACTACTATTCTTGTGTATGATCCACTCATGCCAATACATTACACCGAGACTATTTAGTTACTCACTCAGCCACACAAATGGAACACATAAACTGAATTCCCTCTTTCAGCCATCTACCATATGTCAGATGTTTCACAGTTGAACCACATGCTAACAAATGACTCTCTGTTGGGTGCTCTTCTAATTACTCTATCTTTCACACTGTACATATACTATCTAAATCATGTAAAATTACACTCAGTTGATTACTTTGTTAATTAATCTATCATCTAATTGTATATAAGCTTTGTATTTTAATTATTTGTAATATTAACTTCTATAAGGGGTTTTGCCTCCACTGAAAATGGGCCTTGGCTCAATCAGACATTCCAGGTCACGAAACATCAAAATTAATAAAATAAATAAATAAATAAATAAATAAGGATATGTACCCAAAGAGTGGCATACAGCAACAGTGGTCCCTCTCCACAAAGGTGGTGTCTCAATGGATCCTGGAAACTATCGCCCCATAAGCCTGACTAGCTTGGTCTGCAAAGCTATGGAAAGGATCATCATGGACCTCATAAATAAAGATATCGGGGACCTACAGACACTGGATCCTACCCAGTTCAGCTTTGTTAAGGGCAGATCCTGCCTCTTAAACCTGTTTGATTTCTTTGAAACAGTCACCAAGGCCATTGACGAGGGGAAGGTGGTCCACACAGCCTACCTGGACCTCGCAAAAGCCTTCGATACAATACCCCACTCGGGCATTATAGATAAGCTCACCAGCTTAAATATAAACCCCTGTGTCACTAGATGGGTTGCAAACTGGCTCAGGGACAGAACCCACATGGTTAGAATTGCTGGAGCCATGTCAGACTCCAAACAAGTTACAAGTGGCGTCCCACAAGGCTCAGTCCTGGGGCTTCTCTTGTTCGGTATATATTTCTCGGAGGTACAGGCCAACACGGAAGGACTGTGGCTGACCAAGTTTGCAAATGACTGCAAACTGGGCACCATAATCAACTCTCCAGCCGACACAAGCATCCTCCAAAAGGGCCTCATAGAAACAGACAACTGGTGCCAGAGCCATGGCCTCAAGCTAAACACCAAAAAATGTATAGCCATCCCATTTGACAAAAACAAAGTTCCCACAAATTACCACATAGGTGGTAATCCATTAAGTACAGAAGAAGTAATTAGGGACCTGGGGACCCAAGTTGATAGCAATCTCTCATTTGACAACCACGTGGCCAAAGTGGTTAGAAAAACATTTTATATAGCCCACCTAATCATGAAGGGATTCACATTTAGATCAGGGGAGGTCATCGTGCCTCTTTACTCATCCCTCATCAGGCCCATAATTGAGTACAATGCCCCTTTTGGGATGTACCTTACCAGACACCTGCAGAAACTGGAAAGACCCCAAAAGTACCTCACCAAGAGGATCAAAGGGCTCAAACAGATGCCATATGCTGCTCGGTTAAAGAAACTCCAGCTCTACCCACTGGCATACTGCCTGCTCAGAGGCGATCTGTGCCTGACGTATAAAGCCATGTCCAACCCGGAATTAATGGATATGCTGCACCTCAGAAAATTCAAATCCCATCGAGCTACGCGCTCGAGAGACTTGAACCACAGCACTGAAATAAATAGGACATGCTGGAGGGACAGATTCATAACCCAGTGGCTCCCTTCACTCTGGAATAAAATCCCAGTCCAGGTTAGGCAGAGTCCCTCACTGACTCTCTTCAAGAAGAATCTTGATGAGTGGATGGGAGATCATAGGTTTACCCCGGGTATCACTTTTGTGTCACTGTTAAACAGAGGCACAGTATACTAACCTCGAAAAAGGGCATAGCAAAATTAATTTAAAATGGGTGGCGAAAGCCAAACACACTCTGGCTAGGCTTATAAATGCCCTAGGACAGATAGCCTAGTATGAACCTATGAACCTATAAATAAATATTACCGGTTATGGGGACATGTCTAGGAGCTGGTACACCTCTATGTCAGGATATAGGTGGTCCTCCACATATGATAATCAACATTACCTCCATGGATTACAGCCATGCAGCAAAAATGACCTAATGGCTGCTAATGTAATGGAACCCCAACTGGCTCTTACCTTAGGGGTATTGAATGAGCTAGGAATAACTCTTGCCCATGGAAGAATAAATGAGCCAGCGGTTTGGAAAGAAGCTGATGGTCAGCAAGCAGAGGGACACACACACACACACACACACACACACACACACACACACACACACACACACACACACACACACACACACACACACCCACATGCACACACACACACACACACACACACACACACACACACACACACACACACACACACACACACACACACACACACACACACACAACACATATACACACAAAGTTGAAATGGAAAAATGATGAGAGCAACATGGAAATATATGCAGCTTTGTCCAGTTTGTCTATTATTCCCTTGATACAATAGTGGTCTTTCTTGAATTGTTGACTTTCATGTATATGGTTATCACTTATTGAATCCTCCCACTCATGCCAGACATAGCATACCATCTACAGCTCTCATCTTTTATTCCCTTGGCCAAGCTTATTCTACCTGATTCACACAAGTAACATGATATTGAGAAGAAATAAATGAGATTTCTTTTCACAAGAAATAGGGTACCCTGCTGAAGGATGGTGTGTTTCTCAATCACGTCTCAATCATGTCTTTAAAAAAAAGAGGGTATCAACTTGCTAAATATGTTTACATGTAACCAGTGCTTATGAAGTTGCTCACATTGTAATTACAAGAACATCAAACAGTCTTATGGAATAAATTATATTTGAATTTGTAAAGGCACTTGTATATGGCCTATGACATTACAGATCTATGATTTAAGTATAAGGGGGCTCTCTGATGGGAAATCCATACCCATCTATCCAATTATTTATCTACAACATTATGTCTTTGACAGACTGAGAAGAAAAAGATGCCCATTTTCCCACAGCTACCTGCAATTACTTAATACAGATAAGGCCAGTGTGTTTTATGGATTATATGCAGCATCAACAATGGTTTAATGTTGTTTTTGTTATATTGGCTGTTGTTTTAACTTTGTTTCTTTTTTTTTTCTTTTTAGGACTCAGAAACTGTCCTATTCAGAGGGATGGAAATCGGATACAATACTTCAAATACTTCAATCTGCATGCAAGAAACTTTAAAGGTTGTAATTTATTCGGATCTATATTATAGAAGTGAATGCAATGAATTACGAACGCTATATAATTGACCCACAATCCCCAAAAACCCAAAATGTTGAACACACGGATCAGTGATTTCTTTCCCCAGGGAAAAAAAAGTTACTGATCCATAAAAAGAAAAAAAAAATCAAAACACAAAATAAAGTGGGGGGGGGGGCTTTGCCCCCACACGCCCCTACTTAAATATACCAACTCCGAGATCACACCACAGAGGAGGAAATGGCAAAGTCCCAAAAATGGCCACTGTTCCGTGCTTTTGGTATTTTCCCGTTTCTCGTAATGAAATTCGACTAAACAGCATTTGCAATTCATTGCGTTCGCTAAAATAATAGGGACCCATTTATTCATCTAACTTCATATTCTTTATCTGTAGATTTAAAAGGATATAACATATTTGTCAAACATCAATAGCATCCACTCTGCATGAAAAGGAAAAAAGTCACCCTTTTATCAGAAAAAAAATCAAGAAAATCTTATTGTTTTGCTGGACAGGTGTCTCCTGGAATAGCTAAAACTAAATAGAGCAGTTATGCAGAGCAGTAACAGATATACTGCCTCCAACTCAAACTAAAGCTGAGGAGCACAAAAAGGTCATCTCCAGTATTGAGCAAAAACAGTTACTCACAAATGTTAAAAAGGAATGCAGGCATTATAAGGTCCCAATACTCTAGAGAAAATGAAATTAGAAGATTGACTACTTAAGTAGGAAGACTATGGAAGAGATATGTGGCAGAGCCTGATATGGAGTTATGATACATCAGAAAGCTGGTTATAGAATACATAAGTCCAAGATATTATCAGAAGAAAGAGCACAAAAATATGAGATAGAAAAGATGTTCCAGGTTAAGTAAAATGCCGGTTAGTTAACAAACAGGCTAAAAGAACAGTTACAATATTAAAGAACAAGGTATCAAGAGACACTATCAGCATTTAGAAAATTACTCTACAGATGGTACTAAAATCTATCAATTTGCAAGGCAAAGATGGAAAGATGAAGAAATCAGATACACATAAAATATGCTAACAACAATCTGCTCACCACTGTGCAGGACATTAAAGGTATTTGAAAACATTACTTTTAACAGCTTCTGAATGAAAAACACACCCACAGAAGCTCTATTAGTCTATACACAGTCTGTGATGAAAGAGGAATAGAGCCAACCCTGTAAGAAATAAAAAAATGGACAAGGATGAAGCGTGTTTTATGTAGATGGGTAGTCGGATCCATGGCAGTGGTATCCTCTGTGGAATATACCTGTCCCTCCAAACTCTTCTGTTGACGTTACAGAAGAAGATTAGATCCTAAGACCTAGTATTTCTGGTGTCAATTGACTTGCTGATGTGCAGTAAGTCTATCAGTAATCAGCCATAGGATGCCTTGTACATGAGACACAGGCCACCTCTTAGCAGTCTGTAGGATACTGAGTACAGTGACAAGGCTTAGAGTCTGTCCATGTAGGACATGTTGTTTAGGCCTTGTATCATTTTAGTGAGGAATCTCTGTGGGTGACCCAGTTGTTGCATGTGTCTGGACAGAAACATGCCTAAGGCGTCATTGTATTCAATGATTAGCCTAATGAGGGCTAAATAAAGGGGAACAATGACATCCCAAGATCTAGACACAATCCCTTTGTTTATAAGCTGGGCAATGTAGAAAGACTGGCTTATTATATATACTCTATACGTGTACATATGGATTCACTAGACAATCTCGATATACTGAAATGTCGAATTTCAGTATGAATAATGGAAAGGGCAGTTACCCGAAACTGCACTATGCTGAATGCGGAAGTGTCGAATCCACAAATGTTGAATCCGCTGCTATCGTGATGTCTCGGTCATGACGTGTGGTTCGGTTTGTGGATTTATCTGGGGTTTCAGATAAATGTTGGGTGTGTGAGGGTATTGGGTAGGGGTTTTAGTGGATGTGAGTGTGTGCGGTGGTGTTTTTTGTGTGTTTCTGTGTTTAGTGTGACCTTGGAGTTAGAATATATAAGTACGGGGGGTGTGAGGGTGCAGGGGGGCCTGCCCCCCTGCTTATAGGTAGGTTAGGTGTGTTTGTGTGTGTTGTTATGTTTGTTTTAGTGTAGATAGGTAGGTGCATGTGTGTATGATTATGTGCTGGTTTGTGTGTGAGTGTGAATGGTTGTGGTTGTGGTATTCGTGATTTTGGGTTTTCGTGTATGTGGGTTTTGCTCTATTCAGTCTCAAAATACTGAAATTCGAAATTTCAGTATTTCGAGATTGTAAAGTGAATCCACATATATATATATATATATATATATATATATATATATATATATATATATATATGTATGGTTCCCTATCAGAAGCCTGAAACACTATAAGCCTGAAAATCAAAATCCTGAAACCAAAAGCCTGAAAACTCAAAATCCTGAAAACCCCAAATCCTGAAACTCAAAATCCTGAAAACACAAATAATGCTAATATGTCAATGTAAAGACACTAATACCTACCGACTGACCCTGACCCTAACCCTAACCCTAAGGTCCGTCACTATCGCACACTCACCTGACCCGCGCCCTAACCCTAACTCACTTAAACCGCCCCTAACCCTCATTTTTGTCACTATTGCATACATGCCTAACCTGCGCCCTAACCCTAACTCACTTAAACCGCCCCTAACCCTAACATAAAACCAACCACACACTTACCTGAACCCAATGCATGACCTAACACCACAGGGCTAAGAATAGCAAAGCCACAATGACGTCAGTATGTCCATTTTGTGGTACCAGGATTTTGAGTTTCAGGATTTTGGGTTTTCAGGATTTTGAGTTTTCAGGCTTTTGGTTTCAGGATTTTGATTTTCAGGCTTATAGTGTTTCAGGCTTCTGATAGGGAACTATATATATATATATATATATATATATATATATATATATATATACATATATATATATATATATATATATATATATATATATATATGTGTGTAAGTCTCTGTCAGAAGCTTGAGTTTTCAGAAACCTGAAATTCATATTTTTAAAATGATTTGAGTTTCCAAAAATGTGAACTTCAAAAAAACTAACAAAAATCTATTTTTTTTTTACATTTTTGCAGGGGTGTAAGCCCAACTCCACCCCCCATGTGGGGGAGAATGTGCCCCCCACACCTGTTGCATATTATATATACCAACTCCAAGATTGCAGTACAGTGGGGAACAGGGTAAATTCCCCGATCCTCACTGTTACTCAATCTCCATAAAAAAGCTTTTAGTTTTTGGAAACTCGACAATATGCATTTCTAGTTTCTGAAAACTCGAGCTTCTGAAGGGGACTTATATAGATATATATATATATATATATATATATATATATATATATATATATATATATATATATATATATATACATATATAAATATATATATGTATATATATATATATATATATATATATATATATATATATATATATATAATAGGGTCTACTTTTCTTTGTCGAATTTTCATTCAAAAAAGAAAAGTAGAGTACAACTTATGCGAAAGTGCACTTAAACAAAAGTGCACTTTCATGTATAACGGATCAATGAACCATTAAGAAACACTGTGGCACTGAAGCACACTACATTGGGGAAAAGGGAAGTTACCTGTTTCCCACTGTAGTGCGATCTCAGAGTTAGTATATTAAAGTAGTGGGGGAGTGGGGGGGGGCTCTACTTATATATATGAGGATCAACTTTTCATTATCGAATTTCATTATTTTGAAAAAGAAAAGTAGAGGACCACTCACACGAAAGTGCACTTAAACAAAAGTACTTTTGTGAATATTGATTCAACAAACTGATAAAAAACACAAAATCAGTGTTTTGCAGTGGGTCAAGCCCCCCTCCACCCCCACACCCCCGCTACTTAAATATAGTAACTCAGAGATCGCACTACAGTGGGGAAACAGGTAAATTCCCTGCTTCAGCGCCGCAGTGTTCCTAAGTGGTTCGTTGAACTGTTATTCATGATAGTGCACTTTCATTTAAGTGCACTTTTGTGTAAGTGGTCCTCTACTTTTCTTTTTCAAAATAATGAAATTTCGACAATATATATGGATCTACTTTGTTTGGAAATATGTTACATTGAACAAACAAAGTAGATGCCCACTTTAGAGAAAGTGCATTACAATGAAAGTACACCTTTGCTGAAGTCTAGTCGCTGAATCGGCTGACTGAAAAAAAAAAAACACAGAAAATATGGTTTGCATGAGGGAAGCCCACCTGCACCTCTCCCCATGTGGAGGGCTGTGCCCCAACGCTTCCCCTACTTAAATATACTACCTTCAAGATTGCACTATAGAGAAGAAAAGGGTTATTCCTATTCCACACTGTATTGTGATCTCCGAACATCGTTTTCAAAGTTTTGGTACTTCGAACAACTGGTCTCTATCAAGTGGGTTTCGAAGTACTGAAACTTCATACAAATGAAGTAGACCCATATACATAGGTATATATATATATATATATATATATATATATATATATATATATATATAAATACACACATTAATATGCGCACACGCGTGCGCGCACACACACACACATGCACACACACACACATATATATATATATATATATATATATATATATGTATAAGTCGTCTCTGTCAGAAGCTTAAGTTTTCAGAAACCTGAAATTCATATTTTCAAAATGATTTGAGTTTCCAAAAATGGGAACTTCAAAAAAACTAACAAAAATCTATTTTTTTTTTACATTTTTGCAGGGGTGTAAGCCCAACTCCACCCCCCCATGTGGGGGAGAATGTGCCCCCCACACCTGTTGCATATTATATATACCAACTCAAAGATTGCAGTACAGTGGGGACACACACACACACACACACACACACACACACACACACACACACACACACATATATATATATATATATATAAACAAACACACACACACACACACACACATATATATATATATATATATATATATATATATATATATATATATATATATAAACAAGCACATGCGCTGACCCTACATATTAGCAGGGGGGCAAGCCCCCCCTGCACCCCCCCATGTGAGGAGCTGCTCTCCGCACACCCCCACTACTTATATATACTAACTCCGAGGTTGCATTAAAAACACAAACACACAAAAAACACCACTACACATTCTACACTCCCCCTGCACAAACACATCACATATGTATAAATACCACCAATCTCAACACTTAGACACTCATAATCTTTCCTACCTAACCTAACCCACACCTCAAAACTTCAAACACACTCACACACACTAAAATCCATACCCAAAAGCCCTAGTAAAACATCACTTACCTGAATCTCCAGCTACATCCACATACCAGACTATGCATGATGTTGTTGTGTCTTTCGGCTTTTCTCGGTTAGGGGTCGCCACAGCAGAACTCCGGTCTTCTAATGATTGGCAGTAGATTTTTACATGCTGAGTTGCCGGCCATGACGCACAACCTTCAATGAAGGTACACCCATTCACGCACGTCTCCACACAGAAGACGCTCTAGCTGAGAATTGAACAGGACAACGTCTTACTGTGAGGTGACAATGCTACCGCAGCACCACCACTGTAGTTATGAATGTCGAAAAAACTCTGCTGCTGAATAAAGTAACCAATGTTGGAGGAATTGAGTCAAAAACAAAGAAAAACACTGGATACACATGGCAGAATACTTTAATACAAACAAATAGCAAGCGCTTTCATGACCAAATATCACTTCATCAGACTACATTTTTAAAAACAAAATAGACTGTTTAAATAGTATAATGTAACTAAATCCAACCAATCATATACATCAACAATCAGTCACATGCACTGATTAAAACTTTGGTTCAAACTAACACAACAATTTCTATCTTAAAAAATATACAATATAATAAACATTAAAACATATATCTAAATAAAAAATGCATATAACAAATTAAAACGAAATATCTGTACACAAATATAGTACTGCTAATGCTTAAGGTTCCTAGATTTCAAAGCAGGTTTGAGAGAATCCCTGCTATTCAAACCTGGAGGTTTTTCTGCCTGAAAAAACAAGATCCACCTTTGCTCATTACTCTCAGTTTTGTTATATAAATCCCCTCCTCTCATACTAGTCTTAACAATCTCTAACACCCAGAATCTAAATGCGTGGCCAATGCCTTCTTAACATGCAGTGGCAATGCACTACTTTCTTTGCAATTCCTTATATCCCTTAGATGTTCTAGGATCCTTTCTTTAAGTGATGGATTGGTTTTACCAATAGAGAAGGAATAGCATAGTGTGCAATTGCAAAAACAGACCACATTTTTAGTTGTGCAGTCCGCATAAAGCTGCAATCAATTCTAAAACCTAGACTTGGGTGTACAAACAATGCTCCTTTGTGAATGTGTGTGCATGCTATACATCTTCTGCAGGCATAGCTACCTAATCTATCAGATCTAATGGATCTGAAGGTGTCTTGGGGTTTATAACACAGATGGCTTTACAATGATTTATTATTACGAAAAGCAAAACTGGGTGTGTCACCTATTACTCCTTCTAACTCACTAACAGTCGATAGAATGTGCCAGTTATTCTTAATTACATCACAAACTATATTTATATTGCAGGCAAAGGTGAGGTGCATTCTCACTGCATTGGCCATAGTGTTACTTTTATATGGAGCCAATGCTCCTATTTCACCACCCATCTCAGGCCACTTATCTCTCTTAACATAATACAGTGCACACCTACCTTGCCTCTCACTCCATGCAAACCCTTATTTCATTTTCAATATCACTTTCACTATACCCTCTTTCAAAAAACTCACATTTGAGTGTAATTAATGCAAGTCTCAGCTGGTCATTGTCATTATGCAAATGCATGATGCAATATATCTGCCCCTTTAGCACATGCTCCTATTATGTAAGAGATTATTATTTCTTACTGGTTTAATGAAAAACAGAAAAAAGGCACCCCGCAAAACAAACTAGACCACAAAATATATAAAAGAAGCACCTGAAGCCAGGAACTGCTTGAACACGCCAGCAAAGATTAAAATACTTCCCTAAAACCATAAAAACTATTCACTAAATAAGTATTAAAAATCCTTATTTATATTAGAATAAATTATAAATTATAAATGATGCCTATGCTGCAATATTGTTCAACAAATAATCCTGTTAAAGTAATGTGTAAAGGGATTGGTTAATTAAGGAGGCAAGTCCCTATATAATAAGTGGTTGTATTAATTTTAAGTCTGTTGCTGAGAAAGTTACATTGATAACAAAAAATGCGGTGAACAAGTTAAGCGTTTATCGTTGCTTATTGTTATTTTTATTTTTTTGGAAGTAATAAAGTCGTGTTCGAGCAGTTTGTGGCTTCAGGTGCTTCTTTCTTACTGGTTTCCTTTATAACAAAGTTGACACAGAATGCATATGATCTCTGTTTTCTTTAACATCCAAAAATTCAATCTCACTCAAGGAGTATTTGGAGGGAAACCTAAGAAAAGCATTAACCTGATTAATGTAACTTAAAAATTCTTTCAAACGATCATCAGTGTCACACCACATCAAAAAAATATCATCACAAAGCGCTTGTACCATGTTATCGAAGCACTAAAAGCACTGTTGGAAAGAATAGTAGTCATTTCCCATTGTACCAGTGACAGGTTGGAGTAGCTATTGGCACAGGCTGTGCCCATAGCTGCGCCAACCTTCTACAGATAATACTCATCTCCAAAAATAAAAACATTGTTTTCAAGTATGATTTCCAGTAGGGCACACAAAAGTCTGACTTTCTCGGTTGTCAAGTTCTTATTTAATAACAGCTCACTAACATTGCCTATACTCCAAGGTTAGGGATAACTGTGAACAATGACTCAATGTCAAGATTCACAGAAAAACACTCAAGCTCAATAAATTCAAGATGATTGCTCAACTCTCTCAAAAAACTTTTGGTGTCTTTCAGTATTGTTCTGCACTGATCTAAAACTGGGTGTAAGTTCTTCTCCACAAATACTGACAATGGCTCAGTGACCCAGCCCCTACTAGACACTATTGGACGCATAGGGGGATTGGTCAAGTTCTTGTGGATTTTGGGCAAACCATACACTATGGGTAAAACTGGGTGCTTTTCTTTGAAATACTCAAAAATAGATTCAGAGATCATTCTACTGATCAACAAGTTAAAGACCAAAAAATCAACCCTGTCAATAATACCTTTAACAGCACTAGCAGGTATAACTTCATATGTATTAACATCACATAAAAGAAACATCATATTACTATAGTACAACTCTTTGTCTAAGAGGACAATACTGCCACCCTTGTCGGCAGGTCGTATTTCTATAGAGGACAAGTTCTTTCTTAAGTTCATATAGAGCTTCGTAGTCATATTAAAAAATGTAGGTCTAACTTCATCTTTAAAGATATCTCTTAATTGTTTATCACAAACCTTGACAAACAAATCAATACCTGAGTTTACAGGAGGAATAAACATGCTTGTTTTTTTAAATATGCTCTGTTCCTGCATGTTCCCATTAAACATAGCCCTCAGGGTAAAAATTCTCCCAAACATCCTCAGATCATGAAGTATGTCTACTAAATTGGCCTTCTGCGCAGGCAGAAGCTCAAATATTTATTAAGTAAAGTTAATTGCAGATCAGCTAATACATAAGAGGTTATGTTGAATACTAAACCTGTCTCACCTTCTTTCCAGTCCTGGTTAGCGCTTTGATACTGTTTTGACGGTGCATTCCCCCTATCTTGACTCAACTTTTGGATCTTCTCCTTATTGGAAGGGGATTGCTCAATTAAAAATGTCCTTGTGAAGAAACAGTTTAAGTCCCAGCACTATTCACCCCATTGTTGCCAGAAAATCCTTGAACTGGTTCCTTCTGTCTCACAATCTGGCAACTACTATTTGTACTCATCAACGGATCATCTTGTCTCACTAAGTTGGCATTTGTAGTTGCTTCTGCCTTAGATATCAAATCTCCTGCATTATGTGCATTGTGGATTAATTGGTAGCTACGTTCACATTGCTCCTACCAGATAGAGGTGGAGCTAGACGAGGCTGGCAGGTGTCATTGGTTGCTACCCCTTTAATACTACTGTTCCACCCATTCATAGTTTCCCATTGTATCACATCTGATTGTTGCCTCTTTCTAGCCCAAAAAAATACATTGCCATGCTGAAAATCATGGAGGTCTCCCTGCAATTTGCGAGTCTTAATTGCAGATAACCTCTTCTCATAGCCAAATATACTCTCATGCAATGATGCCATTTTATCACCTACAACGTCAGCTGAATATACATCATATATCTCATTCTACAGTCCATTGATCTTACCGTGCAGCTCTAATTACAATGGTCAAAACAAATCAATAAGTAAATGCATGTATTTAACACTGCACTCTAGATTAAGCATCTGCCAACATCTAAGGAGCTTGGGGTATGTTTGGCCACTGAGCCATTGTCAATATTTGTGGAGAAGAACTTACACCCGGATTTATATCAGTGCAAAACGGTACTGAAAGACACCAAAAGTTTTTTGAGAGAGTTAGTGATCATCTTGAATCTATTGAGCCTGAGTGTTTTTTCATGACTCTTGACATAGAGTCATTGTACACAGTTATCCCTAACACTTGGGGTATAGGCATTGTTAGTGAGCTGTAATTAAATAAGAACATGACTCTAGAGAAAGTCAGATTTTGTGTGCCCTACTGGAAATCATACTTGAAAGCAATGTGTTTATTTTTGGAGATGAGTATTATCTGCAGAAGTTTGGCATGGCTATGGGCACAGCCTGTGCCAATAGCTATGCCAACCTGTCGCTGGTACAATGGGAAATGACTACTATTCTTTCCAACAATGCTTTTAGTGCTTCAATAGCATGGTACAAGCACTTTGTGGATGATATTTTTTTTGCTGTGGCGTGACACTGAAGATCGTTTGAAAGAATTTTTAAGTTACATTAATCGGGTCAACGCTTTTCTTAGTTTTACCTCCAAATACTCCTTGAGTGAGATTGAATTTTTGGATGTTAAAGTAAACAGAGATCATATGTATTCTGTCTCAACTTTGTTATATAGGAAACCAGTAAGAAAGAATACTCTCTTACATAATAGGAGCATGCACCCTAGACACACCAAGTGAAATGTGCAAAAGGGGCAGATATATTGCATCATGCATTTGCATAATGACAATGGCCAGCTGAGACTTGCATTAATTACACTCAAACATGAGTTTCTTGAAAGAGGGTATAGCGAAAGTGATATTGAAAATGAAATAAGGGATGCATGGAGAGAGAGAGGCAAGGTAGGTGTGCACCATATTATGTTAAGAGAGATAAGTGGCCTGAGATGAGTGGTGAAATAGGAGCATTGGCTCCATATAAAAGTAACACTTTGGCCAATGCAGTCAGAATGCCCCTCACCTTTGCCAGCAATATCAATATAGTTTGTGATGTAATTAAGAATAACTGGGACATCCTGTTGACTGTTAGTGAGTTAGAAGGAGTAACAGGTGACACACCCAGTTTTGCTTTTCGTAATAATGGATCATTGAAAAGCCATCTGTGTTATAAACCCAAAGACACCTTCAGATCCATTAGATCCGATAGATTAGGTATCTATGCCTGCAGAAGATGCATGGCATGTGCACACATTCACAAAAGGGCATTGTTTGTGCACCCCAGTCTAGGTTTTAGAATTAATTGCAGCTTTTATGCAGACTGCACAACTAAAAATGTGGTCTGTTTTTGCAATTGCACACTATGCTATTCCTTCTCTATTGGTAAAACCAATTGTTCACTTAAAGAAAGGATCCTAGAACATCTAAGGGATATAAGGAATTGCAAAGAAAGTAGTGCATTGCCACTGCATGTTAAGAAGGAAGGCATTGGCCACGCATTTAGTTCTTGGTGTTAGAGATTGTTAAGACGAGTATGAGAGGAGGGGATTTATGTAACAAAACTGAGAGTATTGAGCAAAGGTGGATCTTGTTTTTTCAGGCGGACAAACCTCCAGGTTTGAATAGCAGGGTTTCTCTCAAACTTGCTTTGAAATCTAGGAACCTTAAGCATTAGCAGTACTATATTTGTGTACAGATATTTCGTTTTAATTTGTTATATGCATTTTTTATTTAGATATATGTTTTAATGTTTATTATATTGTATATTTTTAAGATAGAAATTGTTGTGTTAGTTTGAACCAAAGTTTTAATCAGTGCATGTGACTGATTGTTGATGTATATGATTGGTTGGATTTAGTTACATCATACTATTTAAATAGTCTATTTTGTTTTTAAAAATGTAGCCTGATGAAGCGACATTTGGTCGTGAAAGCGCTTGCTATTTGCTTGTATTAAAGAATTCTGCCATGTGTATCCAGCGTTTTTCTTTTTTTTTTTTTTTTACACATTATGAACATAGAGAATCCCACGTCACGTATGTGCCTCCACAACAGCAGATTCGACATTTCCGCATTTGGCAGTCTGCAAATTCACGCAAGTGCAGTTTCGACACTACAGTCTTAAGCTACTGAAGTTCGATATTTCAGTAGTTTGAGTTTCTGAAGTGAAATTATATATATATATATATATATATATATATATATATATATATATATATATATATATATATGCGTGTGTGTGTGTGTGTGTGTGTGTGTATATATATATATATATATATATATATATATATATATATATATATATATATATATATATGCGTGTGTGTGTGTGTGTGTGTGTGTGTGTGTGTGTGTGTGTGTGTGTGTGTGTGCACATAATGTGCCCTGGCAAGAAAAAGAACCTGGAGCTGCTGCTATTGACCAGTAGTTCTGTATGACACAGAAATCTGGCAGTAAAATCAATGCTGTTTGAGAAACTTAGTGTTAATGGAGATGAAGAGATTAAGTTGGATGGTATGAGGCTAATTGTTTGACTAATGAAGAAATAATGACATCATATCAGAAGATAGAGTGCCTCAAATTGTATATAAAGTCAAAGAGAAGATTTACTTTGGTTTGGTCACCTATGAAGGAGAGCAAAAGAATATCTGGTTATGAAGATATGGGAGAGAAATGAAGAAAGCAAGAGGAATTGAGGATTTCCAGCAAAGAGATGGAGAGACTGTGTGAGAGGAGACCTGCTTGACTGTTGAAGATAAAAGAGTGATACTGACTCAAGAGATGTGGAGAAAATTGACCCAACAGGGGTGTTTCCAGTTAATTCCAGTATAGTACAGTCTCTAATCAATCCTTTCAATGGTGAGCCACTATGAATGGGGTAAAACAATTAATGTAACCCCATGTAAAAACATTTGTGGAAAATGGGATCAATAATGATGATGATGATACTGATGGCTATTTATCATAATAAAACTGTAACTGTACCGTTATATGAACCTTAAGTAAACAACATTGTTATTTAAATACTGCTGATGTTATGTAAAACAGGTAATTATTACGATTAACTTTAATTGTATAAGTAACATAAGTGATATCAGCTTAATCCACAAACTATCCTTACTGCTCTGGATCAATTTCTAAATAATTGCTGGCTACACATAACCTTGTTCATGTAAAGTTTTAGTTTAACCCATCACTCACATATAAGAATTGGAAACATATATATCTTACTATCCATAAAAACACATTTCTAAAGGTCTGATACTTTATATGTGTTAGATTAGGGACTTCATTTTTAACGTAGTTATTAGGCATTATGCAGATTCTCAGTAAATTTACTATAGTGCATTTAAGTATAATAAGGCCTGAAAATGGAGTCCGATATGTATGCATTCAGTTTCAGAGAAAGACAGTTTATTAGAAAGAAATGCATTAAATGTACAGAAAATACAGAAGTACAGAATGTTCTTTTCTCAAGAGAAAGACACACCCCGGGATTCATGAAGCTTGCGCCAGACGCATGCATAGCGTAGGCATTATAACGCCAAATATGGCTGTCGAGCGATTCAGGTACGATCCAATTCCATGTGCACTACCGGCGTATGCCAGATCTGTGCAGCCCCCGGCGTAGGTATGCTAATCACCCCATGTGCAGTGTCGCACCATGCAAATGAAGGCATATAGCGGTTCAGGTGTAGCGTAAGCCCACTGAAATGTAAACCAAAAAACCCGTTTTACATTTTCCCAAACAGAACATTGGAGCTATGGAAGAGGGCCAGACCCAGGTATCACAACGTTAACATATGCCAATGGTGAAATACACAGCCAATGGCATAAGAAAAGATGTACAACACGTAAATAACAACATTTAATGTCATGTCCACAGTAACGCACAGCACAACCGCAGGGCATGTGTGCGGAAGCTGTAACATAAAGAAATAATATAAAAATGTCATAAAATCGCAACGTAATAGAAATCAGGTTTACAGCATAATACACAATGGTAGGCATGGAACACCACAACCAAGGTGCAAGGGTTGCTAAGGGCTTGCGATAGTGTTCGGCGCGGTAACTATGAATTAGTAGTCAATGCCATGCAAATGAGGCAGATAATACTGAATCGCAAATGTCTCGCCGGATGAAGGTTGTACCATATGGTGCAGCGGTATAACACTGAGGAGTGGCTCAGAGGAGATACATGACATCAGCAGAGGGGTGTGCCACCGTAGCAGTAAGCACATTGGAGCATTGCAAATCTGGCCTGTCCGTTGCTAAGCAAAGCTGCAGGACACGGGTGGGGAGGAATCGTTTAGCTGAGAGCACACATGGTGGCCAAAAGCGCATGTGTACGAGGATGAAAACGTGCCCGAAACCCAGTAATCGGACGCACGCGCTGCAAACAATAGCAGAAACAGGAAGGTCAGGGGAAGAAAAGAAGGAAATGCGGAAGTAGGGTAATTGGAGTACTAATGAGCAATCAACACCAATCAACCCACGAAGGCCAATCGACAGCAGCTGACAAGTCTGCTTGCAGAAACCTGCAAAACAGGATAGGGGAGGCATTTGAATGCAAAGAAAGGAGGGGTGGTATTGGATTGCAAAGATTGGAGACCTGACACAGCAGAGCAAAGCAAACCGACAGCAGACCGGCAGTAGCACACATAACGCAAGATACGCCAGGTCCAGGAAAGTACAAATGAAAGTAGGCTGCAGGATGCACGCCAGAAAATGGTAGGTGCAATGCGCAGAAATGTAAAGGGAAGGTCAAGAGGTAATCCACGGCAGGCAAATGTAATTCAACACCAAAGGCACCACAATAGTAGTTCCGGCAGTAAAACATATAAGATAACCTGTAGCTACGATCGTACATACACACCCTATGACATCATCGGTGTTCACAGCACAATAGTATAAAGTGTGAAAGCACCCAACACACACCTGTGTATTCCCAAACACCGCACCATAGGTGTAAACATACGGGGAACTTTTAAAATGTACATGTTGGGAGCTACCATAGCTGTGATTCATAAGCATGTGTTAGAGACTGACGGTGCTGTGGAGGATGATGCCGACAACCACCGCAGGCCTCGGAGGAGAAGGAGAGTGTTCAGACCAAGGGTAACCTACCAGGGGCTACATGACCTGGAGATAGTAGAGCGTTACAGGGTGGACAGGGACATCTTACAGCAAATAGTGGAGCTGTGCCGGCCACGCCTGAGAACCAGAAACAACAGAGGGGAACCCATACCAGTGGACAAAAAGGTATGTGTAAGCCTGCGAATACTGGCCACAGGTACCTTTCAAAGGCCAACTGGAGATATAATGGGTATCTCACAGGCATCAGCATCCGGGGTATTACGCCAGTTCCTGGATGCCATGTTACCACATGCCAATGAGCAGATATACTTCCCCAGAACTCAGGAGGAGTTGGCCAGCAATATGCGCCACTTCCACCGTGTGGCACAATACCCGGAGGTACTGGGTGCGATAGACTGCACACACATACAAATCAAGTCACCACCCGGTGAGCAGGGTAGGCGTTACATAAACCGCAAGGGATTCCACTCCATCAACTGCCAGGTTGTGTGCAATGCCCAGGGCATTATCATGGATGTGTGTGCTGGCAGCCCTGGAAGCTACCATGACTCCCATATCTGGCATGCCTCACAGCTGTATCAGGTATTTGTCAGGGGGGACATCCCACATGGCCATCCCGTGGGGGATGCTGGCTATGCACTGGAGCCATGGATGATGACTCCCATCAGAAATGCACACACACCCATGCAAGAACGCCATAATCAGGCACACGCACAAACCAGAATCATCATAGAGCATGTGTTCGGGATGCTGAAATCACAGTTCTGGTGCTTGGATACATCTGGTGGAGCCTTGCAGTACTGTCCAGGCACGTGTGCCCACATCATCATAGTATGTTCCATGCTACATAATATGATCCTGCAGAAGCAGCTGCAGCAGGGACAAAATGGTGAAGGCCCTCATAGCCAACCGCAATTGCCAAGGCCATTACAGGCACAGAGGGATTCAGACCATGAACACACTGTGCCAGCCCCAGTAGGCAGACAGAGGTGTGCCCAATATGCCTACACCTAGGCAAAGAGGGAACGTATAGCACATACTCTGACAGTGTAGGCCCCTATGGACTGACACCTCTCCACCTGCACACACAGTAAAATGGATGGCACACAAACATGACCACCTGTAAATTGTAATGTATAGGTGGCCCAATGTGTGACTCCTACATAGGCAGCCCTCAAACATTGTAAACACAACAGTCAGTGGAACACGGAATGCCAACACCTGAACAGTACATGAGTCTTACAGCATATGGTGGTGCTGTGTGCCTGTCACGTTCCCCACCAGATATATATATATATATATATATATATATATATATATATATATATATATATATCTATATATATATATATATATATATATATATATATATATATATATATATATATTTTTATCTATAGATATATATATATATATATATATATATATATATATATATATATATATATATATATATATATATGTACACATACGCATATATATAATACAGATAGAAAGGGCAATAGAGGGGATATATGGTGATATAGATGGATTCAGCGATATCTGCAAATATAATAGATAGTTCAGCGACATTCATAACATCTTGGAGGTACAAATAAATAGGATACCGCCAACCATGGAATGTGTAACATACCAACATGCGTAACCACGAGGCTGAAAGACCGATAGAACACAGTACCGGAACAGTACATCTGCGAGTAATAGTATGATGATATGAAGGGACAGTTAGTCACCGCTGCTGGTGTTGCGGTCCACGTAGGTACTGTGCTCAACTGTGTCTGTGAGTGCCGTAGTCTCTGTAAGTGTGCATTGAGGGTGCCGTGTGTGTCTCTGTGTGACTGTAATGTGTGTGTGTGTCCGCAACATGTGTTTGTTAGTGCCAAGTCACAGGCAGATCAGTACGGTAGATGTGGGTATAGCTAGCTATAGGCATACGGTTACTACCTGTCCCACAGTAGGACAGACAGCCCCACCCTGGGCAGGTGTGTCCTGACATAAAACAGTACAAAGGGCAAATGTCTGAGATGGTAGGACATAAATATGTCCCATATATAATGTAACAGTCGTATTTAATAGTTATGCCTGTATGTAAGAAACTTAAATGTTGCATGCAATATGATAAGTAGCCAAAGTCACACAACAATAGGTATGTAGTGAGGATAAAAGTATGTGCTACCTGTGTACTGACCATGGCTATGTGTTGGCCTGTAAACACCGCTTTGTATCCCGCAAGTGTCCAACAATGACCATATGAAAAGGTGGCAACCCATGGCAAAGAGGCTCTTTTAACAACACAACCACAATGACTGCAAATATCTGGGACAGAAATACAAGGGATGGCTGTCACTTACACATATCCCCTGATATATCGCTGCAATTACGGAGGTATACAAGTAGCAAGCTCACCTGCAGATGATATAGAAACCAATTAACAATGGCCCAACGTACAATCCCGTAACATAAGTCTACTAACTGTTAGCTCTCTAATTAGGGACGGAGCCCACACACATATATACGGATTATGTAGAAATGCAAGGCCCACAAACCTCATATGTTATGTACAACCACCGACATCCCCCACACTAGAAACTAAAGCAATACAAACTGTAATAGCAGCACAAACATCCAGTCAGTCAATTACATCTGCAGAACCCTCAACATACCGTGTGAGAGACACAATTAAAGGCGTCATGCAAAATTTCAGGCGTTGTATAATGGAACAAACAGCCATGTTACAGGTTTTGATTGCAATACTCCATTATCAGACGTCGGGATGACAGGTACACCCACATGTTGAACCAAATACTCTACCTGTCACACACAATCCACGGGGGACATGAATTCAAACTATGCTTGTCTCCATGCATAGCAGTTGCAGTTACACATAACAAAACACAATACAGACCGTCTCCCTGAAGGTAGGGCAAATAGGCAACGCCCAAGTGGAGAATCCAATTATACCCCACTGTCGCCGCATAATTGGCGAATGGAGTAGCTGCACAGCTGATATGCAAGTAATTAGTCATTCAGGAACACCAATTGGCGGGATGAATCCACATGTTTCAGGTATCGACGTATATAAGGATGACTTGCCAGACATTCAAACCGTATGCTCATACCAAATAACAATTGAAACACTGTGAGAGAGATAGAAACGAAATGCCGTAACGACAACAAGATATGTAGAACGCCCGATATGTAAAGTTATGTATAGCATGATCTGTATTAATTAGTTTTACTGTATGTATAGCCTGGTTTGCATTAATTAAACGTGTCCGCAATGCATAAAGTGGGGAAAGGTATTTATGTAGTGATGTCTTGCTGAGCATACTAACGCTTGTAGAAACTGTGCGTCCAGCAGTGGGACACAAGGTACACAGCACAGACACCACAAGGGATGCTACATGAGGGCATTAAACAGAACAATGCCATACAACCCGCCGTCAGTGGTAGGGTATGTCCAACAAGGATGTGCCATAGCAGGGGATAGTATATGTTGATATACTGTCACAGCACGCATGTGTATGGGCATATAACGTTAATGACATATGTAAGGTGGTCCCGCTGTGCAAGTATGCTTTGCGTTATGGGATACTATGTGAAATATGTGTAATGTATAGTATTATAGGTAGATATGACAGATATTCTACACAGCATAACAGGCATATTATGCATACCACAGGTATCATCTATTGATATGTACAATAACAGGATAGATATGGCCTGTAGGTATGGGACATAGTAATAGCATGATAGCTAATCTAAATGGAAGGGCTACCAAGTAACCATGCACAAAGGACATGTAATAGCTGCACAGGTGCAAAGTGGGGTACTATGCAGTCTGGCAAGTCCATGTGTAAGCACAACTACAGTGTTCACACTAGTGGCACCTCTCCAGGGTAGTGTCCTGTGAACAGCAGAGCCAGGTGTCACCTGCACCTCTGCACAGTACAGCCACTGCAGTGATCCAAGGCCACCAAGGGAGGTATCACATGAACAGTGCTACTGAGTGTCCCTGCGTGATGTACATAGGACATATGTTCCACAGCATGGTGAGTGTCCGGTTTGGGAATGTAACCCAGAAGCACATCCCACTCATTGTGGCGTGTGTGCACATATCCATGAACATGTTGCTCACAGTGGCCTCTGCTTATGTCGCGTATGAGGATTATATCCATCAATAATGTTGTGGACATGAGCCCTGTCTGATCAGCAGAGGTCACCCCTGAGTATGTAGTATGCAAATGTGTACAGATGTGGTGTCCGTAGTGCAGCTGCATATTTAAACTGTCGGAGCTCAGTAAACGTCATGGCGTGTTAATGTTGTGGCATGTAAAGCTGTAGCTGTTGTGTAAGGTACACCCTAAATGGGGTGGTGTACCCTTGATTTTGTGTAGATGTCTTGAGTTCAGACGTACAATGGGTGTCTATGTACCAGCTACACACCCAGTACAGATAGTTGTGGCCACGTAGAAGGATATCCACGCCACAGTGGCAATACGGTAACCACAGGAGTGGGTGTGACATATGTGTGTACTGCAAACATGTACAATGTTATATGTATGTAGGGGACTACCATCCATGTGATAGTCAGTGGGTGAATGGTGTAATGCAAAGGTGATGTGCATGCACCTTGTGTCATGCAGCTTGATGCCATGATAGTCATATTATGTATCTGTCACAGCGACACCCATATGGTTGGAGTCAGTATCAGCTGGTGGAGCAATCATGGTGCTTGGTATGTAGGGGTTTGAAAGCTAGGCAGGGAAAGTCCCCTGTGCCAGCCTGGTCTGCAGGGAAGCGTATACTGAACATGACGGGCCCTATGACTGAGGACCGTGGTATGCCAAATGTACCTGACATGTAGTAGGTACTATGGTATGCTGGCCTCACTGTGTGTTCTGTCCATGAGCCACATAGCATAACATCCTGAGACACAGGGTACGATGTGCAGGTGGATGTGTATGTTGTCAATACCAGAATGGGGAATGGTGCTGAAAGGCAATGAGAGGACAATGTAGGATGTGTGGACTCCCGTACCATCAGCAACTGCCCTGGTAACTGTATGAAAGGAGTCCACCATGTGTAGGGGCCATGCTCTGGCCTTAACAAGCCCAACCCGGGTGGCAGCAAAGGACGGGAGCCCAACAATGTCTCTGTGAATGACGCCCTTGATGATGTGCCCCATAGCCATGCAGAACAGTCCAGTCAGGTGTGTAGGACTATAGTCCCACTCGTGCAATGCGGTGCCACCTGTGTGTAGTGTGATAAATGCTGCTGTGTGCCATTCAGGGGCTACAATGTCTGAAACAAGGCTATTACTGAATATGGTGGCCTAGTGGGGAGACATGTAATTCAGAGGTTGGTGGACATCACAGCCTGGGATGTTGGAAGGTGACATGGGGCCAGTGTCCCAGGACATATAGAGTGTAGGTCAGTACTGTGTAGGTGTGACCACAGGGACACCACAATGTTCATGTATCGATTGCGGCCCTGTAGTGAGTGAGAGGGTGTACTGTCAGCATTGAATCCATCCTCCAGCATGTTGCCAACAACACCTGGGTCTGCAATGTTCCTGAGTGACTGTTGTATGTGACAGCAGATGTGGGTGTTGCCATCGAATACTGACATACCACCATAATGCCTGGTGGTACACCCCGGAATGTGTGGCAGTCATGTTTATGTAGCTAGTCTTGGAGTATGTGATGAGGGACCCTGTGGCCCCACCATGGCTAACCAGTGAGCCACCCCACACATGGGAATGTACACCACTGTGCAACAGCCTACACCTGTTGTTGTACATCATATGTCCATGGAACATGACCACCAGAGTGGCGTCTGTTATCTGGTGTGTACCATCATGGCTCTGTGTGGAATAGCATGATCCATGCAGTTGTGTACATGCTAATGAAGTGCACTGGGGTATGTGTCAGCATTTGTATGTGCATTGTCCATCTGCACGGGTGTCATGATGTTAACAACCGCTGACAGCAGACGTCTGTAGTAGGTGTTGTAGTATACATGTACTGTGTATGCTGTGATGGGTGTGTTGCCGGGATGTGGCTAACAAGGTCGATTAGCATATGTTCGGAATCCACTAATGAGGGGATAACCCCAGGTGTGTAACACCAGTCACATGTTGGTAGTGTTCATGCCATGGGTAATGTAGGTCTTGGAGGTGGTGTGTATGGGTTGATCCAGCAGAGCGGAGGGTATGACTCATGGATGTGTCGGTACATGAGTGGCTATCCCAGTGAAGTGTGGGGTAGTGTCAGTCACACATCAGTAGTAGCTGTCTGAGGCCCACTGTCCACTATACCAACATAGAAGGCATGTTACCCGTGGGGCATGATGTTGACTCTGTCGCTTTACAATGTGTATAGTGGTCCCGGACACAGTTAGTTGCACGTGGAGCACCTCTGATGCATTGTGCTAAGCAACTTGCCAGGATGTGTGCAAAACATAGTGGGATATGGGAAACCCTCAGCTGTGGGTGTGCCGGTCCAGGTATGTGCCTGAAAGGTATGGTCTGTCTATAACCTGTCATTGCAGGTGTGCTCTGCAGAGCCTAGATGCAGGTCCCAGTCACTGCAGAGATGTTTGAGTGGTGCATTATAAGGTGTGCCTTGCCTGCGTGCATCACAGAGGAAGATGCAAGCATTGTGTCGCATGACCCCATGTCGTGCCTGCCAGTTACCGCCCTGCCGGTGACAGTTATTGGAAACTGTGCAAGACAAGCAGTATAGAAGCAGCAAGAGCCTTACATGTGAGCTGTACTCCCAGGGCTGACAGGTGCAAGTCATCTGTGCCACAGCATTGTGTTTGACCAGGACAGTCATAGCGGACAGATACCATATGCCTGTGGAATGACAATAGGAGCATAGACAACTGTTGAAGTGACACAGTCGGTCATTGTACAGTGGTATCATGTCCGGATGAATGAAAATGCTCCCCAGGGCTAGGCCCACACCCTCAGGGCTATAAGACTGGTGAGCTATTGCATGTCCCTGCACACGTAGTCTGTGAAGTGGCATCACAGGGCAGTCACACTAACATGGCGAATGACAGACATATCGTACCTGGTGAGGTGTGGCATGGGTGCATAGGTTATGTTGCAGAAGCAGTTACCCGACAGCAAGATGTAAGCGACTAACACCTTGTGTAGCCTGCTGTGTGGAACTGCAGTGTGACTCCCTACAGAGTCAGCTATGACTGGTGTGTTGTGAATGTTATAACTCACTATTGGCTGTATGTGATGGGCACACATGAGTCTGTGGGCTATAAGCTGGTGATGTTGTCTTCCATGATGGGGGCTACCTCTGGTGCCTACAGTGAGTATGGAGACGTACTGCACAAGTTGTCCTCATAGGTGTGGCCAGTGGTGTAGATCATGTGAGACTATGTGATGGGTGGGGTGTGTTGCGAATGTTACACATCCCCAAATGACTGTCAGGTGCAGTCAGGGTTGGCGACAGCATTACCCCCAGCCATAGCTGTTAGCCTCCTGTCCCCAAACTGAGGAACATTAGCCCTCATACTGTGTGACAAATGGGCAAAACATGGAACACTTACAACTGGCGTACTAACAGCGTCAACTAGGAAGGGCATATGGTAGCTAAAATAGGCTGGTCTTACGTATAAAAAAGATATTCCAATGAATTAATATGATTCCCATCAATTTAGCCATGGCTAGCAGGTAAACTATTTACAACAATGAATGTGTGACAGACCCTTCCAATGTGGAACCTTGAGGAACATGCACCTTTTAGAACCCCAAATGAGGTACGTTCCTCATAATGAAGTACACCTGAGAGCTATGGGCCCAGCACGGCTGCAGAAGTGCATCCCCCACAGGCTGTAGTGCCGTATGTTGGGAGGTGAGCATTGAATGTGTACATGAGACAATTGCTCTATTGCCACATGTACGACATATCCCTCATATAGACAGGCAGTAGCACTGGTACGTGACAGTTGGACATGCCTGTATATACAACTATGTCCCACAGGATATGTGTGTTACGTGTGTACAACAGCTGTCGTACCTTAAGCAAGCTGGGAAGTGTAGGACAGCCAGTGTACCTGTGGGAAATGGTGTGGAATGGGCGCTATATTAATCAGTAGCTCATGACATGCTCACAAGTTCTGAACAAGTGCCTAGCATGACCATACAATACAGATAGGGTGTTGGATAATATCAACCCACAAGTGGTGATGACAGTCATTTAGGGTGGCACCGCACTATAACCCTGCTGAGTATGGTGTGCATGTCCATGAACCATTAGCACTGTAGATGTTAGCAGTACAGCTGTACAAGACAGCACGGATATTTTATTGCAAATACCTTTGCATGCCACAGGAGTGTTCCACCAGTGGCCTGTTGACAGACTCACAACTACAAAAGGTGCAAGAGTGACATGTGCACAGCACATCAGTGCCAGCTACAGTAGAACAGGGTTAATGTGTTGTACCCCACCCTCATTGTAGCCCATACCACACAGACAAATGTTAGGCATCTGTGTATGTAAGGCTGTGAATGGCCATGACCTATCAGTATAGCTGTGCCAGTGTTGTGAACAACATACAGAATGGGCTGTGTGGGTGAGGTGTGTGACATATGTGCACAGTCTGATGGATGATACCAGCAGTGTCAGCACTAGGTGAACATCCCTGTACCCATAAACTACTACCTAGGCTGTGGTCAACATTATGGACACTGTGTAAGGGATGGTGCTGTGCAGTGCACCCCCTGACATGGTGATGTCTCCAGGCTCCTTAGGTAGTCATATGAGGTACCCATGTCATGTCAGGGTGCCATCCATGAGAACGGAGATCACTGGACAGGCATATACAGCACTGTGGTGACCAACATTGGATCACATACCACCTGTAAGGGGTAATGGCTATGCATGGATGTGTGATACCAGCCTTCACAATCCACACCTCCACTATGCAGCATGCTGTCTACCTTGCAGAAGGACATTTGCCACACCATGATGATGGACATGCTACATGTCCATATCCTGATCTATATGACATATGTCATGGACAGCCACTGTCCTAATACTAGGATCGCCACAGGCTGGACAGATCCCTGTGCCATATATGTGACATACTCCCGCCATACCATGCAACCCTGTCCATCAAAGCTGCACATGGCATCCCAGTCATACATGGTGTGATGGCCGCATGGTTGATGTACTATCAACTGACTGGATCAGAAATGTGGCACTGATGCACCTTGCGGTGGTACAATGGCTGTCTGTTACAGCTTGGAAACCGTGCTCGCACATGCTATGGTTGATGACCATCCCTGCGAATGTCGTCTGACTAGCTATTGTCCCATGTCTATCACATGTGCAATACAGGCGATCCGTGGCAGGATGTTGAACAGTTGTACAGTCCTGTGTAGATGTATATGGCAAAACACATGCATGTACTGGTGTCCATGAGTATGTGTGCATTGTCACTTCTGAGGTCCATTACAGCTGTGTCTGTGTTGATATGGGACATATACACAGCATTCAGGTCAACAGTAGTACCGTGGACACATCGAGGCATGTGCAGATAGGTAAGAACAAAAGTGCAGGCAAATAGACATGCCCACCGCAAGACAGCATTTATATGGAGTATGAACACTGTAATGAGGTGACACACATATATGGTGATGATATCCAATGCATAATGGGTGTGACATGTGTGACACAAACACGTCAGTCGTGTCAGTGTCATGATGCTTTGCAAAGATAACTGTGCAGATGTAGTAGATGTCATAGAAATGTATGTGCAGCAGTATCTCTGTACATCTCTGAAACTGTGACCTGTCACCATCATTATGTCTTACAGATAATGCCCCGTACACGCCTCCCAGCATACACCCGCCAGGAGGATGATGTCCTCATCCCACAGCTCCATGACAACTATGACTTGTTGTTCAGCCATGTGCCACAGCATGCCCAGCAGCGGGATGACCTGTGTCAGGATCTACGCAGGAGGGTGAATGATGTGGGTGGCCATAACCGCACCTACCAGCAGGTGCGCAGACACTGCACGGACCTGATATGACATGCAAAACAGCGTGCCTCTGCAATCGTCAGGGAACAAGGTGGAACAGGTGGTGGGCCACCAACCCAACCCCCACTCACACACACCGAGGAGCTACTGGCCAGTCTGGGGACACCCAGGGAATAGCATCCAGAAACACTAGCTGCCATCATAGAGGTGGGTGTCTCCCAACCAATGAGCCTGGAGTTGCCTGATAAGTCAGTACTGCACATATGGCTATTATATCCCATGTAGTTGCATGTGTCACTGTACATTATGTAAAGTAACAACATATGCCAGGTATGTGGACACACATGCTGTATACTACAGTATGCTATGTTGTGTATGCACACATGTGCATACTATATGCTATTACACAGGTGAATGTGTTCACATGCACAGTGCAACTTGTGGCTGTCATACAGTCATGGATAATGTTCATACTGGTGAGTCACCCCTATACAGGTACCTCTGGCGTGCCGCACAGACATGGGTCTGTTGCAGGTGAGACTGTCATCAGTATCAGGCATGTTACAGTGTAGATCTATTTGCCATGTGGCCAGTTAACACTTGCACACCTGATGTTTATTCCAGTCATGATATACAGGTCGCACCACCCTTCATTCACACACGCCACCCATGTGCAATATATACAAACGTAATGATACACCAACTTGAAATCACAGTACTTGTCATTGCGACATGTGTGGTCAGCTGTGTATACAACGGTGGAGGTGTTCTACAATGGAGGCATATGTAGTATGCATTGGAACAACATGTGTGGTATGCACACAGTACCACACAGTGAGCTGTGATATGGGCAGCCCACAGGTGTCACCATTGTGTCATATGCCCCTGCATTGGGTGCACACATTGTGATGTGCCACCTGACATGTCCCAGACATGTAGTGTTCTGTCTGCAATATTGTCACACTATCGCATGACCTATACCCCACATACCAAACATACAACCCATTGTCTGCATAGCCCTGTGGATTGTGACATATCTGACATCTATGGGTGTATGTCATATGGGACAACACAGACATGTGGAAAAGATGCCCATCACACACAATTGGCCAACACATGTGCACACATGGCCATGGGGGATGGCCAGAGACATGTAGCCACACAGTACTTGGGATGTGTATACACCCTGTTGCGCATTGTCCACACATGGTCCAATTATAGCCTTAGTTGACCGATTATACAGTTGATGTGGTACACTGGACAACCTAAAAGCCTGTGCACAGCTACTGGAGGTGTCACTGAAGTCTACCATATACGATCTGTTGAACATCACGACTGTGTTGCAGTTATGGCTATGCAATGTGTACATATTATACATTCTACAGCAACGTAGATGCCTCATGTTGCCATGCAATGGCACAGTGTCTGTACTTCACACTGTATAGCAATGTAGACAGCTCACACTACCCTCCCATGCTCATGCACATTTGCTAAACATGCATTCTATGTGTAGGGCATACACACAACACTGCAATGTGAAGCCCATTATGATGCTGTACATGTGTCAGGACACCATTGTGTCAAACATGTATGCATGTCAATGCACATTTCAGCAGATTACATGTCAAGGTCATGTCAGGCATGTGTACTGTTATCCTGTTCTGTGCCACATGGTGTATCACGGGGATGCATGCATACTACCATGATTGCGTGAACTGCATGGCTACTGATATGACACCTGCTTGCTGTAGTGTGCACCCCAGGGAGATATGTTTACTAACACTATTAATGTCTGAGCTGCATGCCCTGTGATGTATCACAGGCATGCTGCATGCCATCTGACAAATCACATGCATGGTGTGTCTGTGTGTGTCTGTGTTTGTGTGTGCATGTCTGTGTTTGTGTGTGTGTGTGTGTGTGTGTGTGTGTGTGTGTGTGTGTGTGTGTGTGTGTGTGTGTGTGTGTATGTGTGTCTATTGTACTTTACAGTATTTCTTTGCATTCATAGGTGATGTAGGTGCGTTACCCTCCTGCGTTCCATCTGATGTTAGTGTCCCCACAGATACTAGCGGTGATAAACATATGCATGAGGTACAGGCAGGGTTGTCAGGGGCTGAATCTGTGCCAGTGGTTACCATCCCAGCTATGTCCCCCTCTTCCCCGCACACAGTTCTGCTGCCAACACATACCGCATCACCAGTGGCCATAGAGGAAGGACAGTCAGCATCTTTTAGCGTGGAACAGGAACATGTGGTGGTTACAGAAGGTGTGTCTACACCCCATGGTGTCAATGTAATGACTGCAGATGTGCCACACAGGCATGTGGCCGGTGCTGCTCGTAGGAGGACCTCTGGCAGACATGCACCTGCAGGACAGAGCGCAGCAGCTGGTATCACCAGGCACATGTTCCAGACTGTAATGGCGGCACAGGCACGTGCTGAATGGCAGAACAGAGAAGGGCAGAGGCTGCAGAGGGCTGCTATCCATACCCTAAATGACAACAGATTGCTAATGTTCTGGATAGGCGATTAGGTGAAATGGTCAGAATCCTTGACCGAGGCATGGCAATCCGCGAGTGGGAGCTGTCTGTGCTGGAACACCTGGTAAGAGTGAGGCGTAGGCCACGTGGACGTAGGCCAGCAACACCCCCTAGTGCAGGTCGACATGAGCATGCCACCTCACATGCCCGCTCCCATAGTGCCGGTAGCAGTAGCAGTGCAGCTAGTGCTGCGCTGTCAACACCAGGACACAGCAGGCCACGTGGACGTGGCCTTGGATGGTCTCAGCAGGGACACGGTTCCAGCGGACATGTGTCGTCGGACAGTAGCCACTCTGTACCTCCACCTGGTAGTGCCCGTGCAACCCCAGGCAGGCACAGGTCACGTGGCCATGGACAGACACAGTGAGCTGTACAACCTGCTCTGTACAATCTGGGGCTGTCAATTATACCCCATGTAGGCATCACAAATGGCAGAACTGTGTACACACATACAAGCACACAGCAAACACAACTGTAGGGCTCCACTCCATCGGTGCAGGGTTATGCACAAATATTCTGATGCACAGGGTGAACAGCATAGTGAGAGGTGTATGTAATATTACCTGTGTATGTATAGTGAGGGATGTGTATGTTGCAGTGGTTGTGTGTGAATACTGAGAGATGTGTATGTGACATAGGTTGTGTACTGTCGACATGCACCAGTCATACCATGTAGTGCAGGTGCAGCATGAATTGTGATGTGTTCACGGTATGTGTCTTGGTTACATCTGTAGCACCATGTTGGTTGTGATACCCAGGTTCCCTCCTATGGTGTACTTGCATGTGCCTACAGGTAGCAGTGTTTGCATTCCCCCACGTGTAACTGTGGATTACTCACAGGCACATCTGGCAATATCAGCATGCTACATGTGCCCTCAACCTGACTGTTGGACACACCAACATGACACAGATGTCCGCACATATACTGCACCTGATGCATGTGGTCGGTGCCACAGGCTACACTGGACAGAGACGTGACATACATAGCAGGACACATTACAGGCATGGTGACATGGTGCAGGGGTTGTACACAGCGGCCTGGCCAATGATGATGTGAGGTGTCACTTGGTAGCTGGAGGCCACACTGTGCAGCAGTAGGACCCTGTAACAGTACGGGAACATGGCTGCATTCACGGGGTGTGCACCACTATAATGCACACCCCATAGTGTGCAGGTGGGGACCCTTGCCTGTGTGGTCATCACCCTCACAGTACTATGCACCCACACGACGTGTCACAGAGGAGAGACATGTACAGGTAGCCAGTATGGCTGGGACCTATGGCATCAACAGGGTTGTGCAATGCATCACCATTATGGGTTAGTCACCATGTGGGGTTAGTGATCATTTCCCATCGTATATTAGCATACACCCTCACACCAAGCACCAGACATACATACAGACACACACACACTGTGGTGACCACACATGTGTATACGGACAGCCGACGTGTGTGATGCACCACACCGGCCGACGTCATGCTTTCCACGCTGACGTATGTACAGATCTCTACAATGGTGTACAGGGATGTGTAACAACTGGGACATATTCCCCATGATATGTGGCATCCCTGGTCACACATTCAGACACACATGGCAGTGCTGGGAATGATACACCTGCCATATGATGACAAGTTTGATAGACATGCAGCGGTATTGATTGCATTATGTGTACCAACGCTATATCTGGCAGATGTTCTGCTAAATGCACACGGGAGGTTGTAGGTGTTACAGGTGCCATGTGACATATAGTTGTTAACACCTGACCGCTGTGTATGCATTATGTCGGCACCGTCACATAACAGCGACATAGCATACTGTTTGCACATGGCATGATAGGATGGTGCGTGACACAACTGTGAGCCACCCCCTGCACACATACATCTAGTCAGGTGGTTCACCACGTTATGTACACACATCCCTCCATACGTGCTGTTTGTATGTCACCGTATACAGGTGTCAATGATGGGTCTGCATTGCGTCTCCATGTCGTAGGTAGGTGCAACTATGTTACGGACATCGGACACTGCACATGCATGGTTGCTGCATGCACAGTACAGATGTCACATGTGTCTCCTGTTGCCATGTTTGTATGCATTGCTATTGTTGGACATGTGTGTTGACATACATAACACATGGAATGCAATATGATATCATGGGTGTCACAGGCGACCAGTACAAGGGTATGTATCCCAGTCAACACTGCTACCTCCTGTAGTGTGAGCATTCAACAGACATGGGCCCACCTTCCATTCGTGTGTGTAGCATTGATTAGGCCAGTGTTATGCATGTGGTACATCAAAGGCTATGTATGTATGTGTTGTGTGTGCTGTCCATGCACACATCCACACAATCACATGTATGACATTTCCAGACGTGTGTTCATTGGTGTACAGCAACAGTCAGGTGTCACAGCTGTGTAAGGGCCGTGGTATGTGTTGAGCCAACCTGTTCATGTATACTGGTATCATTGCAATGCATAACACCTGTTGGATCCCTGTTGGTACATGTGTACCCTGCACAGCTGGTGTACACCGCTGTACAGCCCAGTGGTCATGTGTCACATGGTGTTGTGGGACCGTAAGGCTGTGTAGCGCTGCACCGACGACATGGTGCTGACTTAACAGCTACAGTGTACACTGCAGTGTGTACGTGTGTGACCTGCACCTGTGACAGCTGTGATGGCAGCTGTGTGTGTACAGGTCACTGCATGTGTGACCACCCTGTGCGTGAGGACAGTTATACCTTACTGTGCCCTTCTGTGTGTACACTCCATCTGCATGCAAGACGGCCGTTTGCAACAGCTAAGTGTGTGAGCATGCCCAGTATGCTGTTGTGTAGATGGACACACAGTACATTCCACACTGCGCCCTTCCGTGATTAGACTCCGTGTGCATGCAAGATGGCCCTTTGCAACTGCTAAGTGTGTGAGCATGCCCAGTATGCTGTTGTGTAGATGGACACACAGTACATTCCACACTGCGCCCTTCCGTGATTAGACTCCGTGTGCATGCAAGATGGCCCTTTGCAACTGCTAAGTGTGTGAGCATGCCCAGTACGCCATTGTGTAGATGGACACACAGTACATTCCAAACAGACATGTGATACTAAGCGTGTGGGCATGGCCATTGACATCCTGTATAGCCATGGTGGTCATCCAGGCAACCGATGTCCATTTTCAATGTCACGATGGATGCCTACATTGAACACACTGGTTGCTCTCTCGAAGGGTGTACTGTCTGTGGCGCATCCCGTATCTATTTAGTGTTGTAGTGCTCCGTAGATATTTAGTTGGCCCGATGACAGCACTGCCGTGTTTGTGTACGTCTACCTTGGGACAGTAATATGCTTTCAAACTGCTCACTCTCTAAACAATCCCTATCGGCATCTTTGCCTTTGCGGATGATGTCACCCACCTAGAAGTATGCCTCTGGGAGTGCTGTGTTCAGTAATCTCGGTAGCGCATTCTGTAAATGCATAATGCTGTAGTGTGTTAAAGTAGTTAGGTGTATGTTCAACTCCCAGCCCTTCCAAGTGTGTGTGTGTGTGTGTGTGTGTGTATGTGTTTTCAGCTGCCTAGGGACACAGTAATGCTTTTAGATGCCTCACAACACATACATTCCCTATTGGCTTCTTTGCCTTTGCGGATGATGTCACCCAGCTAGAAGTATGCCTCTGGGACTGCTGTGTTCAGTAATCTCGGTAGCTCGTTCTGTAAATGCGTAATGCTGTAGTGTGATAGGGTAGTTAGGTGTATGTTCAACTCCCGGCCCTTCCAAGTGTGTGTGTGTGTGTGTGTGTGTGTGTGTGTGTGTGTGTGTGTGTGTGTGTGTGTGTGTGTGTGTGTGTATGCTCCTGTCTGCCTGGGGACTCAGGTTATGCTTTTAGATGCTTCGCAACACAGATATATCCTGCTGACGTCTTTGTCTTTGCGGATGTTGACACGCACCTAGTAGAATGCCTGTGTGTCTGCTGTGTTTAGTAATCTCGGTAGCGTGTTCTGTAAATGCGTCATGCTGTAGTGTAATAGGGTAGTAATGTGTAGGTTCGATTACCAGCCCTGTCACATGTGTGCGTGTGCATGTCTGTATCTCTCTCTCTCTCTCTCTCTATATATATATATATGTATATATAATCTATTTTCTGCCTATAACTCTGCTCTTGCATGGACAGCTGACTGTTTCATGTATCGAATATTTGCATAGCTTTCACATACCAATGGGGTATGTTGCAAATCCCAACATTGTCCATGCAACATCCGTGTTACGGGCGGTGTTACACGCCCTTGCAGGTGTTTGCTGTATATCTTGGCAGACATCTATCCTTGCTGTACTTTCACTGTACTCGTACATGCCGGAGGCTTCATGTATCATGGCCTAGTTTTGCTGTGTGTATGTCTATTTGTGCTGTGTGCATGGCTGTGGGTATGTCCCACTATCATCATTTGTAAAGGTGACAGCCCTATAGGTACTTCATGTAGACTGCTGTGTCATTTGACATGTCAGCACATACCTGCGTACAGTACTGAACGTCCTACTGCAGCGCATTTCATACCTTCTGCTTTATCTTGCAGTCGATATTGCTGTTTCCTCACACATGTATCTGTTTCTGATCATACCACTCCACCTCCTAGAGCAAATTTCTGGACAAGGCCTTATCTGATAGTGGGACACATAGGGGCAGTATTGACATGTTGCTCTTACAAACTTAGATAGTTGACACAATAATAGGTTTTGCATTAGTATGGCTTTTCTGTCGGATTTGGTGTCTTAATCACATGTTTGTCATTATTTCATGACTTCAGTTATCAGGAATGTGCCAGAATGTTACTGATGTTACGTGGAACACACCAAACATATGAGGCAAAACTCTGCACATTCTGCGTAAATCTGTACAGTTGCGGAGTATGTGTCTGATACAAGATATCAACTTTCTGACACCAATACACACACTGTATGGCGGCATCACAGGCCACATGCCATTACATTTATATTGCAGGACACACCCACCCAGACAGCTGTATTCCTCACACAGGCCAACAGCTGCTTATCCACACGAATTGGTCTATCATGTACAGTATGTGTGCGCCGGTATTTGCACTTTCCATCAGTGGCAGAGCTCATGTACGAGTATGGGGGACTGGACATTGTTACGGTGACACTGCATGACACCCTGAGGGACACATTACTTTTGTGTCTATTAACCTTCCACATTGACATTCACAAGGCATACATTGTCATTCACATTTGTCGGAGTACATGCGTATGACTTGTACATGTTTTCTCATTTGTCCTGATGTCCTTCTTCTCACCTGTCCACCTAGTATCACTAGTTCTGTACATGTATTTTGGACAGGTTACCTTCATACCCCTAACATGTACACATTATGGGTAAATGCCCTGACGTTTGACCTTTGCCCTTGTTACATTTGTCATAGCAATGTGCCTTTCTGGTAGATTGCTGGCAAGGCATTACGAACTGTGCAGTTAGATAATAGTGACTGACATTTCCATTACATGATTAGTAACACTCATAACATACATATTCCTGGCTACGCCAGTATTCTCACAACGTTCTGACTTTGTCTGGGGTATATCTAATATAGTCCCTATTTGTATTTCATGTACTATGCCTTAGTGCAGCTGTGTTATTCTGATAGTTTGCCAGTTATGGGTACCATCCTGGTCGTACGCATGTCCATCCATGATAATCGCCTACATGACACTGATATAGAGCCCTACATATTGCCAAAATGGTTTACGCAATATCCAGTCGATGGTTTGCCCCGTTATTGAGAATATAGGTGTGTGCTATACCCACATCACTTCCACGGGGCGGGCCTACAAAATCTCTGCCAAACAACACCTAGGCCCATTTCTGCATACCCACGATTCCCATACCTGACAACCCTCTACAGTACCCATTACACATGTTTAATGTGTGCGGTACTGAAGTGTAAAGACATTTATATGCACTCCCCACTCTCCGGATATCAGTTCGTACGTCATACATTCTATCGACACATGTGTCATCACCCTTGCACCTGCTACTGTTGCATGTACAGCTATATCGTATTTGCTGAGGTCACTTATTTTGCGTCAATGTCAGTTGACACTACGTATGGATCAATTTTTGGGGTCCTGCAGTGGACACCTATCTGCATGTTTAAAGTGTAAAACTTGCTGGACTGTCACTTTCTGGCCAATGGTTTGGAATGCAGTGGTTTATTCACCTTTCGTGCATGTCTGTCTACCCATATTAGCTATAACGTGGCCTATTTATGTACATATGTCATATCTATGGGACATAAGTCTGTTGTGTATACATATATACATGTACAACCCTCATTTCATAACTTGCTTTGGTTTACGTCTGTGGATTGTGTGTATACACATATATCAATATCCATACCATACCTTTCCACTGTACAGATTGTAGCAGAGTGTACAGCTGGTTGCCTCTTTATCTTCGGTGTGTTTTACATAAAGCTGTGTCTATCTGGCAATGTAGTGGCATTTCATTTGAGACTTATGGTGGGGAATACTGGCAAGCAGTTCAGGTTACGACTGCATACCCTTCAGAGAATCCATGTTACTGACACACCCGTTATTCTATCCAATTTCTATGTTTGTTCTGGCACATAGCTGGGGTTTGTCCCTATTTGTACGGGTAGTTTGCATGCCTTTGTCCGGTTTCATACTTTACGGGGTTAACAGGTTTGAGCCATGTATAACTAACGTGGGGGAAACAGCATTCATTTACTATGCTGTGAGCGGATCACACACGCACAGGTGCACTTGCATTTCCTTATTGTGGGTTACACGCAGGCGCGCATGCATATCCTTATTGTGGGTTACATATGTTTACTAAGTCTTTGTGCTTACATGGGCTTTATTACTTGTGACAGTACCAGTATATTATCTGTAATCTGGTTAACGGACGTATGCAAAACACACGTTCACCTTTACATATTTAACTGTCTGGACAGCACAGACGCATTCATTACACTTTCACATTATATGTGCTGTAGTCGTAGTTGAACCGGGACTGCATTCACGTTGGCTGGATGCTGTAACCACTATACGTTTGGTGTTCTGACTCATTTATATGCATACCCATAGTACATAGCTACATTAACATATGCCTCACCGCTTCACTTACGACACAGGCATCCATTCTCCTGCTGGGAAAAATGCGGTACTACATGTTACACATTCCCTATTCCCTACTGCTCTGGACCCAAGCTGCATATTTAATCACTGCAGGGATATTCAGAACCCCAAGGCTTATAGTCCTGACACATACAGGTCTTTAATTGTCAGGGTGTTTATGTGGTGATCTGGGTTTAGGCTTGTCCACCTGGTGAACAGAACTTCCCTGCCCTGACCGTGTTCAAATGTCAGACAAAGAACATGGACAGGGTTTGTCCATTTTAAACATTTTATCTGTGTTTACAGACACAGGTGTTTGGGCACCTGTCAGCAGCTTATAATGTTGGCAATACATAATATGGGTGGGGGTGGTTACAATACATAATCCACGGTGAATGGTGTTCCCATTCACATTTGACTATTTCCTGTATTCATTCTTACGAGGATTATTATTTTGCACATGACTTAACTATGAATTAACTACAGGTATGCAGTAGTACAGTCAACATATGTGATGGTTTGTTACAGTATAAATGTACGGACCTCTGTAATACTGGGGACTACCCCACATCCTTCACAACATTTCATGCTTATGTACATAATATTATTCTGTGAACTTTCAAAGTTTGTGAGAGCAGTAATTACATCTGTCCCTATTTATCCACCCATCCTTTTAGGCTTTGTCCAGATTTTGTTACTGTAATAGGTTGAGAGGTGGTGTCGGTATGTGATTGAGTTGAATATATACTGTCGATAATTCAGTGGGGAGTAGGGTTACCACTTGTTCCTCTTTGCGAGGGGAGGTCCCACTTTGGACAGTTGTGTCCTGCGACAAAACCTAAGACATGGCAAATGGCCTGTGATTTTAAGAGGTATTTTGTATCTGGTACACATAACTATTATTTGGGATAGCATAAGCTATTCAAATGCTATTGAATAAGCTTTTATCTTGGCATACAAGTGTAATTCTGTCCTTTACACTGGCCGGGGGTATGTTTTATCCTGCAAATTCTCACATTTCTACAAGAGATGTCCCACCTTGGCCATCTGAACAGGTGGCAACCCTAGTGGGGTGACCTGCATGGTGGACAGCTGTTCCATCCTGCGTAGTATGTTTTGCATGTCTGTGTAGAAACTGTACAGTACCGTGACAACACATACATGTTTTGTCCAGATGTGTACAGTACTGGACACCGTGGCATGTAAACAACTCTGAGGTTTCAACAGGTTACTTATCCCACGCGGGATGTACACACATTTTGCCAAAACATGAATGCATGGGCATTTGGATTTATGTAACTGTGATGGGATGTTTACAAACGGGGGATACATATTTGCAATCCTGACACTGCCTAGGACGATACTTCCTACTACATATGGGGAATACTCGCTATGTGTAGGTGTATGGCTGCGCAAGGCTGGTAGCTGGATTTGGTGGACATTCGGACATGGGTGCGGGTTATGTGCTATACAGGGGTTGTTGCGTATTGCATTTGCATGCATGGGTTCTGCTTTTGGATATCCCAGTTCCACATATAGCATCCTATGTGTATGTGACGGTTACATTCCTGTTCATGTGTATAGCACATTTTAATATACATATGTTTGTGTGTGTTTGGTATACAATTTGGACTGTCAGGTTTCTTTACGGTTGTTATATAGCCACAACTGCCCAGCTGTGTACTATCACTACCACTGTGGGACTGCTGGTGACCATGCCCATGGGGCTAGACGTGTGTATTGGCGGCGCTCTGACATGATGCGCTTCACTTCCACTGGGTATAACTACTGACAGTGCAGTACATTACGGACACATGATTTTAAATATCATTTGTTCCATGGATGGAAGCTCATATTGTGTTGCGTGCATTTCTGTTTGGTTCTCCATTTGTGTGGCCGGGAACTGTCTTGCATGCTTTGCATACGTTTCATTATCCACGGACACTGATAGGTGTGATTACTATTGCAGGCAGGCTATAATATTCAGCAGTTTAGGTTGCTCATCGCCAGCCGACATTGACACGCCTCCGGGCGCAGCTTAGTAACGCCCCATGCACTCGCGCACGTGTCCTATGCACGTGGATGTGGTGGCAGCGCACCTTCATTAATATGCATATGGCGCTACTACACCATTTATACGCCGCACGGACGGCGCAGGCCTTACACCGGCCTTGCGCCGAGCTTCATGAATCCGGGGGACAGTCTTGCCAGCTACAGAATGTTAAATAAACCATGTGCAAAACAAGACCTGAGAACCAAGGCTAAGGATGTCTGTAAAGCATTACAGGGTTTTGGTATTATTAAAATATACTTCAGATACAGTTAGGGTAGTTAGTCAGTTACTTTGTCCTTTAATACAGAAAAGATTAAGCTACAATACAGACACTCAAGCCTGAGTACAGAAGACAGGTCAAATAAAGACTGTTTCAGTTTACATTATTCAGGACAATCAGAATAATGTGCAGAAACTTTGGATATATTTAGCAGCACTGTTATTACTAACCAGCATTTCTACAGATTGTTATTATTCATCAGCACTATTAATAAAGAAAGTATTGGATATTGTAAACATCTATTAAACACTTAAATGAACTACAGTGTTTGAAAAACGCATTCTGAAAAGTACACAAGACTTGGCTCATAAAGAAGAGACCGGCACCTGTTCAGCACGAGTTTGGGTAAGTAACAGATAAAGACTTTTGTTTCAGTCTCTTTCAGTTGTTTCCAGTTAATTCCAGTATAGTACAGTCTCTAATCAATCCTTTCAATGGTGAGCCACTATGAATGGGGTAAAACAGTTAAAGTAACTCCTACAACCCCATAAAAACCTTGCATCAGTAGTCAAGACTATGTGTGTTCTACAAAAATCTACATAATAGCAGCGTTTCATTCAACCACGTGTTCTACAGAGCAAGCGTTCCAAGCAACCTAATCAACATAACTTCAGAACTTCAACAGAAACAGCTGCAGTAAGTATCACTTTCAAGTACAGTTTTTACTGCAGGGTTGGGAGGGTGGCCTAATGGTTAAGTTGTTTGCCTTGCAAACACAAGGTGCAAGGTTTGAGTCTCACAAGGGATAATTGGCTAGGCTTAAAATGGCTCGCAAGGGGAGTTAGCTTAGTACTAATCGATGAACGATGAAGTAGCCAGCTTAACTTCAAGGTTTCATTAACAGTTTATAGTGACACTTTTAAGTAACAAAGGCAAATGTTTCATAACAGACTTTTCAGCAGCACACCAGTGTTTTTCCATAAATAAAGACTGCAAACCCTATACAAAATAAACCAGAAATTGCAGTTTCTCATTACAGAGAAGATCTTTTGGTAAGACAACACTTACCAACACTTGGTGTCATTCAAAGGGGATCCAATGCCTGTCAGCCTGGCTCGACAAGCCATGATGCTTTGCTAGGGACGGCTTACACCTGTCACCCCTGGGCTTTCGGATATTGGCAAAGGCTCTTGCTACCCCCATAGTGCCTTTTTTAGACAAGGCTCAAAAGACAAACCCACCTCCATAGGTATCACAAGGGATAAGAAACTAAGAGTAATGCTACTCAATGCCAGAAGTCTAAACCTCAAGATGCACGCACTCTAAACTCTCCTTAGCATGAAGAACATCGATATCTGTGCAGTAACAGAAACCTGGTTCAAGGCTCTCGAGAGCATCCCAGCACTACCAGGTTATACCTCATACCATGCTTTTTGGCCCCAAAACTTGGACCGAACCACAAAAGGAGGGGGAGTATCAATATTCGTCAAAGATACCCACACCTCCAGGTTGGTGGCACAGCACAAAGCATCAGAGACTATCCATGTGCAACTAACAGTGGGTAAAACTGCCTTCCAGTTTATAGCCTGCTACAGACCACCCTCCCAAACCCAGGAACCCCACTCGGCCTTCCTGAGAACACTGGAAAATATGAAGATCTCTCCAAACACCATTATATTGGGTGACTTCAACTACCCAACTATAGACTGGGAGCATTACTCTAGCTCCAACACCCTAGCCCAAAGGTTCCTAGAATTTATAAACTCAAATGCTACGGAACAACTTGTTACCACTCCCACAAGAGGGGAAAACATACTAGACCTGATCATCACCAACATGGGGACTCTATGCTCCAGACCAGAAGTGTATCCCTCACTGGTAAGATCAGACTATAAACTAATCTCACTGGATATTCACATCCCGACCCCACCCCATGCCCAGAAAACCACAGTGAAAAACTTCTCTAAAGCATATTTCACACTCCTCAAAACTGAGGTGGAATCCTTCAAAGCCCCAGGGCCTGTGGATAATATGGCCCAGACCACAAAATCCTTTATAAACACATTCTATGAACACCTTCAGGAATGCATGGATCATGCAATTCCCAAATAAAACCAAGACCCAATCCTCCAAAGGCAGACGTCCTGTCTGGTGGACCCCAGCCATAAACAAACTATACAATAGAAGGAGGAAGCTACTACATGACAGAGCAAAATCCCAAAAAGGAAAGGCATCTCTGATCAGTATTAGCAAAAAACTACGGGCACTCATAAAATCTTCTAAGGCCAGCTTCGAGAGAAAAATTGCACAGGATACTAAGGATAATCACAAGGCTTTCTTTAGTTATGTTAGGAACCTGTGTGGGAATTCACAGATATGCTTAGAATTAGTCCAAAATGACAAAAAAATACACCAAACCCACAGACATTGCCAACATCCTAGCTGACAGGTTCAGCACAAACTTCTCCCCCCCTCCCCACCAAAAGGGCTAATATCTATCCCAGCAGAGTGCTGCCCCCCTAACATCTCAGATGCTCAGGTAAGAGCTGCCCTCTCCAAAGCAAGAAACACAGCATCAATGGGACCAGACGGTGTCTCGGGCTGTGTCCTACATGAACTCCAAGAAGAGCTAAACCCAAACCTAAAACTACTGTTCAATCTCAGCCTTACTACAGGATATGTACCTATAGAGTGGCGTACAGCAACAGTGGTCCCTCTCCACAAAGGTGGTGCCTCAACGGATCCTGGAAACTATCGCCCCATAAGTCTCACTAGCTTGGTCTGCAAAGCTATGGAAAGGATCATCATGGACCTTATAAATAAAGATATTGGGGACCTACAGACACTGGATCCTACCCAGTTCAGCTTTTTTAAGGGCAGATCCTGCCTCTTAAACCTGGTCGATTTCTTTGAAAAAGTCACCAAGGCCATTGACAAGGGGAAGGTGGTCCACACAGCCTACCTGGACCTCGCAAAAGCCTTCGATACAATACCCCACTCGGGCATTATAGATAAGCTCACCAGCTTAAATATAAACCCCTATGTCACTAGATGGGTTGCAAACTGGCTCAAGGACAGAACCCACATGGTTAGAATAGTTGGAGCCATGTCAGACTCCAAACCAGTTACAAGTGGCGTCCCACAAGGCTCAGTCTTGGGACCTTTCTTGTTTGGTATATATTTTTCGGAGGTACAGGCCAACATGGAAGGACTGTGGCTGACCAAGTTCACAGATGACTGCAAACTGGGCACCATAATAGACTCTCCAGCTGACACAAGCATCCTCCAAAAGGGCCTCATAGAAACAGACAACTGGTGCCAGAGCCATGGCCTCAAGCTAAACGCCAAAAAGTTTATAGTCATCCCCTTTGGCAAAAACAAAGTGCCCACAAATTACCACATAGGTGGTAATCCATTAAGTACAGAAGAAGTAATTAGGGACCTGGGGACCCAAATTGATAGCAATCTCTCATTTGACAACCATGTGGCCAAAGTGGTTAGAAAAACATTTTATATAGCCCACCTAATCATGAAGGGATTCACATCTAGATCAGGGGAGGTCATCGTGCCTCTTTACTCATCCCTCATCAGGCCCATAATTGAGTACAATGCCCCTTTTGGGATGTACCTTACCAGACACCTGCAGCAACTGGAAAGACACCAAGAGGATCAAGGGGCTCAAACAGATGCCGTATGCTGCCCAGCTGTAGAAACTCCAGCTCTACTCTGTGGCATACCGCCTGCTCAGAGGCGATCTGTGCCTGACGTATAAAGCCATGTCCAACCCGGAATTAATGGACATGCTGCACCTCAGAAAATCCAAATCCCATCAAGCTACGCGCTCGAGGGACTTAAACCTCAGCACTGAAATAAATAGGACATGCTGGAGGGACAGATTCATAACCCAGAGGCTCCCTTCACTCTGGAATAAAATCCCAGTCCAGGTTAGGCAGAGTCCCTCATTGACTCTCTTCAAGAGGAATCTTGATGACTGGATGGGAGATCGTAGGTTTACCCCGGGTATCACTTCTGTGTCACTGTTAGACAGAGGCACAGTATACTAACCTCGAAAAAGGGCATAGCAAAATTAATTTAAAATGGGTGGCGAAAGCCATACACACTCTGGCTAGGCTTATAAATGCCCTAGGGCAGATAGCCTAGTATGAACCTATGAACCTATGAACCTATGAATATTCTAGATATAAACTTCATAAGAAAACACAGAGAACAGACAACCTCTACATACAGTAATTGCAGCTGTTAAACAAATTGCAGAGCACCAGTGCTTACTTCAGGTAAAGCCTCAAAAAAACTTCAACAGACAGCACTAAATCAACAAAAACATCAGCTGTGCTCCTTCAGAAAATAAAATACATTATCCAGTTAACAACTCCACAAACAGTCAAGTTTGCAGTGTAACGTCACTCAGCCAAGCATAAAAAAAGATTTAAAAAGCTACAGATGACAGTACACATTCTTCCAGGATCATAAAGTTATGTTAAGGCTTTATATGTACTTTAACTGCTCAAAAAATTTAAAATTCATCACAAAAATTCATTTGCATACCTGTTGTATAAACATGTCAAGTAATATGTCTACAGTTAGAACATCAGTAAATATTTGGTTTAAAGTTAAACACTGGGTAAAGCAGTCTAAAAAACCGTCTTCCAGAAATGTTCTTTAAAAGTTAAAGGTTATTTGTTCAGGAATGATAATATTTTTAAACACAAAAAAAGTTATCAGTACAGTTTCAGACTTAAATAACTCAAATTCTTGTGTACACAATTTGCAGTATTAAACATACAGATATCAACACAGTTAACATATATAACATGCAGGCAATGTCTCAGTTTCACATTATTTCACATAGTTTCTTGTTTTCAGATGCAAATGCAAATATTGCACTGAGGGGGATCATATGGATCAAAGTGCAGATTTTGATAAAGTAAATTCCAGCATAAGTGAAAAACAGACCTCAGCTCAAAGTAAAATTGCTACAGTTTCAGAGCAAAATAAAGAAATAATGCATTCTATAGCTATCTATAAAGGGTGTGGCAATCCAGTACTAAACCAGAGCATTTATCTGTCATTGTCACAGGTTAAAAAAATGACAATATTTCATTGTTTACAGAAAAATTATGGAATAATGTTCTGATTAATGCAGACAAATCAACTTCAGTTACACATAGATCTTTATTAGAGAATGCATATGCAGTTTTGTTAGTATTTAATGGGTCAAAGATTGAAGCAGCTAACAGTTAACAGCTCTGCACTAGGTATGAACATGTCATTAGAGTTTTATGCTGTTTTAGACTTCAGTAACATGATTTTTTCAAAAGTACAGAATTTGAAAAATTATTTATGACAGGAACATGCAGATTTATGGTTTAAAGATAAAATAAATTCCAGTTCAGCTTACACAGCTAAAGTGCTTAGAAAGACATATTGGGTGTGGCCAGTTAAAAGAAAAAGGGGTAACTGTATGTATCTATGCTGTGTAAGGTATATCAGAAATGACAGTCAAGTTAATTTGCAGAATAAAGGGGTTACAGTTACAGATTTGTCAAATTATTTTTTTGTGTTATTGTTTTGTTTAGCAGTAATTAGTTAAGAGTTTATATTAAAGTGTTGCAATGCATAAACAATGTCTTAATGTATACAGAGACAAAATAATGTTTTGCTACTTTCAGAATGTAAAATTTAAAGTCAATGATATACTGTAAATGTGATGGTACAGTCAAGAGTTCCAATCCTATGCATTAAAAGAGTACATTATATAATCAGTTTAAGACTGTATATATTTCATACAGAAACTGCAGTTTACCAACATAGCAGATCAGATTACAGCCAGTTTAGCAAGCTGAATTAAAGACGGTACTGCATGCCATAATGCAGTATGGTGAAGATCAACTCAATGCATCAACAGTTTTTACTATTCATCCAAGAAATTTGTAGACAGTAATGATAAATTCTTGCAGCATTCAGTAGTATTGAAGTTAAATGACATCAGCTAAAAATGGTTATGGTGAGACAGTGGGTGGAGTTTCACTCACACAACAGTATGTTAAAATTGAAGGGTCATGAGAAAAAATGTAAAAAGTTCAACAGTTAAGTTAAAATTAATTTTATATAGATGCAGAAATGCACAGTGTTACATTACTTTAGTTTCATTTGAGGTTATCAGTATGCTTACAGACTTGCAAGAGTTTATTAGCAGCAAATGTGTATTTCATGCAGAAAAATGTAAATAAGTTCAGGGCAATAAGCAATGCTATCAGTTTATAATTATTTTAAGGATATGATACTAAATGCAGTCAAGAACTTTAGCCACCCAGCCTTGCACAATAAATGAAATGAAGAGGTTTAAACGGCCTAACTATAAAAAGGACACTTTGACATTAACACAGGCCTTTCTTTGCCTCATCAGTGACTGAGACAATGCACAGTAAAACTTGACAAGATCTGTGGTGCAGAAGTTGACTGTCTGCGTTTTTCAGTTATTTCTTCAATGTTTGTTTAAAGTTAAAATGTAAGCGTTAAACCAAGTATGTATGTTTCAGAAATTTATATAACAGTACAAGTTTCAGTTTATGTTTTTATCTATGTTCAGGCAAAACTGACAAAAAGATATTATTGTTTCAGTCTCCAGAATATAACAATAACAGATTTCAGTTTATCTGTGTACACATAACACTGTCAAAATGTGCTCATGTTTTCAGACAATGTATATCAGTATTAGTTTTCGGTTTATCTATGTTCAGACAATACTGACAGGAAAACAGATTTCAGTTATTTTTTATCTGTGTTCAGGTAACATTGTCAAAATGTTCTCATGTTTTCAGACAATTGTACAACAGTACTAGCTTTCAGTTTATCTATGTTCAGACAATACTGACAGAAAAACAGATTTCAGTTTATTTTTTATCTGTTTGCAGGCAACACTGTCAAAATGCTCTCATGTTTTCAGAAAATTGTACAACAGTACTAGTTTTCAGTTTATCTATGTTCAGACAATACTGACAGAAAAAAGGTACTAATAGTTTGGCTTTGGAATATAACATGTACCAGTTTTCAGTTATGCTTTTATCTGTGTTCAGTTAACACTGGCAAAAGATATTTTTTACTATTAGTTTAGTTAGTTTATAGAATATACACAGCTATTTTACATGTTCAGTATAAAGAGGTATCACTCTAGTGTAAATTTCAGTCAGATTCAGAATATGACATTCATAATCAGCTATGTATTCAGTATAGTACATTTCAGTCAAATTTCAGAATATAAAAATATTCAGTTACTTCACATTATTCATTAGTTTTAAGGGTAAAGAAACAGAATTACACTATTCAGTCATTAGTTAAGTGTAAAGTGACAGACTTATTTGTAACATGCTTATTACATCATACATTTCTACTACACCACCCTTCACATTATTCAGTCATTAGTTAAGGGTAAAGTGACAACATTATTTATTACAGGCTTATTAAGATAAGTTATCTAAATAATAGGTAGTAATAGTTATTCAGTGTATTCAAGGCATAGCAGGGCAGACTTAATTTGTTAATTAATTTACAGATTACAGTACACTTTATATAATTATTGTACATTAGTCAGAAAATTAAAACGACACTAACAGACAATGCAAAGGTATAGGCTTGAAATACAGAACGCATAGGCTTAGTAAACTATTATAGCTCATAAATATTCATAAAATATTTTAGACACAAATTTAGGAGGCAAACATCTATTACTCACATAAAAGTTAAAAAAAGTAAGATAGCATTATTAGGAAATCTAAATGAAAATTTATAGACATAAGTTAATACAGTATATGGTAATTATGTTTCAAGACCAGTTATAGAGTTATCTCTTTTACTGCTGACTTCAATTAGTCTCCAGAGCATAGCCATCATACTTGATAGGCTATACAATAAAAACAAACAGTACGATGTGTAAAGATTTAACCCTGTGAACAACAGGAAAATGTTTTATTTGGTATAAGAAAGAGGCATCATAATACACTAAGGCACCAGTTCATAAGGCAAAAAGCATAGACTTTTACCATTACAGCATACAGAGAGGGAAAATAGGCAGGCTTAACAGTTTGTACCCTGTCTAACTTAACAATGTGCATGGCAGTTTCTAATCAGCTTTAAAAGCCACAGAATTAAAAGATACTCATTTTCAGAATAATGTACATGTCTTGGATATATCACTCATACATTAGAATTTAGACCTAAAGACTCTAAATGCTATAAATTTAGATAATATGGAAATTAAATCATAAAGTTAACAGACTTCATGCCTAGTGGTCAAAATTAAAATTGCACGTTTATGCATCAGATAAAGAAAAAACAATTTCCTAGTTATAATTAAATCATACATTTAAGAGACTTCAATCCAAGCAGGTCATAAAAGCTCAACTCAAACCTAGTGGTCAAATTAAAATTGCAGATTTATTTATCAATTAAAAACAATTATTTTCAGGTTATGAGTCAGGTAGCATAAAGCTGTATACAGTAGTAAGCAATACAGATGTAAGGTAACTAAAAAAGTAGGTCCCTGTAGATTTTCATCAGGGACATCAGGGACAACTGTTAGATTAGGGACCTCCATTTTAAAGTAGTTATTAGGCATTATGCAGGTTCTCAGTAAATTCACTATAGTGTATTAAAGTAGAATTAGGCCTGAAATATGGAGTCAGAGATGTATGCATTCAGTTTAAGAGAAAGACAGTTTATTAGAAAGGAAAGATAAGCATGAAATGTGCAGAAAATACAGAAATACAGAATGTTCTTTTCTCAAGGGAAAGACACAATGTTGCCAGCTGCAGAATGTCAAATAAAGCACATGCAAGACAAGTCCTGAGACCCAAGGCTAAGGAGGCATGTAGCATTATAGGGTTTTGATATTATTAAAATATACTTCAGATACAGGTAGGGAAGTCAGTCAGTTAGTTCAACCTGACATACATAAAAGATTAAGCTATAATACAGACACTTGAGCTTGAGTACAAAAGACAGGTCAAATAAACACTATTTCAGTTTGCATTGTTCAGGACAATCAGAATAATGTGCAGAAACTTTGGATATATTTAGCAACACTGATATTACTAACCAGCATTCCAGAATTTCTATAGACTGTTATTGTTTATCAACACTATTAATAAATACAGTATTTGCATATTGTAAACATCTAATAAAGCTGTATTAAATGAACAATAATATTTGAAAAATTAATTCTGAAAAGTACATAAGACTTTGCCCATAAAAGAGAGACTGGCACCTGTTCAGCACAAGTTTGGGTATTTAACAGATAAAGAATTTTGTTTCAGTCTCTTTCAGTTATTTTGAGTTAATTCCAGTATAGTACAGTCTCTGATCAGTTCTTTCAACATGTATTATTTAAATATCATCAAATTGCTTTTTCAGTGCCACCCTCATTTACAGAGCTGACAACAGTGTAGCCATTTTTGCAGTCATTCAGCAACCTCACAGATTTCAAATAGCAGACTGGATACCAGGTTGTGGATTTTGTAAATGTTAACAACCTGCAACAAATATTTTTTGGAATGCACATAAATGTTTCTTACACATGAGAATGAACACTGGCAAATGAGTAAAGCAAAGCAGTCAGATGATTTTTTTAAGATTACAATAGCATTTATTATGGTATCAGACTTTCATCCCACACACAAGTAGTTGACAGTCATATGTGTGATCACTACTATAAAAATAGTAAGATTTTGTATCTAAATATATACCTTGTGGTAACCAAAAGATTTCTCCTTTACTAGACAATATTGGAATTGGCATGCTTAACTGGTGGGAGTAAGGGTGAATCCACTGATTTTTGTTTGCAAGAGGGTTTGATCTCTGCAGAGGTTTTAGTAATCTTGGTAGTTACATTGTTCATAGTCAGGTGCAGGTAATATTTTGTTGTCACAGGTATGACAGTCAGCCATAACATATTCACAGTTTCATTAAAAAAAAGTTTAAAACCTAACATATGGAGAGCCTAAGGGAAGCTACACCTTTAGTTTTGTCCAGTGTCCTCTAAAGTGCATCTATCTATAGCATTACATTGAATGCTCACATCATGAAAACTCAATGCATCATATTCAATACCTCAAATCCCATATGCAATGTAACACCACAGACACACAGACACACACACACACACACACACACACACACACACACACACACACACACACACACACACACACACACACACACACACACACACACACACACACACACACACACACACACACACAAGCAAATGGAAGATTTCAGAACAGTGGGAAACAAAACCACACGCCCATTTTACCACAATCTCCCAAAACAAAAACAAAAGAATAACACAAACTTTCTTCATAACTTATAAATATCAAACAAACAAACCATAGCTATATAACCTAAAACCATAAAGCGCTGTTTACTTTAGTTGCATATTGCAGTAGTATACAAATTCATACATAACTGGACCTCAAATAATCATTCATTTATAAGACAGGAATGAACAAATGTGGTCAAAAGACCCATCTTTCAAATTACTGAATAACAATGTTTTGTTTATACAGTGGCAAGCTATATATTACCTCTTTTTTGTTCCCTGACACAAATCCAACCAAATAGTGATCTACACTAAAAATCATGTCCGCAAAACAGTGGTCAATAACCACAACATAAAACAAGGAAACAAGTCAAACCTGATGTGAATAGCTGCATTACCATGCCCTGTTACATATAGGTACTAACTCAGAGATTTCTGTTGCCAAAAGTAAGAACTCTCCAAGGAACCACAACCTTAGCTGTTTTATAGACAAGAAATCAATCCACTATTTATGATTTTACTACAAAGTCTTGATGTAAAGTGACTCAAAGTTTTGCTTAGTACCTTCTTTTGTATTTTCCTTAAAAGATCCCACTTACAAAGAAGTATAATCTCACTCTTAACATATGCAGTGGTTATTCCATCCTTCTTCCATATCTGGTCACATCTGCAAGTTTTCATCCCTTATTGATATCAAGCAGTGATCTACTGTTCGATTTTCTTGGCATATGGAACTAGCATTTTCAGCTGACACTCAGAAATTATATAGTAACCTTTATCTTCTAATCATCTAGTCTAGCATTTTGCCATATAATCATTGTTTCTCATATGATTAATTGTGAGAGAGGGTTGCCCTATCCTCCTGATCTCAGTGAGTGGTGAACAAAGATGTCATTCTATAGCTAATATTGGTACAGTCTAAACCCATACTTTGCTTGGATTCTGTTTATCTGTCTTCAAATTATTTTCCATATTGACACCATATTGATAAAATTCTGCAGTGCCAAAAATGCTACTAGTTATCAAACACTATATCCAACATTTATTTACCAGGAAAGTCTGATTGGGACAGAGTCCATTTTCAGCAGATGCCCATGTAGAAAGACTCCAGGTGCATTTCTTTGGAATGAAGACATCCCAGCCACAAATCAAACTGGAGCTTCTCTTGCTATGAGGTGACAGTGCTAACCGCTGCACCACTGTGACACCCATGATATCACTTTTCTTCCAAGTTAGTCTGGCATTCCTTCTTTTAATTGACAAATTCTTCTCTCTTTGTTTAACTAACCCTTTTCATTTTTGATTTGCTATACTTATTAGATCACCAAAGATAAGGTGATCAAAGCCTACTATGCTGAACATATTATCCCATCACTTCATCTAACCACCACAAGTAAACTTTTAAATAGTCTTCTAAATAATTTTGCACGGGGGCTGTGCCCCCTTCACACTGCTGCTCTGTCCCTGGGCCATGATCATAAAATATGTCATCTCTAAGGTCACACCAAGTTGATGAAATCAAAGCAATTCCCTTTTCTCTGTGTTGATGCAACCTTACAGATAGTGTTTAAAAAAATGTGGATATAAGGACAGAACCCCACATATTGGCAAGATGCAAGGTTTCCAGATCTCCCAGCAAAAATAAGTAAATAAATGAAAAAACATACACAAATACATAAATAGATAAAATATATAGTTTAGTGCTGCAATAGTTAAAGGTATGATAGTGGTCTACTAAATGGAATTACAATCATCAGCATTAGACTGGGTCTATTTATCTTTGGTAAAACAAAACTGGATACCACATTTCACATCAACAGACCCACTCCTCTTGTTGCCCAGTAGGTCTTCCATAAACAGATATTTTTCACTTCTCTTTCATTACTCTTGTCTGCTTATTAATTCTCTAATCTACCTTCCTCCCTTTCCACTTTTATTCTCCTCCTTATAATAGTAACGCTTTGTTTCCTGTACCAATACACTGCATCTTTTTTTTTTCAATTCCTCTGCCTCATCTTCTCATCTGCTTTGCTCACACCTGATGATGCTGACCCCCATCACCAGACATTTTCCATAATATAGTCTCTTACAATAGTCTATGTCAATGTGTCCACTGTATACAATCTCTGGCCTATCACACATCCCTTAACTATGTGCAACTCATTTAATAAGACTGCTTCTCTAGATCTATTACATCTCTACCAACTGTGTCCTTTCTCAGGTACCCAAGACTGATAGCTAGAAAAGTGCTTTTAGTATCAAGCATCTCTCACAAGACTTAGACTTACAGTTTTCTCCTTCTCCAGGTGTCAACCTCCTTCAATTACATTTCATTTCACATGTGTCCTTAACCAGCCCTATCATCTTTCAACATTATTTCATAAACTTTTACCACTAGCATACAGAAGAGATATTCTTATTTAGGTAATACATGATAATACCTTTTATCTTCCTGGCTTTGCTACAACTAACATGTTAATGACAAAAATTTGAAATAGTAGGTAGGAACACGTAGCATACATGCAGAAACAGAAATCGCTGAAGCAAAAAACAAAACTTTGCTGTCAAGTAGTTTTATACAAAATGTTGTCCATGCATTCTTGATCCTCTTTACACAAAGCAACATCTCAGTGGAAGTTATGAATCCATCATACATTCAGTCCTGTACTGCCTTCTAAGTTTCTGCCACTTAAAATTTTAAGAGATTTATGTCATCATGATGTTTTTCAAGAAGCATTTCATGGAAACTCCACTCATAATGGCATGTGTTAATATATAGCTGTTAAAATGTTATCCTTTTCTCATATATTTCTGTAAACATATTCCTTACTACAGGCAACCATCTAAGACACATTCAGCCAAACTTGTAAAGAAGTAAACTATCTCAGATGAACAGACCTCCACTCTCAGCATTCTTTAACAGACTTGCTTATATTTATACAGAGATACAATCCAAATCAGTTTGTTTTTCACCCTGAAGTATGCATTGTGAAATATTTTGTTTTACGGCTACCTAGCTGTCTACAGTCTGAATCAGCATTCAGAGGTTACTGACTACTTTGTTGCAAGTGTTCCTTCCCAAGTCAGTTACCAACATGTAAATTCAAGGTAATTGAGACTGGTTCTGACAGTTCATAGTGTAATATGTAGACAGAAAGACAAATTCTGACAACTCAAATGATTGACCTTACTCCAGGTGATGTGCAATAGCAGTCTCTTTTTACTGGCTTGAGCAGTCCGCAGGTTTTGAACAAGTAGGTGTGAGACCATACTCATCAGGGACATCTTGTATGAATTCTAATCCCCTTTCTATGGATATGCACCCTGTTGTATCTGTGTGTTCTAAATCTTTTATCTTATAAAGGGTTAGTTTGCTTTCACATTATGGTGATCATGCCAACTGTATATAATGCAATCACTTCTGTTTCTGCTGTCTTTCTTTTATCTGTTACAAGTTTTTTGCCCATTTCATAGCATTCTAAATACCTCCTTTGCCTGATCCATACTTAACTCATAACCAGAGAAAGAGTTATTACTTCAAAACACACGAGAGGGAGAGAAAGAGAGAGAGAGACAGTTTCCTCAGCTGACACAAGATGGGATATCTCAGAAGCCATCTGAGGGTCAGTTCTGATAATGCCTTCAAGTCAGTTATAAAAAACTAATTCTCTTAGTTATCCAGTTGTTTTGTATCTTCTAATCCCAACTGGGAAAAACTCATGGAAGTCAATGATGTATTTATGAAACTTAACTAAGTTTATAAGGCCAAAAAAGATAAACGTATGATTTTAGGATTATTTTCAGTTCACTTTCTTTACATTCAGTCTTTTTTATCTGATCACAGAGCATTTGACAAATATATGTCTCATGTCTCTGTTTATCAAAGAACCCAGTGTGCTCACTTTTAGCTATGTTAGGTACTGCTCAGAATTTACACTCCATTGTCAACAAAGCTTACACTCTTCATTTTCAGAATCTGTAGCATTTAAGAACAGAGCAAAGTCATATTTACATCCCTCCCTACAAAGTAACTGATCCTGAGAACATTATCAGTTCAGACTTGCAAAAAGTTTATCTTTTAAAATTGAACGCATTTAGCAATTATACCTGATGACCAAACTTCAACTAGTTATATTAACTGAGATTTTTCTGAAGGCTTTAGCATTTATGAGCTCCATCATTTTCATGATAAGCCCGATGTTAAAGTCTTTATAAGGAAAATTCTGCTGTACCTCAGTAGTCCTAAGAGTGGAATCAATATCCCTTAAATTATTTTCTCCTATTAATTCCTTACCAAGCCCATCAGCTAAACTGGTGGCATTAGCAGATTCAGTTTACTCAAATGAAACCCTTTAGATTAAAAATTTCCAATACATTTTATTATCATATATGCTTCAGACATTGCTTCAGTAGCCCACTTTCTAAACCTAGATATTCAGGCCTGATATCATCTTCCTTAGTGAAAAATATACATATAATGAAAGAAATGTTTTAAGTAAATCAAGTTAAAACTCTTTTCAATCAATATTGCAACTTGGGATTCACAGTTCAAGACCGGTAAAACCACATAGATAAAGGATCTCTGCAATCAGGAAGAGCGCCATTCCTGCCAATTACATAGGCTAGTAATGATAACTTGGTAACAGGCTTTGTCTATAAATATATTAGTTCAGCTGTTCACATAGATAATTCAAAGTGAAGAAACTTTCTGTAGGAGGAGATGTATGCATGTAAGTGTGCATGAATGTGTGTGTACACTTACGCATTGTGTGATAGAATGGTAACCCATGTAGGATTAGCCCTCTGTCTTTTACCCTGACCTTGTATAGAATGATGTGAGTATTTAAAAATTAGTGAATAACAATGCAGAATTTAAATACACCAATAAAATATTTTCAGCCTACACTTTTGTGGACAAGATAACTTAATTGCTTGTGTGACTGGTAAGGTATCGAGTATATAATTACATATTTTTCATTATGAAAATTTCATGTCTAATACCTCCTTTGCAGTCATAAAATTAAATTACTTTTAATCAAGTCAGATGCTGCTATGATTTTCCCCATCAAACAATCATATCTATGACATTTCAAGACTTCATAATGCAGAAAATGAAGACACTTTTTTCTTTAAAGGAAACAAATTCTGTCCATGTGGGCCATGTACAATTATTTAGAGTTAAAATTAAAAAGTGAGTTTTCATTAACAAAACTATGCATACACCTACTTCTAGCATATTTAGAATTCCTATAAAAAGTGCTATAGGCGTAACTTGATTGAATAGTTAACCTTTTATAAAGTATGACAGCATAAAGGAGTAAGAGTCCTCTATTTGTGTGGGAGACTCAGTGAGTCACAGATTCCTAGGCAAATACTCACTAACACATATTTTCTATAACTAAGTCTGGCATGTCATATAGCGCATGACAATTTCATTATATTAAACAGACTCTCTTGCACAAGGTAATAATTAACTGTTTAATATTGGTCACTAATGCATAAACTGTTAAATAATGCAGCTTTATTGTTTAGAAACAAAGATAAACCATTGATTAAATGATGCAATTGTGTGGGGGTAGAAAACATCTTACATACAATTCCTGAATTACCTATGGCCATCCACAGTCTTTTTATAATCTTTGTAACTTTGATATGCAGCTATATTAGTATCTCATGTATTGCTTGTGTATTCCAAAATGACACATTAAATATTCAGTTTGTGGCATTCCTAATTAGTCATACCATGTCTAAGAGTAATAAATATATATGCTATTTCACTTTATACCCTCTGCATATTTTTACCACAAAAGTATGAGGTAGTTTAATTACAAAGCTTTAAAAGTATTATCTGAGTAATTCTTATTCTAATCGTAAGCAAACCTCACAGCAGGAAACAGTTACTGAAAAACTCTTGATGCTAAACAGAGTACCTTACACATTTAACTTGCAACCAGAAAAAAAATTTGATGACACTTTCATCCAAAAATGTACATGATATCATAGTACAAAACTGAATTATGCAACCAAACATGAGTGTTCATATCCTGGTTTGCTTAACTAGAAAAAGTGGAAATGCCTTCATTGCTTGCTTCAGTTAAAAATAATGTTTAAAATTATCATCTACTGCCAGATGTTATTTTGTTGTTAGTGTCCAATGCATCCACATGAGTTTGTTATTTAAATGTAAGAGACAAAACCACCAACAAAAATATGATCAGTCTGTGATTCATGATTATTTTTATGAAAACATATCCCTTGAAAAGCCTTTGCCAGTTGATTACAGTTTCTTAAGCCTATGTGAAACAAACTAAGATGAATGAGTTATGTTTTCAGTTAAACATTTCTATACTTCTCTTACTTATCACTCCAGCACAGCTTGTTAGCTTGAATTAGGTGAGAGTACTGCATGCAAAAGGTGCCATGTTTACTATCAACACAAAACAGCTGGTGTAATACTTATTGTTTGACATAATTCTCTTATAAATGGTTAAGACAAATAATTTATAACTGTTTATCAAAACCATTAGCCCCTCATTTTGGATTTTCAATGATTAGAGATACCATATGGATCATGACTATTTACATAAACATTAAGAATGTTAACACCCATAGCCAAGATTCAGAAGTTTTTCCTTTGGCTGTATGGTGGGAAATTAAAGACATTGTAGATTTGAAACATTGTGACAGAAGGAGAAAAAGAAGCTACCGTAAGACAGATGTTTCTAAGATTCCTTATGGATGCCAAGACAAAGGTTGAGGGACAGCAGAACATTGCTAACACTTAAGATCATTTTTAAAATAAAAAAGAGCTCAGGAAATAAAAAAAAATGAGCCTTAAGTGGCAAGACAATAGAGAATACTCATTTCTAACAAATGGAGAATGAAGTTAGAGAAGGAAGAGTTCAGCCCCATTATAACAGGGCAAGATTTTGCTTTTGGGGAGAAAAAATGCATATTCAAATACATTAATACAATGATTTCTGGGTTCAGTAGTTTAAGCTGCAATAGGCCATTATGCAGCCTTATTTGTGTCCATTCTGTTTCCCTTCTGTCGCTCTTTCATCTGTAACACATATGACAAGAAGACTGTGGTTTCCGTTTATAAGCTTTAATACATAATCAGGATGGATAGCAGCATCATTAAATATGAATGAACTAGTTAACAGACAGGCCTTATATACATACATGCTTACATCTTAATGGCTTACTACAAAATGGTAGTCAGTCTCACCAAGCTAAATTACGCAGAATAAATGCTTTTGCATGGTCATCTTTGTCAGAAAATGCAGCCTGTATGAAAATGCTGTACTTCTGCTCACACACTCTCCAGTTCTCAGCAATATTGCTGTCAAACACAAGTACACTGGGTTTTCGAAATCCATCTGCCATGCCCACAAAGTATATACAAATGCACTGAGAATATGGCCCTTGTAATTATGTATGAACAAACAGTTTTGTGAGCTTGTAATAACATTCAAATGCACAAAAAAACTCTTCAAAATACTGTACATTGCGAAATATGCTTTGTAATAGCTGTACTCTGAGAAATATGCCCTGTATTGGCTGTACTTCTGCAAAATAGCTTTACTGTAACAGCACAAACATGCGAGCACTTTATACATTTCTAATAACTTTGATATCTTTGCTTAATATGAAAATACATGCTTTGCAAGAATGCAGTCATTTCCCTTTATTTTATTAATTTCATGCAAGTTGGACTTTATTTCAAACATTTTCTGTAGCAATTCGAATATTTTTTATCAATATCATATATATATATATATATATATATATATATATATATATATATATGTATATCGTTTTATGCAAATATCATTTTGAATATTCTGTATGCCTCACTTCATATTATATGAAAAGAAATAGTGCTGAGCAAGTTTTAATACCTGAAATCTGTTTCTGACCTGTTTTGTGAAATTTGTACATTTTAGGGTGATTCACTCATGCATATTCCAACAGATCCAAGGAAGAACCTTAAGTCATTTTAGCCAAGCCACATTTACCTTCATGCCCCTTAGATATGCTATTTTAGATTCCTTGTCCGTTAGACATGCCACGTCTGGCACCACATCACCCGTTCGTCTCTATCATACAATACAAGCAGGTGGGGAGTTTCGTTTAGATGCTTTAATACATAGAAACTCATCAAGATGGATATCAGCATCATTAAATATGAAAAAAACTAGTTAACAGCCAGACCTTATATACATACATGCTTACATCTCAATGGCTTACTACAAAATGGCAGTCAGACTTGCACATGCTCAGTATTTATACACTTGTGCAAGCACTTGGATAGCTTCTTAAAGGAATATAAACACACATTGATCTGCACCTTCCTTAAAGCATTATAGCTTTAGGTATGTCAAATGTTTGGCTTAAACAAAACCTAATTCTACCAACCCTCTATCTATAAACCTTCACCTTCAAAAATAAAGTCCTAATATTGCATTTTGCCACTTTGCCTCTATGTATCTTAAAGTATCTTACAAATGTTAAATCTGCCATCTTAAATCCTCTTACACGTAGTCACTTTTCTTCAGTGTAAATAAGTTAGCTTTTCTCATACTCTTCTGTCATATTCTGAGTTTTCTGTTTGCTTCTTTTATTTTATCCTTCTTACTATTATTCATGTGAGTGTTATTTATACACTACACAGTTAAGATGTTTTCAATCTTATCTCTGCCGCAGGTCTGCATCTCTTTTTTACCATTATAGTCTTTCCAAAACACTTACCACCCTTTCTTTTCATACAGATTCCAATGTGACTGCACTGATCACTTCATCAGAATCCTTCATACTATATCTGATCAGTTACATGTGCATCATTTTCTTCTGTCATCAAATAAACCAAAAGCAGTCTTGAAAATCCATTAAACTGGAAAAGTGATGATAAAATCAAATAAACAGCACAATTCATGACAAAAATGTAATTAAACCTTAAAATGTATATACACAAGCTTTTGTATATATAGCTCTTTATCAAGTAATACAACAACATGCACAGTACCTAATTTAAATAGATGCAAAAGCTTGTGGTCCAAGATGTCATCAATGATATAAGTCTTTCTGTTTCACAATTGGTTTAAAAAAGCATAAACACACATCATTTATATCAGGGTAACAAACACCAGTTAGTCTACTAATCCATGCATATTCTTTACATTCTGCCTTATTGGTTGTATTGTCTTTTCTAACTTGTTGAATGACTTCCATTTCAGAAAACATAAAAACATATTCTTTGCCCATGGCATCATGAGTTGCAAGAGTATTCCTCAAATTAATGTCATATAAATACTGCACAGTGTGATCTTTCAACCTTTTTTTACTTTTCCCTACATAAATCTCAGTACAGGCTATACAGATTGCAAGATAAACTGTATTTAGGGTATGACAGTCTGCTTCTAAATTAAAGTATTATTTATTTTTCATGGCAGGATGTAAGTTACAGCAATATACTTCCAATATGTATACCTATTGCAGGGAAATGTATCATTTGTAAAGTCAACAATACCTTGTATTAGAGACCTTTTATAACAAACTTTTTTGTCTGCTAAATTAGGTTTGTTCATTCAGTCATCCACAACCCATTTTCCCATTTTTACACATGGGGTTGGGATGTTACTTCAGCAGTGACCATCATCTACAGCTAAGGTTCACACCACCAAGTGGCTAGCCCAGCCACTGCTGTTCTTCCACACCACATACTTGCACATACACACTCACAGCTATTACCAATTTAGAATGTCCAGTCCAACTAGTGCATGTTTTTGGAATGTGGGAGGAAACTTGAGTACCTGGAGAAACCCACAGGAACACAGGAAGAACATGCAGACTCCGCTCAGAAGGCACCCCAGCTGAGAATCAAACCAGAGAACCTCATGCTGCGAAGTGACAATGTTATCCACTGTATATCTGTGTCCTTCCTGTGTACAAACATTGGAGCTTCTATTAGCAATTTCTTCATATCTTATGAGATAGTTCATAGGTTCATAGGTGTTTACTAGACTAACAACCTCAAGGTCCTTTTTAAGCCTAACCATGAACCCAAATCTCTGACGAGTTCTGATAACCTTGATAAGTGTTAGCATGGGCCTAGGAGATGAATAATTTACAGGTTACCTGTTTGCATCAGAGACATAGGTGGCAAATCAGGGATGAATTTCCGGTATCCCATCCAATTATCAAAGTTGCACTTGAATTGGATTAGGGAGGAACTCTGCTTCACATGGACAGGGAGCCTGTTCCATAGATGGGGTAGTCTCTGGGATACATACCTATCTCTCCAGCAGGTCCTAGTTATATCACAGGCAAGGTTTAAGTCTTTAGAATGGGTAATTCTGGTACTGTTTGCTTTGTGGATATGCAGGAGGTCCATCAGAGTGGGGACTGACAATACCCTGTATGCCAGGCATAGATCTCCCCTCAAAAGCCTGCAGGAGACAGAATACTGGGATAGGGCCTAGAGGTGGTCTGCATAGGACATATTACTTATGCCCTGTATTCGTTTTGTGAGGTACTTTTGTGGACGTTCCAGTTGTTGGATATACCTGGTTAGGTACATACCAAAGGGGGCATTGTACTAAATGATAGGTCCGATGAATGCCAAATACAGTAGAACAATGACTTCCTTGAACTTAGATGCCATACCATTGTTTATAAGTTGTGCAACATAGAATGATTTCCTCACCACTGTAGACACATGATGATCAAAGGCTAGATTACTATCTATGTGTGTTCCTATGTTCCTGACTAGTGGATGAACTCTAGGGGCTGTGTTGTCAATATGATAGTTACCAGGGATGGATGACTTCCCAAAGGATATTATTATGGATTTCTTGGCATTTAGTTTTAGTCCATAACTCTGACACCAGTTGTTTGTCTGTGTCAGCCCCTCCTGGAGAACATTTTCATCAGTGTGAGATTCAGTGACATCTCCTAATTTGCAATCATCTGCAAATTTAGTCAGCCAGAGATCATTGACATTAGCCTTGACTTCTGAGAAGTAAATGCCAAAAATGAGCCATCTGAGGATCAGTGGCAGCTCGTGCTATAGGACTGCAGGACTGCAGCCCCCCCACCTGTAAAAGAAATTGCCCCCCGTCCCCCCGCCACCTGTAAATAAAAAAAAAAAATTCATGAGTCAGTCTCGGAACTCCACGCATGCGTGCTTAGTTCCTGACTGCTGTGTTAGGCAGTCCTGAACTCCATGCACACATGCGTGCTAGTTCCTGAACTCCAGACTGCTAGTCCAGATAGGGAAGGAAGGGAACTCTGCCCTGCCAGCCCAGAAGTCTGTGCGGTGACGACTGTACAGACCAGAAGAACACCGGACTGCATCGCCCGCAGGATGGAGGCTCCAGCCAACTCATGTCTCAGGTGGGGGCAGCAGAATAGCCTGTGTGGTCTGCTGCTATGGAGTATGGAGGACAAGTGATCGTTTCAGGCCACTACGGAGGACCAGCTGATGATTAGGCTGCTGCAGAGGACAGTTTTAGGCTTATCAAAAGGAAGGTGCAGTGTGTGTGTGTGTGTGTGTGTGTGTGTGTGTGTGTGTGTGATTAAATAATTCCCTGTACTCAAAAATTCAAAACTAGAACCATGTGTTTGTACAGGGAATTTATGGCATGATGATCTTCTGATATCATATACATGTTATAAATAACTTTTGTGTTACAATTAACAAAGGATTCACATAGTAAAGTTTTTTCTTTTTTCAGTGTGTTTCCTTTACAACCAGTCTCTATAATTCCTTTTTTATTGTTACCTTTCTTATAAAAAAATTTAATTTCATGTTCAAAATGTGACCTAGATCCGATACTTGGGAAAAGTTATCCCATTCCTTTTCAAATATTTTCTTCACTATACTAGATTGAGTGGTGATGAGACCTGAAACAAACCCATCATTTAGGTCACCATCCGGTGTGTTCCAAGTATAGGTGCAAATCTAGTTTTCAGGACTTCATTCTTAATGTCCTCAAATAATGTGTAAACATCTTATACAAGTTCATCATCTGAGGTCATTCGGAACTGGAGAAATGTAAGTATTTGAAAATGTCTCCTATATATCAAAATCATCCTTCCAGAAGAAACACAAATCAAGAAACCTAGGAATCAAAATGTATTTGTTCTCCCAGTATGCAATAATAATGTTTGCATATGTAGGTGCAATACAATGAGACTGTGGCACCCTTTCGTCTTCCGCCTGAATATCATCACTTCAAGAATAAAAAAATTGGCTGCTGCGGAGAGGTAGTGGTGTGTGTGTGTGTGTGTGTGTGTGTGTGTGTGTGTGTGTGTGTGTGTGTGTGTGCGCGTGTGCGTGTATGTGCATGTGCATGCGTGTGTGTGTGCGTGTGTGTGCGTGTGTGTGCGTGTGTGTGTGTGTGTGTGTGTGTGTGTGTGTGTGTGTGTGTGTGTGTGTGTGTGTGTGTGTGTGTGTGTGTGCGTGTGTGCGTGTTTGCGTGTGTGTGTGTGTGTGTGTGTGTGTGTGTGTGTGTGTTTGTGTGCGTATGCATGTTTTCGACTATATTGTTAAGTATAATATGTACCACTACAAGACTGCCTTCAGATTTTTTTTTTGACTTGGCAATATTTCACTTAACTACAGATCCACAGGATTAATACTTCTGTTTGCCCCTGGTGAGAGAAGAAGCAGAGGCACATTTGTTCCTGCTGGTCTCAGATACTGCGCTGCACAGGACAAGCTCAAAAAGAAAAAGAACAAGCCACCTTGGTGGAATCCAAACATCAATAGGTTGTATAACAAATTAAAGAAAATTATTGTAAAATGTGGAAGTTCGGTGGGCAAAAAAGTAAAACTCCCTCATCAATCGAAACAATAAACTCATTGGATGAATCAAGTCTAACAAAACCAAATCAGAGGTAAAAATAACCTCCCAGACCAAGAAAAATCACAACCCCACTGAAACAGAAGCTATAATAAGTCCACTGGCCGAGACATTTAGCTCCAGTCTTGCCACCCTCTCCCCCATACACCAGTCAGGACGTACCCCATAAATCCCCACGCGATCACTAGGGAATAGGTCATAGTGAACTCTCCAAGGCTAAGTACACTGAATTGATAGACTCCAATAGCATTTCAGGACATCTCATTAATAGCAAGAAACATGACCTGTCAGTACCAATAGACTCAATATTTTACTGTAAACTGTTGACAGGCTTCATGTCAAGCAAATGGAGTACTGCAGCTGTTAGCCATCTGCACAAGTGCAGGCCATCTATGGACTAGTTTTACTACAGACCCATAATTATGACTAGTTTCATATGCAAAGCTATGGAAAGCATTATCATAAAAATGATAAACAATGACATAAGAAACCTTCAGATGCTGGATCCAGCCCAGTTTGATTTAGTTAAGGGCAGATCATGACTAATCAGCCTGGCGGACTTCTTCGAGAAAGTCACAAAAGCAATAGATGAGGGTAAAACAGTGTATACTGCCTACCTTGAAGTGACCAAATCATTCAACACAATACCCTACTCAGGAATTATATACAAACTCCTAAAATTACATATAAGCCCTTAGGTCATCCACTGGATAGCCAACTGGTTCACAGATAAGACCCAACAAGTTAGATACAGCAGTCTACTTAAGCAAGGAGGCCGATCACTAACAAACCAGGTAGCATATTTGACTTTAGTGCAGAAAACGTTTAATTTTATTCACACACCGCATAGATGTGTTGATGACACTGCAGGGCAGGATAATAGGAGTACTGCACTCCTGAGTGTGCTATCCTTCAGACGAGACTTTAAACCTTGGTCCCATCTGCTTAAGTTGGTGCTAGCTCAGGTGGGTATAAAAAATCTCTTTGCAATTATTGAAAATGGGAGGATCCCTTCATGTAACACAGCACAAAGACATTATTTAAAGATTTACTGGCACATATATTCACTGTTTCATATTATATATCATGTTTCTTATAACATCCTTCTGGATAGTCTTCCATAATTGACCTCCACTCCTTCGTCCACAACCATAATTAGATTTTTCCCAATATATCTACCAAAATCAATTTCCCACTAAATAAAATTTAATCTGTCTTTCATTCCAAATAACGCATATTACATAAAAAAAAATTATCTGCCCTTCTCACATATTTTTTTCATTTTATTCTTATAATATCCATACATAATCATGTTCATATCTATATTGTTTGTCATTAATATTCTCAAAAATTATTCATAAAACCTTTTCCAGAGTTTTACCACTCTTACCTTTCAGAAAAACATGATTGACTGCTTCTTCCTCCTCACAAAAATAAACAGCCTCTTTCCAGTTTCATTTTATATTATATTTTCCCCTTACTGGCAACATATTTAAAACCAGACTCCATAGGAAACCCTGACACTCTACTATCTTGATATACAACTTTTTTCTGTCATTAATGGATTTAACCACTGTTGGTAAATTGTAGCATGGGTTTATATAATAGTATTGTTAGCCACATTATTATACCACATCTTTCTATATTTCTCTGTATCATCATTTTTATATCCCATGTTAATATTTTTTCCTTGATAATTTTTAATTTCTTCATGCACATATTATTTTCACTTTCTCTTATCCTCATCTCACAGAATTGTTTGTACTTATATTTAAACATTATCATTATTAAATCTCCATTCTCTTCCTATACCCACTGTAAAACTCTATACAAGTTTAAAGAAGAAGAATAAACAACTGGATTTAGTAACTCCAATCTCCCTTCATCTTCAGTCATATATAGCACACTGTTTTTCTCAGGTCTATATTATAACATCAAAGTCTAAAACCTTTGAATGTTATAATATCGAACCCATTCAATCGAAACACCAGAAAACTGAACAGTCAGAATAGCGAATTTAAAAAATTTGCTGTTCCGACAAACATACACACAACTCAAGAGCACCAAAATAAATAATCCACACACATATATTTCACAAAACCCTACACTAAACCAGATATACACCACTACCTACCCACTTACATTAACTCAACCCTAACCCTAAGGTCCCTAACTATCGCACACTCACCTTATCCGCTCCCTAACCCTAACTCACCTACCCCACCCTAACCCTCACGTCCACACAATTGCACATTTACCTGACCCATGCCCTAACCTTAACTCACTTAACCCGCCCCTAACCCTAAAGTCTGTCACTACTGCGCACTCACCTCACAACACCGTATCCCTAAAGTCCCTAACTACCGCACAATCACCTTACCCCAGTCCTTTAGTTCACTTACCTTAACCCGGTCTGTAACCATCACACCACACTTACCTGAACCCAATACATAACCTCCGTTCACTCACTTCCCTAAACCCAGTCTGTAACCATTGCAACACCGTGCTGTAAATAGCGAAGCCACGGAATGGACCACCAAAATCTTACCCTAGGTAATATTTCGATGTTCTGAGGCTTTGCTATTGTCAGCTTTCGCTCTAAAGGGTTCAGTATTATAACATCGAAGTTTTAAAACTTCGATGTTATAATATAGACCTATTTTTCTCTTGGTTTAATTTTGAACCCTATATGAAAGAAAATACCAACGGAACAATTTCATGTTCATATTTTACTGGGATCATATAACAATTTGACAGATATTTTGTTTTTCCATTCATACCAAATTCACTGTTTTCCTGAAATCTAATCTGCATGTCCTCCAGAGAAGGCACACTTCTTTCATTTTTTTAATCAACCCTTTCCATTGCATCATAAGTACATTTTTCCCAAATTTTATTCCTAGCAAATCCACTATATTCAATCAAAAATACATTACCTCTGAACTTTTACCACATCACCCAGAACCTTATTTTTATCTTTAATCAAGGTCATCCCCATTCTCTTTAAACATCCATTAAACAAACACTTCCCTCATTCATAGTTTGTTCTAAGCAACTACAATTATATCGTCTGTATGTGACAAAACTACCAGTATCACTACCTCCTTTTACACCACACATGTAGCATCTTTCATTTATAAATTACTTCACTCACAATTACATTTATCACTAATGCAAACAATATTACACTCATTGTACATCCGTGTCTTATACCACATTTCATATATTTTTTTACTCAGCCACCTATTCACTAACACTTTCACAATGTTATTCTAGTATGCTGACACACACACTTGCCTAATACTATTACCTATTCCATATTTCTCCATAATATCCCACATGTCCTTCAGTATGAAATACCTTGCTAATATCATCTAACATAAGTTTCACATCCTCCCTTTTACTTATAGCACCATCCACGATTTCTTTCACAACCAATAACAATTTGTAACATTCCTTCCCGTTTATATCATACATACTTTATTTCACAGTATCCCTCATGCTTCCTCCCATTATCCTCTATATTATGTCCCCAAATGTATTATAATCTGTATTATTTAGTGTGACAAATCTCCAGTTTATTATTTCACTCTTCTCATCTGTCTTCCATATAAATTTTAATATCCCACTGCATAACTCTTCATAAACAAAATCTTCTTTCAACCATTCATTCAGTACATTTACAAAATACCTGCTTTGGCAGTTCATTGATTTCTTATACATTCCATACCCTGTACCATCTGGGCCTTATACTAAACCAACAGTACTTCATCCAATTCACTAATAGTAATTTATTTTTCAACTTTTTCATTAACATGTTCTGTAAATTTCTTTACTTTCCAGTCTGTCTTGTTTTCCATCTTTATGAGCATATACATATTTTCCACATGCTGTAGTACAATAGCCATAATATGTTCTCATGTTGTTTTTGTCTTTTGTTTTACATTTTTTATCTCATTATACTAATAGCCTCATTTATTATTTTACCAAGATATGTAGATACACCTTTCCTTGTCCTCTGTAAGCAGTATCAATGGTTAAACATGAATGCCTTATTTTCCAATTTTTTATATATTTACTTTTCTGTACCATAATACTCTCTTGTACTATTCTCTAACTTCTCTAATACATGTCTATACATTTTCTATTACTTCTCTTTCTCCTCCTTTCTTACATCATCTTGCCACTTGGGAAAAAAAGCAGTTATTATACTTCTTTTTAAACTCAATCCACCACTTAGATTAGTTTTTCTAGAAGTCCTTAAGGGTTATACGATCCTTCCATAATAGCAGCATTTCCCACTCTCCATTTCACTGCATGATTTCTCATTTATTCTTTTTTTTTGTTTTAATATAATTCATTTCTTCAATCAGCTCCATCCATATTTCTAAATGGTCAGAAAAAACAGTCACTACTGATCGCCATCTACTATCCCAAGTTTTCCAATAATACAAAGTAATCAATTTCAAATCCAAGTGCTCTCTTTCTGTAAGACCATTAATGTTTTGCTCCACATGGCTAATTGACCACGTTTTATCAGTTCCTGTGTTTTTTTACATCTTGTCTTTTTATACCTTTTCTCTGTAATCACACTTAAAGTCTCCTGCAACTATAATGATTGTGCTAACCCCTACATAGTCTAATATTTGATGAAAAAGATGATTTCTTTCCTTGTCAGATATATCTGCATATAATGCCAGATATTCCATAAACTTGCTCTCTCCACCTCACATCCACAACAGTTTATTTATTTATTTTACATTTCCTTACTGGGAAAGCCGATTGGACAACAAGTCCTAACACAAAATGATAGATACAATAGCATTTACAGCTTAGAAAAACACTTGCAATGCTCTACAAACTTAACACATTAGATAAAGAGAGACAGTATAACAGTTTTAGTTACTAACATTTGTAAAAGTATGTCAAATACATATTAGGATTTAAACAATACATTTACAAGACCTTGAGACATATATTACGTTTTGCCATGTAGTCAATTTTTGCTAGGTACAAAAATGTATATACACTGTATAACAAGTCCTGCTAGGATACAGAGCTATAATTACTGGTACAGAGAGAGTTATCATTTAGTTGCAGACACTTGTAGCAGAGTGCACCATATAGGATATTAGTGCATTTTGTTGTTATTTTAGAGGGAGAACATCATACAGTTAGTGAGGAAGGGGAAGATAGACAGCAGAGGTTATGTGAAGGAGAAAGTTCCTAGTAGGGGATGATAAGAAGATTAAAATGTAGATATGTAATATTAGGAATGTATCTTCGGTTGAGTGGGAAGGTTAATAGCAGACTGGAGGGGGGTGTGGACTAGTCAAGAGTGTCACAGCTGCAAATTCAAGAAGCTTTTAAGTGTGTTTTTAGACTTTTTTTAAACTTAGCTAAAGCAGATATATTGGAGATGTCAGTGGCTAAATTGTTCCATATTTTAGCTATGTAGTTTGAGTAGAGGGAAGTTCCTGCTGCATTAGTGGCTTTTGTTACTTGAAGGAGAACTTTGTTGTCGGAATGAAGTACCCTAGTGCAAACTATGGATGTATTATGTTTTGCAGAGCAGGAGTTTTGTCGGGATAGCTTAGAATCTTGTGGGTTAACATAAGCTGGTTGTAAAGTAGAAGATGAGGAAGTCCCAACCAGTTAAGTTGCTTCAGGGCTGAGTAGTGATGTGTTCTATTTGTGCTGTTGGTGGCAAACTTAGTAATTTTGTTAAAGCAGGTGTCAAGTTTAGTAATGTCAGACTTCCTAAGATTGATGAGGTGAGGTGTGCATAGAGAAGAGTAGAAAGGAGGTATGTTTGTGTTATTTTTTCTTTAGTGTTTTTTGTGAGAAAGTGTTTGCTTCTATATAATTCTCTTAATATTTATGTACCTTCTTTATGGTGATGGAGACATGGGTGTCGAATTTCATACTGCAGTTGATCTCAATTCCCAGGAGTTTGGTGTGAGTGACTGGAGATATACAGTAAACTCTCAGTTAACTGGAACTCAAGCAACCAGAAAAAAAAAATCGAAGAAATGCAGTACAATTTTCATGTGTTGCACTTTCTGCCCCCCGCAAATACACACCTTATGTTTTTAGAGTTTTAGAGTTTTAAAAAGGAAGATCGGAATAAATTCCCTCTCTCCCCAACATAAGAACAAGTCAAACCAAACAAATACTATAGGGTACAGTATTAGTTGAGCCTATTTTTAATAGTAACTCTCAAGCAACCAGAAACTACAGTTATCCAGCATCTACCATCCTCCATGGGTGCCGGTTAACTTAGAGTTTACTGTAGTAGTCATGATGTTAAATGTGGGTCTGTGGAGGTGTGATTATTGGGCTGGAAAATGAGCAGTTTGGTATTATCGGGGTTCAGAATTAGTTGCGATTCATTAAACCATTGTTCGACAAAAAGAAAAGATGCTTGTGTTTGCAGTTATAGTTGTTGGAGGGAAGGAGAGGAACAGATTAGTGTAGAGTCATTAGCATATTGGACCACAGAGATTTGTAATGTTGAGGTATGGAGATTGTTGGTGAAGACAGAGAAGAGTAATGGGGCCAAGATGGAGTCTTGGGGAACACCTAAAGTAACTGGTAATAGCAGGGAAAGTTCTTGTCTCCACTGTACTGCTTGCTGTCTACCTGTTAAGTAACTTTGGAACCATATAATAGTATGTTTTCTAAGGTTCAGTTCAGAGAGCTAACCTTCCCATCCTTACCAATGTTGTATCTAATATACTCACTGTTTTTTTACACAACACAGGCACTTCAGAACTTTGTTCACTAAGTGCCATATTATATTTCCACTCCATAGCAGTTTTTATTCACTTGTCAAGAATCTTACACCCTTTAAAATAATAACATCCACATCACATTTAGCACACTATTCCAGTATCCCTATTTTTCTTACAGTGTTGATGATAGTGTTTGCATTTACTTAAAGTACTTAAAAATCTCTTTTTCTTTTTTTTAAGGTAAAGGGAAATATTTTTTAATTTTTTTTTCTTCTTTTTACTCTTTCCCCAACTGAATATTTCTTCTGTGCTTATATACAAATAATCTTGACTCCCAGAATCTGATTTTTTGCTGGCTTGAACTTGAAAAATACATCATGCTGTCAACGCCTTCTCCTCTCCTCTCTTTCTGCATGTCAGCTCTCTCCTCCTCCTTCCTCCCCTCACTTTTTCTTCCTCTACAGTTTCTTTTTCATCTAGTTTACCCTCTCCCTCAGCCTCTTGTTGTCCCTCCTCTTGTATGTTTTCTTTCCTTTCCCCTGCTTTTTCATTAGTTACTGTTTGCTCTTTAAAGTTGACTACAAGCTTCCCTTTTTTTTAAAACAAGATACATTCAAGCACACACCTTCTTGCTGTATGTCCTTTCTTCCCACACTGGTTAGATTGCATCTTGTCACAATCATTAATTAAATGAGAAACGCCCCTATAAAAATATGGGTCCCCTTCACATGGTCAACAGTTCATATGATCGACACTCATTTGGTTGACAGTTCATTTGGTCGACAAGCAGATTTGCCCCCTTCCCCAATGTTGTGCAACCCTGGAGTTGATATATATAGTTGGGGGGGTGTGTGGGGGGGTGAAGCCCCCCACCTAAAATGCTTGTCGATCAAATGAACTGTCGACCAAATAAGCTGTCGACCATATGAACTGTCGACCATGTCAGGTAGACCCAAAAATATATATGAGTTAGGCTGGCCAGCATATTTTAATGTCCCTTTGCAAGTGTTTCACTATTTTTTTCTCACTTCAAAACAGCTTTCAACCTCCACCCTCCATTCTGTAAGTTTCTCATTTATTTCAGTATATCAGTAGTTTCACACAAACCATACATGAATTTTTTTTCTTTTTCTAGTTCATCACTTCTAAATTGCAGAGTAGCATTATTTTAACATTTACGTAACTACCAGAAAACAAATAATCATTCCATAGGTAATAGTCCTTTTTGTTACAGAGTTCTGACAATTTTATCACCAGTCTCTCAGTTTCATATAAGTCACAAAAAATTCTTTCTTCCTATATGTTTATTTATATTTAACATTTGTTGACCGGGAAAGTCCGACTAGATTCCACAGAACCTGTTTTCAGTGGAGGCCCAAGAAAAAATGCTCCAGATACATGTCTTTGGAATGTGGGAGGAAACTGGAGTACCCGGAGTAAACTCACGTGAACACAGGGAGAACATGCAAACTCTGTACAGAAGGCACCCCAGCCGAGAATTGAACTGGAGAACCTCTTGTTGGGAGGCAACAATGTTAACCGCTGCACCACTGTACAGTCCATATGTATACAAGACCAGATGTTAAATAATAGAACAGTTAAAAAGTGTCTCACATGCAGTGTCTGTATATTACAGTTTCAATTTTTTTGTTCTTTTCACAGTTCTCCTCCTCTACTTTTTAAAAACAGTTTCACTTACAGTTTGCTGTTGCTCTGTTTTCTTACTTCCTGTCACTGCTGCATAAGTTTTTACTGCTGCACTCTCTGCTGCCACAAAACTGGACTCCTTCTTGGTTTGTTGCTGCTTTTCACTTTTACTTGTTGGCACTGAAACATAAGTTTTAACTGCTGCATTCTTTGCTGCCACATCACCTCATTTTTTCTCCACATTACCATCCTCAGCACTTCCAAAACATTTATCTCCCATTTTAAACCACAAAACTGCAGAATTGTCACCTGGATCATTGTGCTCAATTATTTTCAATAGAACATCATCCATAAGCCCTCCTGACCCCAGTTCTGTTAACTTCACCACTCCAATCGACTTGCTTACTCCATTTTCCATTGAAACAGCCACACACTGCTCATTTGTAATATCCAGCATACATAAATCTTTATCTGCATTCTGATACTTCATATCAAACAATTATTTCTGCAAATTCTCATTTTCCACATCCATAGTCTTCATAGTTTTTTCTGCTCCTCTGTGTTGCTGCTTGGCTTAGGCCTTTTACACCCTGCTGTAGGAAACCTCCAGTGCCATTTAACAGCTCCAAAGAGTAGAGGAAGTTCTCTGATGCCCATTGCCCTGGACAAATTTCCTCTTGCACTACAAATACTACCTTGGGTCTTCCCTGCGGAGACCACTAGTTGGGTGTGAATAACAGTTTAAGAATCTAGGGATTAACACACTTGTAACAGATGAAAATCCCTAAGTAGCACACCATACTTATGAAAGTATACTTTAATTTTAAATAAAAGTGAACAGATGTTGCAGGTCTTTGTAAATGCTACTGAGCATCAACAGCATATAATAAGAAAAAGTAACTGATGAGTGACAATATATTTCACAGCCTGGCTTCATGTAGGATAAAATCTAATGCTGACTACAAGGCAGTTTTAACTTACAGCATTATAAAGCAGGGTTATAAGTTTCATATGTCAAATGACTAAGATACAGAAATGCACCAGTCTGTAATATAGGTTCATAGGTGTTTACTAGGCTAACGACCACAAGGGCCTTTTTAGGCCTAGCCATGCATCCTAAATCTCTGACTGTTTCTGATACCTTTGATAAGTGTAAGCATGGACTTAGAAGATGAATCATGTATAGGTTACCTTTGTTCATTAGAGACATAGGTGCCAAATCGGGGATGAATTTTTGGTTTCCCATCCAATTGGCCAAGTTGCACTTGAACTGGGTTAGAGAGGAACTCTGTTTCATATGGATGGGGAAAACATTGCAAAGCCCTACCTATGTCTAGGTTATCAAGGTTATGCCATATGGATACATACACACATACCAAGTAGGCTGGAGTGAGATTAGAACCCCTACATATTTAGTCTTGTACACTATAGATCACAATACTTATCGCATACACCACAGCATACATCTTCACATATATTTGAAACAGCATATAGTTTTGAGCTTGCAGTCAATTTCTAGTTTGACTTGGACTTACATAAATCCTGAGGCAGCCCAGAAAAAAAGATATTATTTGTTAGCTAAGCTATGAGGACTTATCACCATGCATGCCATACAATTAGAAATTATACACTCTTTATATTCTGAAGTTGTAAGCCTCCAGAGAGAAAACTCACTAGTAGAAATGGATGTTGGCAGAATTCGAAACAATCACGTTACACATTAACAAGTGAGAATCCTGCTTATTTATAAAATTCTTATGGTTTGTAATGAACAGAAAGGTGTAGTTTTTGCATACTAGTCAGATCTTTATTGCTGCATATTCACCTAAACATCTGTACAATAACCACTACCGTGTCATAAGATCAGAAGCTAATCCTATAAGGACCCTACCACAGAGTGCTTAAATTTAGAAGCTGATTTCCAGGATGTGAATGTAACTACACTACTTTCAGTGTTTTGAGTGAGTCATATCTTATGCACAGACTCCAATCCCTCCATGAAAAGCATTATGAGCATATGGAAGTATATTTATCATGTGCACTTTTTCCAGGCAGTATAGGCCATCAAATAAGTTGAAAAATGAACACCTGGAAACACCTTTCACACCACCATTCTAAAGCAACATACTATGCGAATTTCAAGTTATATTGCTTCAGGTAAAAATTCAGGCTTAAGCATCATGACAGCTAATTAATATGGTAGCTGACCTACAGCACTGTGCTACACAATCATAAACATGCACCATTCTTTATGTCACAAAACAGGAACAGTTAGATAGATGCACATTAATGTACATATTTATGAACAGATATGCTAGTCTTCCATTGCTGTACACAGGACAGGCAATTGCATGGTCATTTTAAACAGTAACATTTGTAATAACAGTAATATGTAGTAATTCTATGTTGTTCATATTGCTGATTATTTTCTCACTGAAATAGCAGTATAAGCTGATACAAATCTCCCATAATTTTTTAGCTTACTGACATTTATTTATACTAAACTGATGCATGATTTAAGGTATTACATTTAACACTTTTGCAGTTTGGTAAATACTTCCCAATGCTTTTCATAGGATCAGTTTCAGAGGAAACGGTTCTCCTCAGGCTTACCAACAGCATCTCAGACTCTCTTCTAGGATTTGCTTAATAGGTAGGTTTGTCCCATGGTGTGGCAAATTTGAATCTGAATTAAGTCTTCTATCTCGGATTTTAATGCCTTAGCAACTATATCTCTGAAACCCAGAAAAACGAAATGATTATGCAGTCAACCTCAAACCTCTTGGGTGTACCTTTAATTATCAGACATTTTTCATGGTTATAGGTTAGTACTAGGCTAACTACCCTTGCGAGCCATTTTAAGCCTAACCAATTATCCCTTGTGAGACTCAAACCCTGTACCTGGAGTTTGTAAGGCAATCACCTTAACCATTAGGCCACCCTCCCAACCCAGATACAATTTTCTCTCATTCTACTCTGGTATAGAGACAGTCATTCATCCTTCTTTGGTCATGCTTTGTTTGACTCTCTCTCTCTCTCCTTATGCATGACCCTTGTCATAAGTGTATCTTTGGGCATTGTCTGGACAAGTAGATCTCAGTTAAAACTCCATCAGTACTTGGTAAAAGCTGCAATACTGGGTACAGCTGCTAAGGTAGGCATAGTTAGGAGAGCTCTCATGAACACAACCACTAGTTTAATAAAGTCAGAAGATAAAACTATCTAATAAATTAGAGGTCTGCAATGCTAAAGCCAGAAGAAATGATATTATTTTCCATACCAGAAAAAGAAGGATGGGTATATTAACCATGGATGGATCATTGGAGTGCATAAAAAGATTCAGATATGACTAGAAAAGACAGATGTCTTATTCCTGCACTTATTTCCCATGATAAATTAATCAGTCAGCACACACAATAATGAAAATTTTTAGTAAACAACATAAAAATAGGATGATACAAAAACAACATGACATGACATATAAATGGGACATTCATCTAGACAACAACTATTCTGCTTAGTTGATTAAACATTGCAATTTTTTTATTCATTTAATAAAATGATTTATAAGAAAACAGCACCAAAACTCTTTATGATATCCCAAAATACTGAATTATTTCTTAAAGGAAATGGATCTTGGAAGTTATGAGAAACAAACAGAATATAGACTTGCAGGTGTTAGTTAAAGTAAGAAGATAGACAACATCTCACTGTTTTCAACAAAGAGAAAATAGTACAAATAGTAGATGAAATAAGTTAACTAGCAACAAAACAAACTGTTATTACAGCAATGGAGGTTGTTTCATGAAACTTCTAATTAAATATGGGGATTTTAGTCATATTATATCTTTTACGTTTTAGACTAGATAACTTTGCTTTGTTATGCAAGACTCCAACAGTGCATTTTACATGATGTATATATGGAAAACTAACATTATGAGGGTGCTGATTTTTATTTTATTTTTTTGTTATTGTTAGTATAATTAGGAACAGACCATATTTCATAGTGTAAAGACATTTTGACATGTATAGCTATATCTACAGCAATCATTGAAAAAGCACTTAATCGAAACTGACTTACCTGTTCCCAAATCAGCAAAATTTCACATTAATGAAAGGACGGACTGCTGACATCCTTTCCCTGAGAAAGGAACCACTTTGCCACCATTGTGAACTTTGCCCTTTCTAAAATAAAGTGTAAACTTGGAGTTGGAATATTTAAGTAGGAGAGGCAAAGCCCCCCACTTTGGTGGTTTAGTTTTGGTCCGTGTGGGTTTTTTTCTTGTGGTGGCCAAGTTGGTCCTTCCTCAGGGAAAGGATGTTGGCAGTCCGTACTTTCGTTAAAGTGAAGTTTCGCTGAACTGGGAATGGGCAAGTGAGTTTCAATTAAATGATTTTTTGATGGATCAAAGTAGATCCACATATATATAAATATATATATATATATATATATATATATATATATATATATCTATAAACACACAAGCACGCACACACACACACACACACACACACACACACACACACACACACACACACACACAAACACACAAGTTTGTTTCTAAATATACATATTATATATCTATATCTATCTATATATATATATATATATATATATATATATATATATATATATATATATATATATATATATATATATATATATATATATATATATATATATATATATATATATATATATATGGCTGTATGATATTTAAGTGAACCAAACAACAAATTATCAAGCTGAAAACATCAATCTTCAATCAAACAAATCACAAAAACTAAATAAATAAAACATTTATTTTTGCAGGGAGGCAACTACCCCGCTTTGACCTCCTCATGTGAGGGGCTACACTCCCCTGTTAAATGCACAACTCTATATCAACTCTGAGATCACACTACAATGAGGAAAGAGGCAAATTCTCCAATCCCTGCTATACCATAATCTCTCTAAGGAAAAGCTGGTATGTTCAATCAGCTAATATTCTGATCGGATGAAAAGGCTTTTTCTTAGGTAGATGAAATGCCTTATGGTTGTAATGTCATGCATCCCTAAATACATATCTATATACCTATCTATAGATATCTGTATATACACATACACACACACACACACACACACACACACACACACACACACACACACACACACACACACACACACACACACACACACACACACACACACACACACACACACACACACACACACACACACACACACGTTCATAATTTCATAGGTAAGTACTAGGTTAATTGGGCATGTGGGCTATTTTAAGCCTAGTAACCAGCAAGATAAGCCAGCAAACTGTGATGCTGAAACCAAAATCAATATTTTATTGCATGTCAGCAAAAGAAAAAACAAACCGGATTTGGCTAAATTAGTTACATAGCCTTCCTCAGTGTTGAAAAGGTACAAACAACAAATTTCTTTTATGCATGACATCAACCACAAAAAAACAAACTGATTGGTCAGATAACAAATGCTCATCAAGACCTGGTGGGAAAAGTCCACCCAATTTAATTATCCACTTCTTTTCTATGGCATCAAGAATAGTATGCCAACCAGCTTTATTTATTCTATTGCCCCCAATTTTATCTATTACCATGAATCTGAAAACAGCTGTAGGATGTATTAGGGAATGTTTGCATAGTGCACTACTAGGCTTCCTAATCCTCATATCACTGATATGTTCAAATATTCTTATTCTCAGTGGTCTCGACGTCTGACCCACATAGAATGCTGAATAACTGCATGTAGCCAAATAGATCACCCAATTGCTACTGCAGTTGGCAAAAAATGTGACATCAAAAACATTTCCAGAATTTTGACTTGTGAATTGTTTTGACTTCATAATTCTATTACAATGGCTACAATGACCACAGGGAGAACACCCGGCAAGAGTATCCCCCATTAAGGTTGTTTATATACTAGTATGTATAGAGCTTCTGGGCCCTCATTTATAATGACTTAGATGGGAACCCAAATTTCTGCCTCTACAAAATGAAAACCGACATTTCTCCTGGAGAAATTGAGATGTTATTGTCGGCCAACAAGATGTTCCAGTGCCTTTGTATACTATTCATGAGTATATCCATATTTCTTCCATATGTGGTAACTAACCGGATATCAGAGTTGTTAGTTTCTTGTTTTTCTTTATATTTCAAAAGATCACCCCTATTTAATGTTGTGGCCCAGTTACTGGCACTCAAAACATGTCCCATTTTATAGCTTCTGTCACAAAATCTATTAGTTAGATCTTTCATAAAGTGTTCATAAGTAAGATTGTTGCAAACAAATGTGTCTCATTTTTATGAACTGTGACTTAGGGATGTTCCTAGTTATATCAGGTAGATGAAAGCTGGATGCATGGAGAACAGAATTATATTGTGGATATTTGCAAAATACCTCGGTTCATAAGGTATGATCGGTATTTCTGGCGATTAGGAATCAAGATATGTTATTTGTTCCAAATTATAATTCACCGTGAATTGTAGGCCCCATTTATTTTCATTCAGATAGCCCACAAATCCCAACAAATAATCCACATTCGAACTCCATACCATCCAGCAATCATCCAAAAACCTCCACCAAATGTCCATTTCCACCAGGTAAATGTTATGTGCATTGTCATAAATCAGATGTTCTTCAACATAAGCCATAAAAAGGTCTGCATAAATGAGGACAAAGGAAGCCCCCATTGCTGTTCCTTTAGTTTGCCAATAACATTGTTCCTGGTAGAAAAAGACATTTTTGGTAAGGACATGTTCAGTGAGGCATATCAAAAAGGTGTTGAAGCCAGGTTGATAGAGATCCGATTTGCATAGCCAGTATTCTATGGCTTCCAAACAGGCCTCATGTGGTATATTGGTGTAAAGTGCACTGACATCAAGTGTACAAAATAACCATCCTTGTTCCAATTGTGTTTCAGAAATGATCCGTAGAAACTCAGTAGTGTCCTTGATTCTTGAGCGGACCCATTTCAGTAGTGGCTTGCTGAAATTTGTTGAGTATTTGTGAGAGGGGCTCAGTGAGGGAACCTCTACCCGATATAATCGTTCTGCCTGGTGAGTTACAAGGGTCCTTGAAAACTCTATCAGAATCACAGTCAGTAGATCCTTGAAAATGTAGTTTTAAATTCAAAAGTCTACAAAATTCTAACACATCCTGAGCAAAATGATCCTAAAAAATAAAGAAACCGAGAATAAAGTTGAGACCTTTATTGAGTATACTCACTTGTGTTTGTGACAAGGTAACATTAGAAATATTTAAAACATTATTGTTACATGTATTCATTTCTGGATTAACAGTTTCAACAACCCCTCCATGTTGTCTATTTTTGGAGTGTTTTCTCCCTGCTCTTTTGTAGTGGGGTCTAAAGGGGCTGTGATGTTGCTTCCTTTTTGGGTAGATGAATCTGAGGGCTGCTGTATCTCCAAATCCATGGCTGATGAAGTGTCATCTGTTGATGTCTCAATACCAGCCGGGCGTTTTTTGAGAATGGATCTGGATCTGGAACGTTTCCTTTTGGTTACACTGGTATTCCCCTCCTCAAATCTTACATGTTTATTGTAACTGAATGTGTTTCCCATTCATAATCAGTTTTGTCCCACTGAAACTTGCGGACTTTCCTCTCACGTAACTATTGTTCCAGAGTGAGGACGTCTTTACTTAGTTTACTAAGACCCGTAATATAAAAAAAGTTGTCCCTCAAAGATTTTTGTTTCCTCACATAACTTAGTGATATCCACAATGTTCTTGTCTATAATTCTATCATGATAATTGACTAGTGCTTCCACAAAAGCCATAGATGTTTGTTGCTGTATAATAGCCCACTGCTTTGCTAATTCTGCATCTATCTCATTAACAAGTGGTTGTGTCCTTACTCTCAGCCATCTTGGTGGGATGCCTTTGGCCAGATACTCTATAAAAAGCTTAGAATGCCAAACATTGGATCTCAGAGATCTCATACTTTTATTCAGTTTCAAAAATAGAACTTCACAGGCATTTTCCAGTCCCTAAACAGTAGTCCCAATATCCGCTTGGTTGTTATTACTTACACCAAACACCCCCAAATCTCCCCTATCAGCAGATAGTCCTGTTAATATTTTGGTTAGATCCATATTCAGTTGATACACAATCGGATATGACTATATATATATGTGGCCAAAACACCCACACTAGATATATATATCAGATATAGTTGGTTGGCGGAGAAAAATCAACTGAACTATTCCTTGGCAATAAACCCTTTATATTAATTTTATTGTTATAGACCTATATACCAACAAACCTGTCTAAAAATATATATATATATGTATAAATATATATATATATATATATATATATATATATATATATATATATATATATATATATATATCAGTAAAAAACTCTTTATAATATTCCTTTCAGACATAAACCCTTAATCCTTTAGTCAAATATGGACCATAATAGCCCTTGCCAAAAGAATCCAAACAGTACACATTAATTTGGCAATGCTATGCCCACATGACATCCACTGAAATTAATAACATCAGATTAGGAATGATACTCATCAAGATCACTCTATTAATGTCCACATTTATATAATAATATATTTATCAAAGAGGTGAACCATAATAGCCCTTGCCAATAGATCCCAAACACTGTTATTTCATTAACTTAGTGCGATGTCCACTATAGTATACCAAGAACTCCCATCCATTTATTAATAGGAGTGGATCACCATGGTTAGTGTTAGATGATAATATCATTTAGGCAATGCTATGCCGACTTCGAAATGCGGCATGAAAACCACCATATAACACTTTATTTCAAAACCGCTTGGCCCGTTGGTTTAAAGTCAGACATAGAAAGAATCAACACCCAGCCAGTATGTTTTGCATCTGCCCCCAAAAAGTAATCATCCAAAGAGTGTATCCAATAACTAAATCAATAAACCACAAAATCAGGACTAAAAATCCGCTGAAATCTGTAACTTGGGGCCCCCAAAATCCTGTTTGTATCAATAATTGTTAGCGCTTGTTGCTACGTCAGAGAACATATATATATCTAGTCAGTCCCATATGTTCAAAAGCTTATATCCAAATAAAGACATATATGTTTCCAAAGAACATTATACAGTCATAAGCATGGACCAAACAGTGCCCCCTCATCAATCATAATATAAGCAGGTCTATCATTCAATACCTTATATGTGGTAGTTAATTGTAAGCATTCATTTAGCAAAAAGTTTTTTTGTAAATAAACACCCAATCACAAGGCTTTATAGGCGCACATAGCAAGAAAATCTAAGTAGGTCACCTTATAACTATATAATGTAGATTAGATTATAACCTTAACCAACATATTATGTCCCTTAATGAAAAAGGAACATAAATCATGATAGTTAAACAAGACTGCACCCAATCTACTCATTAGTTAGAAAAAGTCTGTAATATGCAGGCAAAAAGCCCCCCAAAATTCTTTGTGGTGACCTAATACTTGGTAAACATGTATAAAGCAAAATTATAAATCAGTTTCAGTCAATTTGTATCCAATGAGAATATCTGCCAACTTCCAACAGCCCAAAAGTCCTTTGTTGTACTTAGCAATGGACCCTCAAACAAAAATGTTAGCAAATAGTCCCAAGACAAACCACAAACAGATTGGTAAACCCTCTAGAGCCGTAGACATATGGATGAATCAAAAAAAACAAAATTCAGTGACCAAATGTTCACCTTGAATTCGTAGTATTTATTACGGCATTCCCTGTAAAATGGCGGTTGTGCAAAGCAACCTCAGTCTACTCATCAGTCAGAAAAACGCATAACATGTAGGCAAATTCCCCCACAGGTCCCTGTAGTTGCCAAATGGTAGATCTAAATGTAAAAAACAAAATAAGGAGTCGATGAGAATCAATTACATCACATAGGGATACCAACCAAGCCCCAACAACGTAGAGCATCTCTGTCATATTAAACAATGATCCTTCTCCTAAATGTTGATGTACAGTCCCAAAAGCAGACCACCAGCAAATAAACCCAGAAATGTAGAAAAGATGTACGTTATTTCATAAACAAAGTCAAACAGCCAAATGTTCACCTTGAGCCTGTACTATACAGCTCGGCAATCCTGTAGACCAGAAAATGGCATCTGGAAGTTCTGCCCAATCTCTTTGGCAAAGGCTATTATGGTCCATATTTGACTAAAGCATTAAGGATTTATGTCTGAAAGGAACGTTATAAAGAAGTTTATTACCCCTATCTATATATTTTTTTTTCAGACTGGTTTGTTGGTACATAGGTCTATAACAATAAAATTAATATAAAGGGTTTATTGCCAAGGAATAGTTCAGTTGTTTTTTTCTCTGCCAGCCAACGTGGGTGTTTTGGCCACATATATATATATATATATATATATATATATATATATATATATATATATATATATATATATAGTCATATCCAATTGTGTATCTATTGAATATGGATCTAACCAAAATATTAACAGGACTATCTGCTGATAGGGAAGATTTGAGGGTGTTTGGTGTAAGTAATAACATCCAAGGGGATATTAGGACTACTGTTGAGGGATTGGAGAATGCCTGTGAAGTTCTATTTTTGAAACTGAATAAAAGTATGAGATCTCTGAGATCCAATGTTTGGCATTCTAGGCTTTTTAAAGAGTATCTGGCCAAAGGCATCTCACCAAGATGGCTGAGAGTAAGGACACAACCACTTGTTAATGAGATAGATGCAGAATTAGCTAAGCAGTGGGCTACTCTACAGCAACAAGCATCTATGGCTTTTGTGGAAGCATTAGCCAATTATCATGATAGAATTATAGGCAGGGACATTGTGGATATCATCAGTAAAAAAATAAGGTGTCAGATGCTGACAGTAAAAACACTTTAATATCCACAAATCGACAAATCAGCAAAGACAGGATAAAAATAGGTTATCGCTTTCACGGTTGCCCGCTTCTTCAGACCTTAATAAAATCAAACAAAATACAAAGAGTTTAAATACTATAAGCATCCAATAAAAGCAGCTAATTAATGAGGCAATCCTCTTTTTTTTTCAACAGAGGTTTTTAAAGAGACAGCACTATTCAAACCCAGTGGAGCATATGCTTTAACGTCAATAATCCACCTTAATTCAATATAGTCTGTCTCATTACATAGATCACCTTCTCTTGGACTGTCATTAACTTTTTGTAGAACCAAAAATTTAAAACTATGACTAACCCCAGCTTCAGATACATGTTTGGCTTGTGCATTGCTTGTTTTATTATTACATATGTCATGCAGATGCTCTAGCACCCTCTCCTTACGCATCCAATTGGTTTTACCTATGTAAAAACAATCACATAGGTTACACTTAGCCATATATACTACATTTCTAGTGGAGCAATCTGCGTATAAAGAAATTTCTATGTGTCTAGAAGTCACAGGGTGTACAACCATGCAAGTGGACCAGATGTTACAACAGGCTTTACAGCTCCTTCATGCATGTGTACCCTTGCGTTCTGAAATGAACTGCCCATTGGACCTACAATGCTTGTAGCATAGACATTGTTTTAAGTTCTTACTATTCTTAAAGCTAAATTTAGGAGCAGATTCTATAATTCTACTTCTCTTTGAATCGGTAAGTAGGCTAGGCAAATTCCTTTTAACAATCTCACATACCTTACTGACTTCACCAGAATATGTTAAGCACATCCTATTTACTACCCTAGTATCTGTACCTTTTGTATTTTCTGAGGCTGCAGAAGATGTGTCAGAGAAAGACAGTCTTGTTTTACTCCATTCTAGCATATTAACTTCCTGTATTGTCCTTTCTATTTCACAAATTCTATATCCCCTACTCACAAGTTCTGTACATAGTGAATCAAGGGCCTCATTCAAAGATTCTGGGTCTGTGTGCAGTCTCATACACCTAAGTTCCTGATTTTTAATCACATTCTTAGTAATATGCCTAAGGTGCATGCTAGAGCAATGTAATATATTATTTTTCCTACATGATTTCCTATACAACTTCATAGACAAGTTGCCAAACATGTTCTTACTAACAGTTATAGCTAAGAAATCAATAGTTTCCAGGGAGTGATGCAAAAAAAATGATAGATTGGTGGTGGTATTCTCCAAGTAACAAACAAACAAAATCATTACATTCTTCCTCGTTACCATGCCATATGAAAAAATGTCATCCACAAAACGTTTGTAAATATATCATTACTAAAAACAGACTCTTTTTCCCATTTGGCAAGAACTATGTTTGTATATGTGTTGGAACACGCTGTGCCCATAGCCACTCATACTATTTGGAGAAAGCATTCCAACTCAAATGGAATACATTGTTTTCCAAGATCAAATCTAATAGGGCACAGATTGTATTGATCTTGGAACTGGAAAAATTACTTTCTTTAGTCAAAAACTGCTGCACACTCTCTACTCCATCTACATTGGGAATAACTGTGAATAGAGAATTCAAGTCTAGAGTCACAAAGTGCACTACCCTGATTTCATCCTCACACCTACAGCGAGCCCACTTGTACAATTGTTCCAAAAACTGTTTGATATCTCTTAGAACACTTTCCACTTTGTCTAAAATGCTTCTAAGCTGCTTTTCAACATATAAGGACATTGGCTCAGTGAGCCACCCTCTTCCTGATACAATGGGTCGAAAAGAAGGGTTTAAGGGATCTTTGTGCACTTTGGGCAAACCATACATCACTGGCATAGTGGAGTGTTGAACAAAAAAGTATGTATATAAAGAATAATCTATTTGGTCTGTCATAAGCAAATCATATATATATATGGAAATTTAATCTATTAATAATACCATTCACCTGATACTTCTGTAGAATAACCTCCCTATCAGGCAAGAAAAATGGATAGGGAGGTCATGCAGTCACAGGGGGAGGGGACGGTTACAGTCCGATGTACTAACTCATAACAAAGGTCCACAAACATGCAATCGGAAGTAGATAATTTGATATTTAATTTGTCATCAATTGTACTCACTAATGAGCAGTTATCAGTATTGAACAAGCGGCTTTCTTTTGTTCCTCCTGTAAAGATGGACCTTGTTGAGACAAGTTTAGATTTGAAGGTATTTGCTAGAAATGTTATGTTGAAAACTGTTTTTTTTTGGGAAGGAGACAATGCAATACAGAATGGGCATAATTTTAAGAAACTGAGTGTTTTCACTCCAGACAATTTTCCAGCCATGGAAGCTTTTATTAAGATATGTGATGATGATTTAAGGAAATCATTTAATGAAAAATATAAGGCCAGTTTCTTTAATTTCTCAACTGAGGAATGTGAAGCATTGAATATGTTGACTAAAGCTGAGCACTTGGTCATCAGACCAGCAGACAAAGGTGGTGGGATATTTGTTTTTGATAAGTTAGACTATCTGAATAAAATGCATGAGATGTTAAATGTCAATACTGTCTAAACTCCCGATAGTCGGGATTTTGAAATTCGTGCTTCTGGTCTTTCGATAGTTTGGGGTTTCGGCTTTATGGTCTCGAAAGTTTGAAATTCGGTATTTCAAACTTTTGAGATTAAGTAGTGTTCCCATTTGTTCACAACAATCTACTTATGAACACTTTAAAAAAGATCTAACTAATAGACTTCGTGACAGAGGCTATAAAATGGGACATGTTTTGATTGCCAGTAACTGGGCCACAACATTAAATAGGGGCGATCTTTTGAAATATAAAGAAAAACAAGAAACTAACAACTCTGATATCCGGTTAGTTACCACATATGGACGAAATATGGATATACTCATGAATAGTGTACAAAGGCTCTGGAACATCTTGTTGGCCAACAATAACTTATCTCAATTTCTTAAGGAGAAATGTCGGTTTTCATTTCGCAGAGGCAGAAATTTGGGTTCTCATCTAAGTTATTATAAACGAGGGCCCAGAAGCTCTATACATACTAGTATACAAACAACCTTAATGGGGGATACTCTTGTTGGGTGTTCTCCCTGTGGTCATTGTAGCCATTGTAATAGAATTATGAAGTCAAAACAATTCACAAGTCAAAATTCTGGAAATGTTTTTGATGTCACATTTTTTGCCAACTGCAGTAGCAATTGGGTGATCTATATGGCTACATGCAGTTGTTCAGCATTCTATGTGGGTCAGACGTCGAGACCACTGAGAATAAAAATATCTGAACATATCAGTGATATAAGAATTAGGAAGCCTAGTAGTGCACTATACAAACATTCCCTAATACATCCTACAGCTGTTTTCAGATTCATGATAATAGATAAAATTTTGGTCAATAGAATAAATAAAGCTGGTTGGTATACTATTCCTGATGCCAAAGAAAAGAAGTGGATAATTAAATTGGGTGGACTTTTCCACCAGGTCTTAATGAGCATTTGTAATTTGACCAATCAGTTTGTTTTTTGTGGTTGATGTCATGTATAAAAGAAATTTGTTGTTTGTACCTTTTCAACACTGAGGAAGGCTATGTAACTAATTTAGCCAAAACCGTTTTTTTTTCTTTTGCTGACATGCAATAAAATATTGATTTTGGTTTCAGCATCATAGTTTATTGGCTTATCTTGCTGGTTTCTATGTTTGAATTCAAGCCGTGCAATTGCTTTACATGCTGGGGTTGTCTTTTACCATTTTAAGCCTAGCCAATTTCCCTTTCAATTTGAGAATCAAGCCCTGTACCTCATGCTTATAAGGTAAACACTTTAGCCATTATACCAACCCCCAACCCAAAAAAAGAATCATAAGTCAAGGTGCAACACAATGCTCATCTGACCTGAACACCAACATTTGTCAGCAGATAAGAGCTTCACTAAATCTATCATGCTAGGAGCAGCAGCAGCCTTATCTGAACAGCAACTTTAGTACTACTCTGCATGGCACCGCTCATTAAATTCCACACCATCACACTCTGCATCACACAGTAGTCTGCATACGGCAAATATGACTTCATGTGTTACTGTGCACTGACTAGTCATGTTATGCATCAGACATTACCATTCCAATACTACCCAGTCAAGTGACTAGGGCACTGTCATCATCATTTGTATGGGTAAGGCTGGACACTATCACAGATGAAAGCAATGCTATCATATGGATAATAGTGACTGGAAGAAGAAGAAGTGATAGCCACATGGCAGGCAGCAGGTTGAAACCAGGTGAGGGACTAGTTCTTCTAGTGCCAGGGTGGAGCTTCCATGTCACGAGCATTGGAAAAGCATACCTTGTAGTTCTGCATTTTCAGGGCTGGAGGTGCTTTCTATGAAGAATTGCATAGTATTTTGTAAGCATGTACAGGAACCCTGATGTTAGGCCCATGATGAAAACCAATTTATTTATTTATTTGTCATTGTTAACCTGGTTAGTCTGGCTGGGCAGATGCCCTTTTTCAGCAGAGACCTGAGGAGAAAAGCTCCAGATACAAAGATTATAATTAGTTACAAGTGTAATACATATACAAACAATAAACATAAAAAGAGAATCTTATTTGCTTTTATCATTCATTACAAAGGTACATTTTGAGATCTTAAAATAATGGGTCTATATCAGAACATCGAAGTATTAAAACTTTAAATGTTCTGATATTGAACACTATTCAGTGAAGGCTAAGAATAGCGAAGCTGCAGAACAGCAAATTCTTTCCTCGGGAAAGAATTTGGTTGGCCGTTTCTGTGGCTTCACTATTCTTAGCGCTGTGATGGAAAGTTACGGGTTGGGTTTAGGTAAGTGTGCAATTGTTTGTACGTTAGGGTTAGAGGCGGGTTAAGTAAGCTAGGGTTAGGGCGCAGGTTAGGTGAGTGTGTGACAGTGACGGACCTTAGGGTTAGGGTTTGGGTTAAGGTAAGTGGACAGATAGTAGTGTATGCTTAGTTTAGTGTAACGTTAGATGTAAGAATTTAAGTGTATGTTTGTGGTTGATGCTTGTTTGATGTGCTTGTGTTGTGTGTATGTGTTTCGGAGCAGCAAATTTTTTTCCATGGGAAAAAATTTGCTGTTCTGAATGTTCGATATTTTAATGTTTAGATGTTTTGGGGCTGATGAAATAGCGTTTGCTATTTTCATCTTTCGATAACGTGATATAAACACAAAATAACATGTAAATTATGTAGTTGTATGGTAAGAAATAGGAGGTAAGAAAAGGGAAGGACTAGTAAGTAGGGAGTGCTTAATTATAGCATGGAGTTAAGTAAGGGGAAATAGATATAGGGGAAGGGGCAAGGAATGAGGATGAAAGACATAGAGGAGACTTGCCTGATACTGTGAACAGTGATTAAGAAAGAGGTATATTGTTATAGTTACGGAAGTAGAAACATACAGCCAGGAGAATCTAAGGTGCAGGAAAAGGTAGACTGAGGCCTGGTGGGTGAAAGAATGGCTGGGTAGGAATTGCTTCAAGTAGGGTCTTTACAGGGGCAGGTCCAGGAGTTAAGTTGGTAGTCCTTTACAGCTAGTTTGAAATTGGGTGAATTTTGGTGAGTTCTGATATAGAGAGGGAGCTTGTTCCAAGATGCAGAGACTGCATGACTGTAAAGGCTTTTTCCTATGGATTTATTATGTTTGGAGATTTGGAGAAGGTGTTTGTCTGAGTTACGATGCTCCTTGTTAGGGATGTAGTGGGAGATGAAAGTTGTTAGTGAAGGACAGGCTAGGGGTTGTTTTAGGATGCAGTGTGTCAGGTGAAGTTGAGGTAGAAGGAGTCGGTTGTGGAATTCTAGCCAGTGAAGCTTTGTTAAGGTGAGGCAATGGTGTGAATGATAGGGGAGATTTGTGGCAAAACGTGCAACTTTATTATATCTTAGCTCAAGTTTGTTTGAGATTTTTTTGGAGGTTGGTAAATATAGGGGTGGCATATAGTAATGGAGGTATAAGGCAGGCTTGAGCAAAGGATACTTTGGATTCTTAAGTGAGGAATTTTTTGTTTCTGTATAGCAATCCTAGTTTATGGTGTTTTTTTTTTTTTTTTAATGCAGTTGTTGATGTGGGTATCAAATTTTAGTTTGTCGTTTATGATTATATCGAGAAGTTTAGTATGAGACTCGACCTGAATAGTTGTGCTATTTAGGGAAGAAATTGAGAAGGAAGATTTGAGGTGTTGGAGGGGTTTGGGGAGGAAAAGAAGAAGTTTAGTTTTATTGGGGTTAAGTAGGAGTTGGTTCATGTTGAGCCATCTTTTGACTAAGTGAAGTGTGTCTTGTGTGAGGGCATGAAGTTGGGGAGAAATTGTCAGAGGTAGCGATGATTGTAGAGTCATCTGCATATTGCATGAGTGTAGAGTGGGGGCAGAAATGGAAGAGATCATTAGTAAAAATGTTAAATATTAGGAGACCCATGATGGAGCCTTGGGGGACCCCAGTAAGAATGGGAAGGAAAGGAGAAGTAGCTGACATCCATTTGACAGATAGAGCTCTATTAAATAGGTATGAAGAGAACCAGTAGAAGGTGGAGGTAGAGAGGTTGAAGGAGTCAAGTTTGGAGAGTAGGAGGTTATGAGAAGCAGTGTAAAAACCCTTAGAGAGGTCAAGGAGGAGGGAAGACACTAGTTTGTTATTATTGATGGAAGTGTAGATGGAGTTAGTGAAGGATAGTAGAGCAGTAGTAGTATTATGATGAGGACGAAAGCCATGTTGGGTAGGGGTGAGGAGATTTTTCTGAATGAGATGTGCGATGAGCTGTTTGTGAATATGCTTTTCTAAGATCTTTGAGATAGGGGATAAAATAGAGATAGGCCTGAAGTATGAGAGGTCGGTGGAGTTACCGCCTTTGTGCAGGGACCAGGCTTTCCTGTATGGATCGATTCCTAAATATGGAGACTGGACAGGCTATAGTGGGGGCTGCTAGCTTGAGGTACAGGGAGGCAGGTTATCAGCTGAAGGGGGAGCAGAGTTTAAGTTTACAGAGTAAGGATTTAATCACAGTTGTGAAGATAGGCTTGATAGAGAAGGTGGTTTGGCTGGATGGAGGGTGTGGGATGTGATTAATGTTAGTGTTAGGTTTGATTAGTTTCTGTATAGAGTCTATAAAGAAGGAGTTGAGAAATGTGGCAGTTTCTAGGGGGGAGCTATTTGGGAAGGGGCTGGGAGGGGTTTCCTGGGTGTAAAAGCTTATTAACGGTACTCCAGAATCTTTTGGGGATGGAATGGGGGTTTCTTTGGGGATTCAAGTAGAAGTTTTTCTTATCAAGCATGATTTTTTTTTTTTTTTTTGTGGTATTTCAGAGTCCTCTATAGTGTTGGAGGCTGGAAGGGGTTTTGTGTTTGTTCCAGGTTTTTCATGCAGTCGAGTGGCTTTATTTATCCAAGGAGTGAAATTTGTTTTAACCCAAACTTTTTCTAGGAGGGGCTAGGGATTTAAGAGTGTCAAGGAAGATGTCAGAACAGCTTCTTCGAGAAGGAAGTGCTGATGAAAGGACCACTTTATAGTTGAGAGTGTTTGATTAAATAAATCAGGGTTAAAGTTGGATAGATTATGGCAGTCGCTGTATATGTGTGTTTTAGAGGGTTGAGTTCCAATGGATGGGATACACCCCCAGACATGAGAAGGGCCACAGCAAAGTGATATAAATAGTGCAGATCTGTAGGAACCAGAGTGACCATCCTGATATGATGCCCCATGAGTGGAGCCAGATAACTGTCATCAGTCATAACCATGACCTTGGCCATTCCCAAGTATGCTGGCTGTCATGGCCAGGGTGGTGGTGATATAGTCTGTGGAACAGTGTTTGCCATCTATGTTTATCTGTCAACACAGTGGCATGTTTGCCTGAGAGTGGACAATATTTACTGCAGAGACACAATGGAGAGCATTGACCACATGCCTCATGGATATAGCAACAAATGTAATATTGGCTGCCAGTGACATGTGTAAGCATGTTTGCTCTAAGTCCCTTTATGCTACATTACACTGCATGTGCTGCACCTCATTCTGAACTTCAAGTAGCTGTTGCACATCCTCACAAAGGGCACACAACATGCTCACCATTTTTAATACAATGTGTGCGCTGGCTTTGTCTGCTTGAGTAACTCACCTGCACACCCACTAATTGACACAAAGTGCAACACTCAGGTCAGGGAAAGACACAAAGTCATGACAGTCATGATAGACTTTGTTTTTGTTCTGCTAAATACTTGAGCTTTGGCCGGCTAATATCTGCCTGCAATCAACTGGACATATAAGTGAATTTAAGTACACTTTTATCTGCACATTTTTCATATAGTACTGCATTCTGTGTTTTTGTTTCTTACTGAATATTAAATGAACTTAAAATTGTGGCTCTCTGCCTCTACAGTTAGTTCCCACCCCCTCCCTGTTCTTCTTTTGGTGTTAATCTTGGTGGCTTTGAAACTGCATGCCCCTCTTGTAAATTTGTATTTGGATACTCCCTCTAGGCCCATCTCATTTGCTCAGTCAACTGAGTGCAGTGGGGTCATATTCTGATTTCAGGCACTCCTACTGTGTACAAAGAGCATTTGGGGGAAAAAAAATTCTAAGTTTGTTTCCTGCCTGTAAGTACTCTAGTCCACATACATATTTGCTGTATCCAAGACTATTTGTAAGCTTCTGAGCTCCCAAACCTGTCTGTGTTGGAGGGAAGCCTTCTAGCTTAATTTTGTTTCTTAAAACTAGCCAGTTTTTTAGTTTCAGCACTCAAATCTGTTTCTTTGAGCTCAGCACTTGTTCAGAACTTGTTGTAAGCACTAAATAAGCTACAAATAACTACAGCACTCAACTTTACTCACTTGTCTAGAGGAAAGCAGTTTTTAGTACTTAATAAATAAGCACCTATCCAGGCATGTCTAAGGGTCAGCTCCCGGTGTTTTCTCCTGTCTACCTGATGAATCTGGGCATCTTGGGGCAATGCAGCAAGTGCCTCATGTACACAGACAACCCTCTCCTCCTACCACCCAACACTACAACCTGTAAGAGATGCATTTATATAGCCAAACTGGAAGCAAAGCTCTCTAGACCCAAGACTGGAATAGACAGCCAAGAGAAGAAGGTAAACACTTGCACCACACCACACTCATCCCATAGTTCGTCAAAATCAACACCACCAAAACAAACACATAGAAACACAAAACACACACCTACATTCGCAGAGGCTCTCAATATAAACCTGCCCAAGCATCAGGGACCCCCAAAGCAGAAACGCAAGTAAACTCCATCCCTCAACACAACCCAAATGATACATAGCCCACAATCTCAGTGTGCCACTCAACCACAGTCCATAAGGCATAACAACGTACCCAACACTCTAGTCATAGGTGACTCTATAGTCAGGAACACTGATGTTGCACTCACCAGACTAAACAAGGAGAAAGTCACTGTCAGCTGCCTGTCGGGTGCCAGGATCAGCCACATAATGCATACACTCAGGACACTCCACAACAAGTACAAATATGACTCTGTCATTGTCCATGTTGGTGTGAATGACCTGAGACGTACTTCCCTGGACTACATGAAAAGAGACATGGATGAGCTCTCCGATCTTGTAGCCCAGGCAGGTATGACCCTAGCCCTCAGCAGCATCCTGCCATCACCCAGAATGATACCACAGTACAAGGACAAAATGATTGACTTCAACAATTGGCTAAGCTTCTAGTGTCATTTTAAGGTGATCCAGTATTTGTCTGCCTGGGATGACATGATTTACAGACTGCAATGCTTTGCCAGAGATGGCCTGCACCTGTCGCCCTTGGGACTCCAGATACTGGCTAAGGCTCTTGCCACCCCTAGAGTGCCTTTTTTAGGCAAGGTTCATATGACAAATTCACCACCGTAACAGGTACAAGCAAGCAAAATCTGAGGATAATGCTACTCAATGCTAGAAGTCTAAACCTCAAAATGCGCTCACTCGAGACACTCTTAAAATGGGGAACATCAACATCTGTGCAGTGACAGAGACCTGGTTCAAAGCTCCAGAGAGCACCCCTGCATTACCAGGCTATAATTCATAAAAAACTTTTCGGCCACTTAACCCGGAATGAAGCACTAAAGGCGGAGGAGTGTCCATATTTATTAAGGATATCCACACCTCTAGGCTAGTTGCACAGCATAATGCATCCGAGATTATCCAAGTGCAACTAACTCTGGGCAAGACTGCAATCCAAATTGTCCCAGGATTCCCACTCCTAATTTCCTGATACACTGGAAAATATTAGGGTACAACCCAACACCCTAATAATGAGCGATTTCAACTACCCCACCATTAACTGGGAAAACTACTCATGTACCAATCTTTTGCGCAATGGTTTCTGGAATTCATAAATTCCAACACCTTGGAGCAACTTATTCACAACCCCACCAGGGGCAGCAATATCCTAGACCTGGTCATTACCAACATGGGTGACCAACGGTCCACACCAGAGGTCAGTTTCTCGTTGGTCAGATCCGACCACAAGCTAATCACCCTATATGTCCACATCCCACCCCCACCCTAATTAGGGAAACCACCATAAAAAACTTCTCCAAAGCCAACTTCACACTTCTTAAGACAGAAGTGGCAAACTTCATGACACCCATGCAGACGGACAATAGAGATACGACTGCTGAATGCTACACACATGCACTTTATAAGCACTTACATGAGTGCATGGATTGTGCTTTCCATGCTATCCTCCAAAAAAAAGGAAGCCAATCTGGTGGTCCTCTGCCATAAACAAACTCTACAACAGAAGAAAGAAACTGTTGCAAAAAAGAGTAAAATCCCATGACTGGAGGAACTCCCTGGTCAGCCTCAGTAAGAAGCTGAGATCCCTCATAAAAATCCTCCAAAGCTAATTATGAAAACAAAATTGCCACTGACTCTAAATACAACCACAAAGCATTCTATAGCTATGTCAAGAATTGCAATGGCAACACTCAGATCTGTCTGAGTTACAGCACAATGGCACTAAATATACAGAACAAACAGATATTGCCAGCATCCTGGCAGATAGGTTCAGTGCTAATTTTACCTCCCTCTCACCCTCTAGAGGGCCCATCTCTGTATTGGAAGAATGCAAAGTTTCGGTAATGACGGCTGCACAGGTAAAAAACACACTCTCCAAAGCCAAGAACACAGCATCCATGGGACCTGACAATATCCCAGGCTGCATTCTACATGAACTACAGAATGAACTGGCACCCTACTTAAGTAGAATGTTTAATCATAGCCTTATCTCAGGCTTTGTGCCCACTAAATGGCGCACAACAACGGTTATCCCACTCCACAAAGGGGGAGCCACGATGGACCCCTTTAACTACTGCCCCATTAGCCTGACGAGCCTGGTCTGCAAGGCCATGGAATGCATCATCCTGGAACTCATAAACAAAGAGAATGGTAATCTCCAAACTCTGGACCCCACCCAGTTTGGGTTTGTAAAATGCAGATCATGCCTGCTAAACCTGACTGACTTCTTTGAAGCAGTCACCAAAACCATAGATGAGGGTAAGGTGGTTCACACATCCTATCTAGATCTCGCCAAGGCTTTTGATACCATCCCCCACTCTGGAATTACAGATAAACTCACTAAACTAGGTATAAATCCCTATGTGACAAGATGGGTTACCAACTGGCTCATGGACAGAACCCACACTGTGAAAGTAGCAGACTCCAAATCTGACTTCAGACCATTGACAGGTGGTAGTACCACAGGGTTCAGTCCTGGGTCCTCTCCTGTTTGGTATATACTTCTCTGAAGTACAGACTAACACAGAAGGTCTTTGGCTAATGAAGTTCACAGATGACTGCAAAGTGGGAGCCATAATCGAAACTCCTAATGATGTGGACATCCTACATAAGGGCCTCACAGAGACAGATGCCTGGTGTCAAAGCCATGGCCTCAAGCTCAATGCCAAAAAGTTCATTGTCATCCCCTTTGGTAAAAACTCTGTACCCATGAACTATCACATAGGTGGTAGTCTACTTAACACTGAAAGTGTGATAAGAGACCTTGGAACACAGGTGGACAGTAGTCTCTCCTTTGATAATCACATTGCCACAGTGGTCAGGAAATCCTACATGGCACACCTCATCACAAAATGTTTCTCATCCAGAAAAAAAGAGGTCTTTGTTCCCCTCTACTCATCACTCATTAGACCCATTATAGAGTACAGCGCCCCTTTTAGTATGTACCTCACAAGCCATCTACAACAACTGGAAAGGCCATAGAAATACCTCACAAAGAGGCCTCAAACAGATACCTTATGCAGACTGTCTGAAAAAACTCCAACTTTACTCTGTCACATATCACCTATTCAGAGGCGATCTCTGCCTAACATACAAAGCTATGTCAAACCCAGAGCTGTTGGACATGCTCCACTTAACGAAATCCCAATTCCTCCGAGCTACATGCTGTAGGGACCTAAACCTTGTCACCACAATAAACAGAACATGCTGGAGGGATGAATTCTTGTCCCAGAGACTTCCCATACTCTGGAACAGACTACTTATCTATGTCAAACAGAGCTCCTCATTAGCACTCTTCAAGAAAAATCTTGATGATTGGATGGGAAATAGGAAATTCACCCCAGGGATCACTTCTGTGGCTCTGCTCGACAGGGGCGCAGGAAAATAATTTTCTTGGGTGGCGAAAGCCAGGGTACCTTTTTGGTTAGGCTTATATAGGCTCTAGGGCCAATAGCCTAGTGCCTGCCTATGAACCTATGAACCTATGAACCACAGTGAAGACCACTGACACACCTTTGCTTTGCTTTTCACATGGTGGGTGCATGCATAATAAAGGCAGTGCATTTGATGGATGTTGTTTCTGGTGGGGATTCTTTTGTAGCCTAGCTGGGGCTCACATTGACACTACATCTGGCCCTAGTTTGGTCTGTACCTCTATCATCACCTCATAGTTGAGGGATGTGAGCATGCCCTTCAATATTAGTTTACTGACCGTGACATTGATTCATCAGATTGTCCCATGTGCATTATGCCACCATTACCATCAGCCACGGACAGAGAGCTGACATCAGGCTTGTAGAGTTCTATTTTTGGACTTTATACCAGTGAAACAATTGAAAGCAAAAATATAATATATGCCACATTCCCATAACCTATGAGAAATATACTGATACAGGACAATTATGTGACTAGCATAGATACCTTCTATAACTGCTGAAATGTTTTGGGAGGTTGTGAATCCTTCATTACTCAAATTTCTTTGTTTCTCCTTCTTAAGTATCCCTTACCTTTACTATTTCTGTGAAGAAACAATGAAGAAAATATATTTTGGAAAAATATCTGAAAGAGCTTCTCAGTTACACCTTGTTTTGCTTCTGTTTGCAAAGGCACATTCTTTGTCTTAAAAGGATATCAGTTCAAAGTATTTTCTTGCATCCATTCCCTATAAAACAACAGTGGTCTGTTTCAATTCCACACATACTTGTGTAATTTATGTGTTTTCATGTTATACAACAGTGGTCTGTTTCAATTCCACACATACTTGTGTAATTTATGTGTTTTCATTTATAGAACAGCGGTCTGTTTCAGTTCCACACATACTTGTGTAATTTATGTGTTTTCACGTTATACAACAGTGGTCTGTTTCAGTTCCACACATACTTGTGTAATTTATGTGTTTCCATGTTATACAACAGTGGTCTGTTTCAGTTCCACACATACTTGTGTAATTTATGTGTTTTCATGTTGTACAACAGTGGTCTGTTTCAGTTCCACACATACTTGTGTAATTTATGTGTTTTAATGTTATATAACATTTCCTTGGGAAGCCACACTTTCTTAGCATATATCTTTGAAATTACTTTTTTCTGTTTGCGACAGAAGTAATAGATATTGTGTGTGTTCCAAGTTTATTTTCAATTTCATCCCTATCATCTACACAGCAATGTAAAGCATTTGCAATATATTCTAATCATACTGTGCCATTTTAAGAACAGTACCTCATATTTGACGGATTATGCCTCAGTTTCCATTTGCTTGTCATTGTTACCCTCTTCATTGTTGGATTCTGCTCAATAGGTGTATTTTGCACATTTATATTATATCTATCACAACTATTCTAGGACTCTTCTGTTCATATACTCAATATGCATAGTCTTATTATAGCATATCTTTGAGTTTCTTAGCATGCCAGGAGCCAGATATCAACAATACTATTATGCAATATCTGATCACAGGAAAAAAGGTGTTTGCTTCTGTGAATATCTAGCAGCTCTGTTATTAACAGGGCACTCCACTGCATACTTTTGCAGCTCAATAGTGCCTCTTTCAGCTGTTCCCATGGGAACTCAGTGCTCACTTTGATATTTGCCAATCTCTTTTTATAACAATTTTTTTCATGAACATTCAAGTTACAGGCCACACACATTTCTCTCTCTCTTTCTTAATACCTCAGAGAGACTCTAACTGAAATGAGAATTTTCTGCTCCTCTCTCTCTATATATATATATATATTATATATATATATATATATATATATATATATATATATATATATATATGTGTGTGTATGTATATATATATATATATATATATATATATATATATACATATATATATATATATATATATATATATATATATATATATATATATATATATATATATATATATGTAAACTGCATTTACTCTGGAATCACTGATACTTCTTGGATAAACTAACTTTGCAAAGTATTTGTCATTTCTTCAAATAATTTGATTTAAATTTCTCTGGTTTTGCTATCACATAATGCTATGCCAAATAAATTGTAAAATAATGCCCAAAACATAGAAGGGTAAAAATAAATTAACCCCTACATCCTCAGACTTGTATATACAAACTCCATGGTTGCACCAACTTGAAGAAGGGAGAAATCTCCAAAAACATGTGAATTATTGCCTGTGCACAATTGGAAATCACACCAGCAATTATTTCCTATGGGAAACAGCAAGCGGCATTGTGTTCTTTGGCTTCTTTTCCTTAGGCTCCTGATGCTGAATAAATTTCACATCAAACACATGTAAAGGAGCCCGTTTCATTTGTGTCATCAAACTGTATAGCAGCTGACATGCTGATTACAGGCTCAAACATCTGACCTTTCAAACAGAGTTCATTTCAGAGTTGTATAAATTTCCCACCAAACCTGATATTTGATTTTCTTTAACTCATTAACAACTATGTGATGTGGAATGACACACCGCTATCAGACTACACATAGCTTGCATTTTTCAGCATTTTCTGAAAAATAAGCTTAAAAAACATAAGATGGATAAATGTAAATATTTTGTGAAAAATATAAGTTATTAAAACTGCACATACCAATGTTATCAATAAGATGTGGTCTTTACACTGTTAATAGTCAATGCATTCATAGTCTTTCCATAAATACTATAATTTATTATAATGTACACAAACCCCATTATTTTTGCTAAACTTTCACAAGAAAATTCTCATATCTTGGAAACTGTACAAACTAAAATATATTGTTAGAACATTTTTGTTATCCAGAAATAAGCTTTCACATGACAACAAAAAATTCCTCTATGAGTGCATATTCATTATGATAGTTACAGAAATATGAAAACACATGCTATCACCCTTTCTTTTCAACCTTTACCTAGAACCCCTATTTCTATATATTAAACAAAATACATATCATAATCCCCCCTCGATACATAACTTCAAAGTTTATCTCTCAGCATTTGCAGACGATTTAAACATATACTTTACTACATCAAGTTCAGACATGACCAAAATAATAAACACAATTATACAATTATCATACATGTCTAACTACAAATTAAACCTTAATAAAACTAATATATTCCCCTTAAGGCCACCTAGACTCATCTCCCTAATACCTCTATTAGTCAAAATAAAAATAAAAGAAGAAACCAAATACCTTGGGATTACTTTCTTTCAGAATAACAAGGAATTCTACCAACATAACATAACTCTTAAATGGCAAAACATAGCACAAGATTGTACAAGATGGAATAACCTTAAGCTACCGTTTTTGTCTAAAGTAACAATAATTAAAATGAACATACTACCTAGATTAATATATCTATTTATGACATCTCAGATAACTATACATGATAAATTCTTCAAACGAATATATACCTTTCTAGCAAAATTTGTATGGGAACCTAAAAAGACCAGAATTGCCTATCAAAAACTAACACTTCCCAATAACAAAGGGGGTCTGAACTTGCCAGATTTCAAAACCTACTACTCTATTATCAACTCTAATAGAATACTGAGAATAGCAGAGTATGACCCCTTGGCAAAGATTGGTTCACCAGCCTGGGTAACAATATACTACAGGTACATAAAAACACTAGACATCAATCCCAAAGTGCTTCCCTTCTTAAATCAAAAAGATTTACAAGCCTATAACATAATAGAGCCACTAAAACATTCTATAAATATAACACAAAAACTGTTTCACTCCTTAAACCTTGGACAAGCTATGCTAATACTACAACCCCTCCATAAAAATCCTAACTTAAAAATAAATAACAAGATGCTAAACCTAGACTCCTTCCCTCGGTTAAAACATAAGAGAATCCAAGATATCTACCCATTCCTCAATAGCACAATTCATGAATTAAGAAGTAATCTAAACCTACCTAAAGTATATATAATAATTTTAAGACAAATCAAAGAGGTGTGTTCCAGTTACCTCCAAAACCTTACCATACTTGAAAGTGACATCGAAAACTGTACCCTACTTTGGAAGACTATGTTAATGTCAAGGAAAGCAATAACGAACTCGTACAAAATGACAGGGGAAATCAAATTCTAGAAAGACCTTCTCTTCTCTAATTACTGGAGAAAATTAAAACCTGATATGGATGACCAGCAAATAGAAAATGCAATCAACTTAACATTGAAAACTATTCCACTTAAAAAACTCTCTTACACGCAACTCATGATTAATAATAATGCTTATTTCACCACAGCAATTCTTCACAAATTCAGTGCAACTAAATCCCCATACTGTCCACACTGTAAAGACCAGATTGCAGACCTAATACATATATTCTGGAGTTGTAAATGTGTTTTCAAGCTTTGGAATTCCCTTAAGTTACAACTGCAAAAAATGGGGTATCAAGCATCAACACTAACATGGGAATTTACTCTTTTATACATCCTCCCGGCCAGCATCTCAGGAAAACAAGCTAACCTAGTTATAATGATTTTCTTATTAATGAAGCTATATATAGCTTGCAAATGGTTAGATCCTGTAAGTATTTCTTGGGAGGAATTCAGGAAATCTGCTATTAAACATCTACTAGCACATAAAATAGTATTGGACAAAAGAAAAAAAAAATATGAAAGCCCGAGCAATCTGGGAACAGTCCTATAACATCTTATTAGCATAAAGCACCAGGTACACCAAATCTTATGAACTGGAAGTATTCCCATGAGTGCACAGCTTAACTATGGCTGAAGTATCATTTTTGTATGTGCTGTTTTTAGACTAATGACATTAATTGGGAAAGCATCTTTGTATATATTGTAATTAGATATGTTGTATGACCTACATTTTTCTACTTTATCCACAATGTATAACATGCAATTATGGTCATTTTGTAAATATGGAATGGTTATGGTTTTTGCAAATGTAAAACAAAAATAAAAATTATTGAAAAAAAAAAAGGAATATGAAAACGCATACTTTATTGTAAAGTTAGCAATATAAATAAAACTAAATATATCTGAAGATGTGCAACCTACAGTGTAAATATCAAAGATAGTTTTATTCAACAACTTCTAAGGTTACACCTGATGTCATACAATAGATTGTAAGTCACATATTTTTTGAAGTATTAAGTACATGTGGAAATATTGTTTATTTTCATAATTACTAACAAACAGCTAGCAATATCTCAGGTATGGTGTGATATAAATAGACAGTGACAATAAATGTCTCTGTCTCCCACCATGGCATATCATATCATATCCTCAATAACATATAGGGCTCTAAGCTATGAAAAAGGAGCACACATACATACACACACACACACACACACACACACACACACACACACACACACACACACACACATATATATATATATATATATATATATATATATATATATAAATATATATATTCACTTCAGAATCTCGAAATTCCGAAACATCGAATTTCATTTGATTGAGACCATATGATCAATGTTTCGAAATATAAAAATTCCTAAACAAATCAAAGAAAAAAAAACAATTTAAATGTTTCGGCAGGCCTGCACCCCCACACCCCTGCTACTTAAATATTCCAACTCCGAGATCACACTACAGTGAGGAAAAAGGAAATCTCCCATTCCGCACTGTATGCAGATTTCTGTTCACAATGTCGGGATTCCGAAAGTTCGATCATATGGTTTCAGCCATATGAAATTTGATCTTTCAGGATTTGATTTTGGCATTGTGAAGTGTTCCCATATATCTATATCTATCTATCTATATATATATATATATATATATATATATATATATATATATATATATAATATCACGCAATTTTGAATAATAACTGGCAAATAGTGATTTCTGTACTGCAGCACATCCTAAATTAACAATCTTATTATAATTTTGTTAATAACTCCTTTCACATTCTAGCACTGCTTTTAGCTGGTAAGTTACTTAGTTAAAGAAACCAGATCCAGAAAATGTTCTAGAAACCATAAAGAGCTATGTGTGTGAATGGAAATGTACAAAAAAGGCATTTATTTATTTATTTTTATTTATTTATTTGCAGTTTGTTTTCCAGGGTAGTCCATTGGGCTACAAGGAGCCCATTTTCAATGGAGTCCTTGGGAGAAATCTCCGGAGAAGTAGAAATACATAGTACAGAAAAAGCACGAATCCATAATATACATTTCAAATAAATGTTAACTACAAATTTCGGATACTACAAATTCATATCACACAATTCAAATAAATGCTACATAATACAGAAATAAAAAAAGAGATTTTCATTAGCAAAATTATATCAGGTTAATTCAATAAGTAGTAATGTTTTTTTAAGGCAATTACAATGAGGTAATTTTTTAGTTGTTGGTTGAATACATCCCAAGGGATGTAGAACTTTTGGGGGTAGTGACAGGCAACAAATAAGTTTAGAAAATTAGGAAGAAAGTGTGGTCAGAATTAGGCTGGATGAGAGCAAGAGCATTCCCATTGCAAAGTAAGATGTGGGTGCAGTGAGGTTTTAAACAAGGAAAGACTGGTGGTGGTGTGGATGGGAGAAGAGAGAGAGTTCCAAAGGCATGGAAGAGAGAAGGACATCAAGTGATTCCCATCAGGACGTGTTGGTTTATGCAATTTAATTAGGTTTTGGGAAGTGGATCTTAGGAGTCTATCTGGCTTATGCATTTCAAAGGTATTTGCTAGGGAGGGGCAGAGAGATGGTTTATGAATGAGTTTGCATGCTTGGATGAGCTGGGCATATGTGAGGAAGTTTGGTAATTCTAGCCAACTTAGTTGGTGAAGGGAATTACAGTGGTGAAAAGAGGCTGTATGACCTGCTGCAAATCTGGATATTTTGTTATAACAAGATGAGAGTTTTGTTTTGAGGGAATATTGTAGGCTGGTTAGGATAGACAGACCATATAAAAGGGATGGGATGAGGTATGTATTAGGTAATGTAATCCTAGTGGTGGGAGAGATAAAGTGACTGTGGCGGTAAAACATGCCTAATTTTTAAGGGTTTTTTGGATATTTGCTTGTAGATGCTTGTCAAATTTTAGTTGATCGTCGATGATAATTCCTAGTAATTTTGTGTCAGACACTAGTTCTATGGGGGTATTTTTTTTGCTGGTAATTATGAAGGATTGTTTGTCTAGAGAAGAGGTTCTGGATGCATTGAATAACATAAGTTTTGTTTTGGTTGCATTAAGGGCTAGATGGTTGTGTAGTATAACTGTTCAGTGGAAGAGATGGTGGCTTGTGTTAGATTATTAAGAGTTGTGATGGAAGGGGAGGAACAGATTATAGTAGAATCATCGGCATATTGGATGACACTGGAGTTTAAAATGGCTTGGAAGAAATCATTTATGAATATGTTGAATAATAGTAAGCCTAGAATGGAACCTTGGGGGATGCCTGTGGATGTATTAAGGAAGGATGAGGTAGCTTTTTTCCATTTAACTGCTTATTGCCTGTTTGTGAGATAGCTTGAGAACCGCTGGGTAGAGGAAGGGGATAGGTTATGTTTAGAGAGTTTGGTAAGAAGGAGGTTGTGGGAAATTGTGTCAAATGCCTTAGAGAGGTCGAGGAAAAGAGTGGATACAAAGTGACCAGAGTCGCAGGCTTTGTTGATTGTTTCTAGGAAGGAGAAGAGGGCAGTGGAGGTACTATGACCTGGTCTAAAGCCATGTTGTGGGGGTAAGAAGCTGATTATTGATGAGGTAGAGTAAGAGTTGTTGGTGTCCACACTTTTCAAGTAGCTTAGAAATAGGGGATAGGATGGCGATAGAGTGAAAGTTTGGGATGTCATTATTATTGTCACTTTTATGGAGAGGAATAATAAAGGCTCTCTTCCAGAGCTGGGGGATTTTAAACAAGAACGAGCTATTAAACAACTTCTCAAATAATCTCCTATTTGATTTCACATACAATTGATTGTTTTCAATTTCCTGCTGTTATGCCAAGATGATTGATTGGATATATGCATGCTTTATCTATTATGTTTGTATAGCTCCACATAGCTTACATTGTTTTATTTGTTTATTTAGTGCATATTTTTTACTTTTCTTATCTGTTTTATTTCTAACTTTGCAATCATGCTTAAGTTTAACCATGCAGAAATGTTGAACCTCAAGTTGAAATTAATCAACCCTTTATGATAATTTTCTTACAGTGAAGAAAAATCAGACATTATGAAATGCCTGATTGTTTTATAAAAGTCCCCCCCCCCATGTATATGAAGGTTTTGGCCTATCATTGATTAAAATTTATAAGGCTCAGATTACACATTCATGATCAGAACAACTAGCCTACAGAATTTCTTCTCAGACATATGAAAAAGTTAATAATTTACCCTATAGTAAAACCTCTACACCCAAATTATCTTGAATTACAGACGTACATCCTTCTGATGTACAGCATTAATATGGAAAAAAATGTCCTCACTCAAGCTTGCCATTTCTTAGAAAAACCTGGGTCACTGTCCAGGTAACAGCATCATCTGGTGCATGAAAAATGGGATGCCTTAAAGTATTATAAATGGTCAGCTTACCGGGGCTGTATTCATTAAACTTATACATTTTTTTTATATAGTACAGAAACGTTACTATAGATCTCCTGGTGTATAATCAGTTTCAGGTCCATATCAGTTTGTTGCTTTTCAGTCTGTCACCCCACAGATCCCTTAAAATAAAAACAAATATCCTCAGTTCCCTCCCAGATCTTTATCTCATACTATTCCTCAAACTTTAGTCTTTCCCTACTACTATTTTGCCTCTTTAATATCAGACTTTCTACTGACTACCTTAAGCTTTGAAGAGTTATACAAACAAATGACATTATCATTTAACAATCCTCTTCTTCCCAGTTTTCCATCAAAGCTCATCTTGAAAATGACCTATAACAAAACCCGCACCTAGGTTTTATATAACAGTGTGTTCCTCAGCTCTAACTAGCCCAAAGTACCTATCTAATAAAATACATATGAATAAGCTCCTAGCAATGGACCACGTATGAGAAGAATCATTCCCCACTTCAAACTATAGGTATGTTATACATTAAATATCCAGAAAGCTTGCTAGACTGGTCACTTGTATTTGAGCACTACACAGAAGAAACTAAAGCCCAAAACAGGAACATTTGTGGATGCCACATCCTGTCTTCCATTAAGGTAGGCATGTGATTGTAAAAGTTATACTGTTGTTCTAATTTTTAAATATACCTTACAAATTCTTGGTACAACCTCAGTAAAAATCATTATCACTACAAACAAACAAACAAACAGCTACAGAAGTTGTTAGATCATGACTCTTGTATAACTTAGGAAACACCAGTGCTGTGCTCTAGAAAAGGAAAATGGTTTCCAGTAAAGGATTGAGAAACCATTTTACTTACATTCTTGCTATGTACACTCCCCTAGTACCTACCTATGAACCTATACACCACGGGGATCACTTCTGTGGCTCTGCTTGGCAGGGGCACAGGAATTAGCTTTCTTGGGTGACATAAGCCAGGGAACCTTGTTGGCTAGGCTTACTTAGGCCCTTGGGTTGATAGCCTAGTACCGACCTATGAACCTAGGAAGCAAAAGGTCTAGATGTTCAGCCTTACATGAAATTAATTGAGTGTGCCTCAAATCAGAGCCACTTGATGACATCAGTCTAATACAGTTACATAATAAAGATTATTGTAGTTATGACTCTATCTCTGTATTTGCTCCCAAATTATGTCAGTCCTCTTCCAAAATTTCATTAGTATAAATAGCTCCACTCAAAATGTTACATCTCTCGAAAACATCCAAATGCCACTGTTTAATGATAATATGACCATGCTATTTTCTGCTCTTTATGATCACTGCACTTTCCCAGCTAATGATGTATGCCATATTTCTGAGCCTCTGCTACCTGTCAAAGATAAATAGTATATTGAAAGAGCAGTTGTTTTAATTTTACTGGTATTCATCCTGAGTTAGCACTTTTTTGTTTTGGTGTATTTTCTTTTGTACTCTACACTAATTGCACAACTAATAATGTAATCAAGGCAATATAAGTTACACCAGACAGTAATGTATTTTATTCTCCTAATTTTAGTTTTATTTGTCTTTAGATTATAATCTGATTTGCTTACACTGTTATCATATGTTCTGTATGTGCACTACTCCAAAACAATGTCTGAAATCAGATCTTGGTTAACATATCACAAATAAGTAAAATATGTTGTTACACTATTTTAACTCCCATGCAGCTGACTTTTAGCTGATCCTGGCATCTCTTGTAAAGTATTTGGCTTACCTACCCCTTTTGACAGACCCAAACTTTCTCCATGTTTGGACTGTGGCCAGAGAGAAGCTTGAGGCATCACAGAACAGCATTATCCTGCTACTTCTTATTTTCAGTCCCAGTGGGCATCAGCATTGAACTGCCCCTCACTTCTGCATGAGACTGATGTGCCCACCCTCAACAGTGCTTTACAGTTGTTTCCTGTGGTCTCCACTAGGGAACTCAAACCATTCTGTGCACCTAGAACAGGCATCACACCCCTCCACTTCCTAGGATGGGCATAATTACCCTTCTCTAACAGAGCTTCAGCACCTTGAGTTATTGATTAAACTTGAGCCCTCTAAACCACAGTCAGGGCTTCATCTCTCTATGCCCTAGCAGTGGCAATAAATAAAATATGTTTTGTTGCCTATTTTAGTAAGTAGCACTGAAACCCTTTGTGTATACTTACTATTACTAACTTCATACTAAAGTTTCCCTCTGTCCATATAAACTGCCTGTTCATCCAGAGCAACATATTTAGTATGGACTGCCATTCTGTGTCTCTTCTCTTCCTGAAGTACTTGAACCATACTGATTCCTCACTACAGTTGTCTGTTTCTTATGCAATAAGTAATTGTCTCTGTTATCACAGAATATATTTGTGTTACCTTCAGATAAGCTGTCTTTATGCCTGTAGTTCCTTTACATAAATCATAAACATGCATAAATTATTCCCTATATTTTTTTCTCATGTTAAACTTCTTTGTTACAAAAAAAACTTTATCGGATTTTTGATAAATCACTTGAATCTATAAAACACTTTGGGCAAATCATTCTTCATAACTATTCAGTTATAGTAATTATCTCATATGAAAAAAATGTCCTACCTTAAAAAAAATAATTTTCTTCTATAATAATCCCACATAAATCATTTGTGAATATAATTACTGAGTTGATCCTTGTTATGCAATAACACACCTGTAATAACCATGGTTTGTCATGCAAACTGTATTCGGCCAACCACTGGTGCCATTGTAATTCTCCCATGTTGAACCCATATTTTATTTCATTTCTTCTGCCTGTTTTTATAGAAATCTTGTCTGGGCATGTGGGCTAGACTTGCAGTTAATATATCACGTCTGATAAAGAAACTAATCAGCAGGATACCTATATACAAATAATGTATCATAACCAGGAGAGTCTGATAAATGATTTCACTATGCCTGCATGTCACAGAATAGGAACTTCCAGCCACACACAAACACTGATGCAGTCATGTCACTTCCATGTACACAGTAGCACCTGTACAGCATCTAGGTAATATGATTTCCCATATTCCTTTTTTGCTGCATTTCTAGCACTCAGTTTTACAATAACTTAAAAGTTTCTATTAACCATTTTCTACCCATTATAGAAGTTTGAGAGTAACACAACAGTGCAGCAGTTAGCATCACTGCATCACAGTGTTTGGGTTCTCAGGTGGACTCTTGGCTTAGGTGTTTTCTATATAGTGCTTACATGGGTCTTCTATGAGTTAACGGAGTATGGGTTTACATAAAATGAAGTACCATATCATCAAATCGACATAGTCAAAACTGGGTATAAAGAATGAATAAAATAATCACATAAATAAAAAAATAAAATAAAACATGTGTAATTACTGTTTCAATCTTTGTAGCAAGGGGCAATTCTCCATGTCTTGTCTTCAGGATGCGATACAATACTTCTCAAACCCATGAATACTAAATAAATGAACTGCAGTTAGCGTTATCTCAAATACAGAGGGAACACTCAATTTTCCAATAAAGTCAAGTCCATTTACTCCAAGCCAGGTTGGCCTTGATGTTAGTATATACTAACTGGACTCCACATCAGGTTTTCAGAGGTAGTAGGTGTGCCTGTGGAGCTAGGTGCAATAGGCCATACCCAAATAATAGTATATAATATAATATAATAGTATAATAGTATATGATTTAGGAGCTTCTTAAAAGTATTTTATGCTAACAAGAAGGAGATGCTTTCACTCAACTGTAAGCCTATGCATATTGCTGATGGCATTACGAGTATGCTATGCAAATGTTTTGGCAGTGCTCATATAACCACATGAGGCTGATTACAGAATCCTACCTGGCACTGTGTAATAGGTACATTACTACAAATACTTCTTTTTTTTAAACATCTTTATTGAATCATCACTTGTGACACAGGCAAATCTGAATTTATATAAAATAAATCAAATTGTATTAAATTAACATTAACAAACATTATACTTCACATATATTGCTATATAGCATATAACCTAAGCAACATTACATAAATTATTCAATTCCTGTCCCTTTTTTCTAAACAAGAAACATCTTATTACCGCAAATACTTCTGATAAATAACTTCTGTGTTGAGCTGTACACTGAACCCACAGTGAGATACCATCTACATGGGAATAGCACTGCTGGTGCAGAAGTGTTAGCAGCTGATGGAAGCATTGTGTGAAACCTAAGCTTGGTGTGGCCTTCCAAAAACAACACAGTCTCCACAAATACTCTGATGAGGCTAACTCTAGTGCCTCGTTGTTCTTTTTCATTTTTACCTCCGGTTTCACTCTTGCTCTTTTGGGACAAGGAGAGGGAACAACATTTTTTGGATAAATTAAGATACATTAAACCACGCTTTGGCTGAAGGATCATTCGAGTTAACTGAAGGAAGAGTCATGTAATAGGCATCCCTTTTTGGCACCCCCTCCCCATACACACACCCACTTTTGAATTAGAAGATTTGTTATAACAAATTTGTGGCAAAAGATCAGTTAGTGTTAACTGCATGGAGACTAGTACACTGGCAAGTCCATTGTGCATGTGTGCGTGTGCATGTGTGTGTGTGTGTGTGTGTGTGTGTGTGTGTGTGTGTGTGTGTGTGTGCGCACACGTGTTCCCCCTCTGTCTTTGAATTGTAAGGTATCTTCTCCCAAAAATGGACTCTCATATTGGAAAGAGACAGCGTTCTTTGTCACTTTGCCAGTTGTTAAAACAAGCTATGAAACTATACTGCTATGGTAAGCTCACGTTATGTTAATAGTTTCTATCATCTCATTGCTAGCATCCTCTAGCTCATCCTTCTATTTCTTTCTTTCTTTCTTTAGGAGACTGACTCTGAAGCTAAACAACTTCTTTCTTTCATTTACTGTTTTCCTCCTCCCTTTGCTGGTAATGTAAAACAGGTACGGCATTAATGAAGATATTTCTCCCTTCTAGCTTCTCTATCTTTGTTTAATTTTTTTTTCTTTTGTTGACAACTGTTTTCCTCCACTGCATGAGGCATGGGGAATTTCAAACTCACTACAGACTGACCAGTGTCTGTTCCTCAGGATCTCAAAGGATGCACGTGCGAATCGATATACTCAATCTAATCCCTTTTGGTGGTTTACTTTACTCCTGTTCCACTCTCATCCCCAGGCTCCTCCTCAGTCACAAAACATTAATAAAATCTAAGAACACAAGGATGAACACCAAAACCAAAGCAGAAATGCAACAGTATTATGAACCTTTGTTTATTCACATAAAGAAAATAAAATTAAGCATTTTCATCTCAGAAAACCAAGACTTCATCAGACGGAGGTTCTCAAAACATATTATTTAATAGTCTCTCTCTCACTTTCTGTCTCTCATATTCACTAATCAATCACACTCTTAATTCTCCACACTTGCTAAATTACACACATCAATTTATTATTATTTCTTGTACTTTATTCTAAATTATTTATTCTAAATTTTTAAGCACACCTTCCAGCTATCCTTCCTTAGCACTTATCCCTAAGAACCTATACCTAAAAATGAGTAAATATTCCAACGTTTTGGTTAACACAAACAAAATATTTTAACAAAAATACTACTTTCACAAGCATTCTCTCCTGCAAGTGATTTCTAACTTTAGCAGTTAGGAATATAGCAATAACCCACGCCTGGGTGTGGGTAATGCGGGATTTAACCATGGTTGGCGTGGTTTGGTCCCGAGGGCGAAGCCCGAGGGACCAAACAAAGACAACCGTGGTTAAATCCCGCATTACCCACACCCAGAAGTGGTTATTATATATAATGACATTATTTAAGAAAAGAAATCATTACTTTTCTTAAATAATGGCATTGTATAATGCCTCTTTGCTGCCCTTCCGCAGCTGTCTGGTATTCCACGGCAGTTCTGATGTACTGTGCATGCCTACGCAGTACATCAAAGCTGTGGGCAAAAGCAATGGAGAACGCAAGATCTCCATTGCTTTTTACTGTTTTGCTATGTTAAATGGGTTTAACATAGCGAGACAGCTTTAAAATAAGCAACGGAGATCTGCGTTCCTTTTTTTAAACCTGTGTCGCTATGTAAAACTCTTTTAACATAGCAAGACAGTGTTTTATACTAACGGAAAAAGTCCAGGCGACCGGACCTTTTTCCGTTAGTATATTGAGGGATTTACAACGGGCACGCTGGTTGGGCTGGCCAATCAGCATGCACATTTTAGAGGAAGAATTGTATAATATCCTTTATTTCCTTCTTATTCTCTCAAAGCAATATTAATGTCTGCTATTCTACTCCTTTTGTCAAGCGGTGACATTGAGTCTTGACACATGTTCTGTCCACAACTGCTATCCTGATACTGCTACCTACAAAAATACTCCTGAGCATTAACATTCAACTGGCAAATACTGAAACATGGCTGCAGCAGTACCTCCCAGTTTAGTGTGTATGACTGAGTTTCAGCTGAATGACAAATCGTGGATCTCTACTTCCATTTAACTGCTAACATTAATTTTGCAAGATCAGACCCCAAAAACAAAAGACAGATGGTACACTTGTTTCAATGCATGTGTCCTTGTAATTTATCATCCAGTTCATCCAACTCCCATTATAACAAAGACACAAACTGGACATTTTTCTGAACATACCAATCTATCAAGCTACTATCTATATCCCATAACCTGCATCACTGATTGTTGTTAAAAACACAATTTTAAGTATACTTGGTTTAATTAAGCATCATCCCAAGGATTCAGAAAGATTGCATATCAGCCAATTAAGGTTCCTATTGCAGGTGGAAAATGTGATTAAGATACATGTTTATTCACAGTGAGGAAAACCTCATCTCTGAATTGTTTTTTATTGCTACCTGTGTTACAAACGATTTGTGGCAATAAATACTACTGGCAGCCCATGCATTGTGTTGACATAGTCATCCCTCTTATTCACTCTCACGCACACTTGCAGGTATGCATACACACACACACACACACACACACACACACACACACACACACACACACACACACACACACACACACACACACACACACACACACACACACACACACACACACACACATGTGCACGTGTGTGCACATGCACAAACATACACAGACATGCACATGCATGTGCACATGCACAAACATACCACAAACACACACACACACACACACACACACACACACACACACACACACACACACACACACACACACACACACACAGACATCCCAGTTCATTCCATTCATTCATTCTCCTGCAGATAGGCACAGACATTGCTGAACACATACACACACACACACATCCCCCACCACTACCTGTCCACTGAACTTTCCTACACTCACCTGCAATGATGGCTCTCCCAATGACTTCAGTGAGTGAATGCCATCTTGACTGTGTTAATCATCATGGCTACCTATCTTAATTTGCACAGGTGACTGATTCTCCAAATTCTTCACTGGGTTTGAATTATTTACTGCAGACATTTCTAGGGGATAGCACATGGCTAATTATCATTAGCTGTTACCCAGGATTGTCTCGTTATCCTATAGCATAACTGGTGAGACAGCCCTCTGTGGTGATTCTTCTGGCCTTTGAAAATTACTGTGGTGAGCCTGTCTCTGAACCGGAAAATGTTAACTTGAAGGGTTAGCCAGTCATGATAGGGTTTACCACTCTTTGTTACCCTTTCTGTATCTCAAGGCATACGTTTAATACTATTAATGACTTCAACTACAACTGCAAGGTCAAAAACAAAACAGCCTTTAATCATTTTCTGTCTCTTCATAACTTTATACAACTAGTCAATACCAATATTCACCTCAGTAACAACTCATCCAAATCTTTTACTTCATCCATCGTCAACCTTATTATTACTAACATTCCTGATGAGTTCAAAACAAATCTTACATTTGTTCCTACTCATTGAGTGACCTCAGTTATATTTTCTTCCACTGGTCCTTTAAAACGCCAAAAATTTAACCTTTAACATTGCACAAAAGAATCTACACTATTATTTTAAAAGAACTTGAGATTGTTGATTTGACTTCACTCTGCACTTATTCAGAAGCAATTTCCACACTCTTCACTTTCTAAAACATATTATCACTCATCTAAGAAAGACTTTTCCTACATAAAAATAACTATAATAAACTGCAACATCACATAAGAGAAAGGCAAAAAGCCCAGGAAGCATGAAAGGCCTACCTAAGAAAAACACAGCATATATATTTTTTTCTCTAAAAACAACTAAGACTGATGAAGCAAACACTTCCTACTTTTGAAACACCATCAGTGCACAAATTGCGCTCTCTAAATCTTTCTGGAAAACTATAAATGAAATCAAGTCTCACAGAATCTTTCCCAAAAAGTTTCCTCCACAACTCTAGATCCTAAGAATCCTAATACTCTCAAACAAGTTAACCAAACCCTCACACATTCCAATCCTTCTTTTCTCACCCTTACAAACTGTGGTATTCAGTTTTTCACTAAACAGAAAAGCCTCCATTCTACTTTAAATCTCTCTCTTGAAAATATGCCAAGAATCTATTCAATAGCTTTAAATTTACCTCTAGAACACAATGTGTTAATAAGCACCTCTGTAAAAACTGTCATTATTCTACATCCATTCATTACCCACAAACATTATCCCACAGTTTCAAACATTTCCTAATTATACCCTTAACAAAATTCATAAGTCTCCTCCTAGCTATTGATTTTAGGTCCGTCCAAAGCATATGCTTAGTTGCAAAAATTCTAAAAATGCATATGTACCAACAGCAAACAACACAAATTCAGACCAAAATTTAACATCATTTTTGCTGAAAGATCAGATAATTTTCAACACAGAAAAAGGTCTCCTCACTGATGTCATGTTTTAGCTCTAAAAAAAGCCTTTGACAATGTCAATGATGGCTTATCAATCAAAAACAAAAATTTACCCACTTTCTGATAATGTTTACTTTTGGTTGCAGAACTACCTCTCTTAACAGAATTCTCTGTATTACCTCTGGAACACGTAAATCACACAACAGTATTATTTCCAAACTGGTGCCACAAGGCTTTTAAACAAGAAACATCTTTATTAAATTATCATGTATGACATAGGCAATGTTACAGTTATATAAATGAATATAAACCAAAGCGGCACAATCTCAGATCTGAACATTATACATTCCAAACTGTGCCAACACAACTGTAGCTATAAACATTATACATCACTTTTGAAATATCCAGTCATTGTTAGTCAGCTATTACATAGCTCATTCAAATCCTGCCTTCTTTTAAACCATGTTCCTCCTCTGTGTGTATTGATCCCACATGTCCCATTTTTCCTATGTAATTTCCTCCTACCCTTTTCTAAAGATCTCAGTTTTGGTTGCTTTATCTTTATTACTATCTTTGCTACTTCTAGCAAAGTTGGTTTAGACTTTGATTTCCATTTACTAGCAATTGCTTTTTTGGCAGCCATGATAATTAAACTCAGCAAGGCCTTACTATGTGTAGGCAATTCCGATTCTGTATCATAGCTCAACAACTCATTTCCCTAATTACTCCGATTTGCCCAACATCTCCAACAAAGCAGTCTGCCGGGAATCTTTAAAGTCTGCCAACTCATTATAATCCCCGAAAATATTTTCCCAGTTACCTCTTTCTTCCCTATCATCCCTCCAACATTTTCTTCCTACCTGAGGAAAACTTCTTTGAAGTCTGCTTGGCATATAAAAATACCTGTGTAAACACTTCCAGGTAAAGATCCTAAATCTTCTACATTTTTTGCATATTTGGGAGACATACATATCTCCCCCCATTGTTTCTTTGTGAATTGCCTATCTAATGTCTTTGCCAATCCTTCCTACCTCCTCTGATTCTTATAGTGATCATGCAATATTTTATATGCTCCACTAATTATTCCTTTCTTAACCACAGCTTCTGTACTAGATTCTAATAAAATTCTGCCAGTGCTGGTCTTTCATTTCTTTCTCTTTGTCTATACTCTGATATCAGTCCTTGATACAGAAGGCAGTCTCTAGCCTGCAGTCCAAATAATATTTTGGTGTCTTCTCATTCTATTACCTTTCCCTCTTTAGTTATTTGTTCCCAATACCTTGGTTCCTTTGCCAGTTTTCTCCAATATATTCCCACCACCTCTTGCCTATTGTCTATATCCCTAACTGCAGTCATCCCTAACTGAATAATCTCCTTTCACAACTCCCATGTTGACATAATTCTTAGAAGACCTTCTGATACTTTATACGTTTAATATTCTTTATGATAATTGTTGTTCTCCTTAAAGGACTGCATCCACAATCTCAGTCTCTCCCTGTTATCCGAGCTCCCCCCTCCTCATTTCATCATCATCTCTTTCCACTTTGAATTATAGTTTTCTGCTTGTGTTATGTGTAGCAACCTTAACTGTGTTGCTCTGAAATACCCCTTCAACTTGGGTAATCCCAATACACCCTGTTCTATTGGAAGAATAAGCTTATTCCACTTGACTATTGCCATCTTCCCCTCCCAGATAAAATCCTTCAGCTCTTTATTAATTGCTATCCACAACCTATCCTTTGATTGATAAAAGTATGCCAGACCAGTGTATAAGACTAAAGGGACTAAAACTATTTTAACTGCTTATATCTTACTGTTGATAGTCATATAACAGAGCTTCCATTTTCTCAGCTTTTGTATTATGTTTTGTTTAGTCGATTCCCACATATCATTAGTTGCCACACTAGTATCATTTTTACTCCATACTCTTAAATACTTCATTTTATCATGTCCCCATAAATACAGATATTGCTGAACAAATTTGCATGTGGGTACATAATTTACTGCTATTGCTTTTATTTTAGCTTCATTAATTTTGTATCCTGAAAAGGTTTTAAACTCAGTATGTTCCACAGCACTGTAATGTCCCTTTCTGATTTTGTCAGATATAAAATAATGTCATCTGCAAATAAAGCGAGTTTTTCTTGGCTACCATACCAATTATATCCTTGAATTTCTGAGTCCCTTATTTTCTTTGTCAGTGGTTCTAAATATAATGCAAACAACAAAGTGGGGGAAGAACAACCCTGCCTGGTTCCTGTGGTTAAGCAGAGATTATTAGACAGGGCCCCACCCACTTTAATTTTCACCTCCAATCCTTCTTATAGCCTCCTAATCAACCTTATAATTTGATTAGGGGATGTCAATGCTTTCATTGCCCTATTCATAAAGCCCCAGCTTACTCTGTCAAATGCTTTCTCTGCATCAAGACCCACCAATAACAGTGGTATTTTCTTACATTCTGCTTCCCTCTGGATGGATCATTATTGCTCTGTTTATATTGTCAAATCTTTGCCTCCCCTTCACAAAACTATATTGATCCATATCTATCAATGTTGACATCACTTTTGCCATTCTTTTAACCATTATCAATATAAGCACTTTATAATCATGATTTAGTATAGAAATTGGCCTGTATGAAGCTGGATCTGATGGATTTTTCCCCTTGTTAGGTATTACAGCTGCCACAGCTTTCTGCTAGGATGTTGGCACTTCTCCTTCTCTTAAAATATTGTTAAACAAAACCTAACATATCTTTATCAGCTTTTTCCCTCCTAGTTTCCAAACTTCCACAGAAATACTACCTATTCCTGGGGACTTTTCTGTAGATTGGTTATACATCACCATTTTTATCTTATATCCTCCTATCCTGTTAGTAATTGAACCTCCTCTCCCTCTAGCCTTGACATATTTAATTCTTCCATAAACATTTCCATTTGTATCTTATTTTGGTTTCCATAGTTCTCTGCTTTATGCAGACTTTCATAGAATTTCCAAAATATTTCTAATACTTCTACAGGATCCCTTTTTATCTTCCTTGTTATAGGCGTCCTAAGTTTGGTGACAGCCCTCTGTACTTTCCTTTGCCTGAGTTGTTGTGCTAAAAGTGTTTGTGCTCCGGAATTATTACCAAAAAACAATTGCTTAACAGCAATCTTTCTAAACTCATGCATATTATCAAGGTAATCCCTTATTTTATGTTTAGCATTCTTTAGTTGCTCCTCTTCTTATTCTGTGAGAATCCCCCTATTTTGCAATACTTTAATATTTTTCACTCTCTCTAAATAATCCTTGTTACTTCTTAACCATATTTCTCTTTGTCTTATTTGCACCCTATTTTTAAATTCCACCTTAATTTTATCCCAGTCCCTACCTATATTTTCAGAATAAGTTTTTTATCTGCTTTAATAGCTTCTGGATGATTTCCACTACCCATTCCTTAAATTCCTCTCTTTTCAACAGATAGGTAGGGAAAGTGCCAGTATCTCATTTTCATTTCATTACCTTGTGTTTTTATTTTAGTTATTATTAGCGCATAATCTGAAATAGTTACTGGGTACATATCAAGACCTTCAATTAAATGCATGTGTTCTGATGAAATGTAAATTCTGTCTAGCCTAGCCCAGTTTTTGTATCTTGGAGAATAATATGTAAATTCACTCTGAATTCCTAGTACTGAATTCACATCTTTTATGCCAAATATTATCATAAATTTCTTAAATGCACTAACCTCCTTTATTATAATTTCCTTTCTGAACCCCCCCAGACACATCTTCTCTGCTGTAATTAAAATTCCAGTCCCCGCCTATAAGTAATATTCCTTGCTGAAAGCTGATTATTTCTCCCAGAAATTTCTTCAGCTCCATTACAGCAGTTTTTGGTGGAATATAAATACATGCCAGTGTAATCCTCCTCTTTTTCCAGTACCTCCTTAGCACTAAAAATATACAATTATTGTCTTTTTTGCTCTATTATTACTATTGGAACTCCTTTTGCAATTAATATAAGTACTCCTATCTTCCTTTGCCCCAGATATTCTGCTGAATAACCATCCTGAAAACAATTCTTTATCAAATTCACATGTTCAGTTCTTTCCAAGTCTATCTCCTGTGGTATAGCTATTTGCACTCTACATTTTTTAATATAGTTCAGTACTCTTTCTATTTTGTATTTATCTGTGAAACAATTCATCTTTAAAGACATTATAGAAAGAATCATATCCTTCGGGGATTATTATTCCCACCTTTTATGTATAACAGCTTTTTTGTTAAATGACTAGTTCCAGATTTTGTGTTACATGCATGCACTGTTTGTCAGGTTAATATTTTATACAATTGTTTCTTGTCATCTCCATTTGAGCCTATGTCACATCTTGCTGGACTTTATTTTTACTGAAAACACTCAAATAAAAATATACTCATACCCCAATACCCCCATAAAACCTATTAATTTAATAATAACAAAAAACTATGTACATCTTCAAATATTGTAGTTTTATCCCCATTAGGAACAAAAGTTCTAAAGTGACAGTCACACACACAGACTGAAGCTAAACAGAAAGAAAGATTATCCATGATAAGCTGCATGGTTGAGCCTGTGCTTGTATTAAGTCCTTTCTGGTGTTGCCTTATCTTTATAGCTCTCCCAGCTGAGAAAACACCTGAATACTTTCAGAAAACATTTTCTCCAAGCTAGTTCTCTTTATCAGATTGGCTGCTAGTGACGTGAGAACCAGAAACTGGACTTTTTCCTAGGAAAAAGACCTTATAATATTCAATATTATTTTTCATTTACTTGCTTCCTGTTAAAATGTCTTAATATAAAAAACTAATTGCCTTAACCCAGTCATTCCCCTATGCAAGGATGAGAAAAAGCACACAATTTTTCTTTTGGCATGCCTTTTAACCAAATCTTTTTTTTATATTGCAGTGCCTACATTCCTTGAAACTGAACATGGAGAAAGAGAGAAGAAGTGAGAAAGAAACAATAAGAATAAATTGAAGTGCCTATTTACATTAGTATCCCAATTACACATAACAATAACTGAGAAAACTTTATGTTATAATGTAGAGAAAATCATGCACCACTTAAGTAAAATTTTGTTTTTCTTACAGTTAACTCTCTCCCTCCTCTTTCCCTCTCCCGAATATTTTTTGAATATTAATGGCATGAAGTAGGGCATATGCTTTAGGGTCCTCTACAAGTTTAACAAAGTCCAAACAAGTCCAATATTTCCAGATTTTCTTATTCTGTTCTTGTTCATCTTCATCTCCCAAACCCTGTCTCTGCTTCATCTCCTGTGCACTCTCAATTATTTTAGTCAACTGCTGTACTTTATTCCCTCTCTCAAGCATTTTCTACTGAAATACTGGGACAGGTTTTACTGGCACAGTCTCTCAGTGGTCTTTATTACCAGAACAACAAAAAGCAGCATCTTTTTTTATTTCACAGCTCACTTTTTGTTGGTCAAACTTTTGTATTTTGTCCTTAGCATGTACTTCATTAAAAAAATGTTTTTCTTCCTCCAGAGAAAAATATTTTGAAGATAGCTGGGTACAGCAGTTTAAGTCCCATGCCTGCTTCTAGACATTCCCTATATAATAGAATAGATGTATTCATCTTTTGCTGGTTTAGAATGGGTAGTAATTGTTCAGAAACATGTCGCTGTTTCCCACATTTAGTACTTTGTCCTGTCACAGTGTTGTGAGAATTAACTCCTTCTGCTGGAAAGATTGCATGTTTTACTGTTAAAGATCTAGGTTGTTTTCTCATTGTTGGGTTTGGAGCATACACAAGATATGTCCTTTCAATTAATAATTCCTGTTGTGGAACACCATTTCAGTTGCTTATTTGAGCTTTCATGAAATTAATACAGTCTGTTCCTTCCAGCTTGTCAGGCACAGCAGAAAATCTTAGGTTTTCTGTACATTCTCTGTCCTTTAATTCTTTTTTTTTTTAAGCATCTCTTCTTGGGCAGTCTCATATTCAACCAGATTTTTCTTCATGTTGACATCTGAGTTTTGCAGTTTTATCATCTCATCTGAGTATCTGTTTAAAGCTTCTTCCATTTTTCCAGCCTTTTGTTGTTTGAGTTAATATACTCCATCAGTGTTTCATTTATTTTAGTCAGGTCTGTGTGCAATTGCTTTACACTTTCCTCAAGGTTATTGGAAGTCATGTCTGGAGCCTGCACTTCTTTTTGCTGAACAGCTTCAGTACTTTTCCCAGTCAGTGTGTTTTCATCACCTTTTGTAGCTGATTTTCTTTCAGGTCCTCTGTGTTTCTTTTTTCCCAGTAACCAGTCAATGCACTTACTAGTTTATTAATAAACTTACTCAGAAATGTGCTGGATTTCTTTGTTAAGTTTCTGTTTTTACACTGGGAGAGTCAGAATTAAGCTGTTGTTCAATGTGCATCCATCTTGGAAGTCAATCAATTTCAGATCTTTTCCTTTTAAATACCCTAATGTTTAAATGGTTGAATAAATCCTATATTCTCATGTTGGACTGTAAACTTAAAATTCACCATGTCATATACTCTCTTCAAAACCATAAAGGTCTTCCCCTTAATATGCCCTCCACAGTGGATGAGATTTATTCCACTAAATCAGTACCTTTTGCCTAGGATTCCCTTTCCAAGGACATCGCACAAATTACTGATCAGATCTTATTCTAAAAGTAACATAAAAGAAATCTTACTGAAGAAGGACACAGAAACATTGCTACTACAGGGTTAGGCCAGTCTCAGTTAAAGACAGACTGCCATAGTAGAAGAAAGAAGTAGTCCACAAAAACGCAAAATGTCAGGTTAAAAAAGAGCCATAAAAATGGCAAAGTGGACTATCGAGGATAAGTAAAAAAAATATATATTGTTTGTTACTATTAGGCAATAAGCCCAGAAATCCCTGACTGTGGATATTCAGAAAGATTAAGAGAGAATTGGAGGAAACAAAAATGCTTGCATATAAAAAACTGTCAAAAGCTTCAAATAAAATTTATATTCATTAATACAACTGATCCATGAAAATATTACATAGACAAAGAAACATTACATTGCCAAGAAAGAGAATGTATTTATTTATTTATTTGTTTTAGATGTAGTTACTGGAACAGTAAGTGAGAAGGTCACTGAAAAACCAATCAGTAAAAAACAAATGAAAACTCCAACAAAGCTAGAACTTCCACTGAGTGACCTCCCAAACCTCTTGTACCAGCGGCACATGGGATATATGCAAATGAACACAATGAACATCAGGTTCATAGGTTCATAGGTAGGTACTAGGCTATTGGCCCAGGGGCCTATACAAGCCCAGCCAAAAAAGGTATCCTGGCTTTTGCCACCCAAGAAAATTATTTTCCTGTGCCACTGTCGAGCAGAGCCACAGAGGTGATCCCCGGGGTGAATTTCCTATTTCCCATCCAATCATCAAGATTTTTCTTGAAGAGTGCTAATGAGGAGCTTTGTTTAATATAGACAGGTAGTTTATTCCAGAGTATGGGAAGTCTCTGGGACAGGAATCTATCCCTCTGGCATGTTCTGTTTATTGTGGTGACAAGGTTTAGGTCCCTAGAGCGTGTAGCTCGGAGGGATTGGGATTTCTTTAAGTGGAGCATGTCCAACAGCTCTGGGTTTGACATAGCTTTGTATGTTAGGCAGAGATCACCTCTGAGTAGGCGATATGCGACAGAGTAAAGCTGGAGTTTTTTGAGAAGGTCTGCGTAGGGCATCTGTTTGAGACTGGTAATCCTCTTTGTGAGGTATTTCTGTGGCCTCTCCATTTGTTGTAGATGTCTTGTGTGGTACATACCAAAAGGGGTGTTGTACTCTATAATGGGTCTCATGAGTGATGAGTAGAGGGGAACAATGACCTCTTTTTTTCTGGAAGAGAAACCTTTTGTGATGAGGTGTGCTACGTAGAAGGATTTCCTGACTACTTTGGTGATGTGATTATCAAAGGAGGGACTACTGTCCACCTGTGTCCCAAGGTCTCTTATCACACTTTCAGTGTTAAGTATACTACCGCCTATGTTGTAGTTCATGAGTAAAGAGTTTTTACCAAAGGGGATGACAATGTTCTTTTTGGCATTGTGCTTGAGGCCATGGATTTGACACCAGGCATCTGTCTCAGTGAGGCCCTTTTGTAGGACGTCCACATCGTTAGGAGTTTTGATTATGGCTCCTAGTTTGCAGTCATCTGCGAACTTCATTAGCCAAAGACCTTCTGTGTTAGCCTGTACTTCAGAGAAGTAGATACCAAACAGGAGAGGACCCAGGACTGAACCCTGTGGTACTCCATTTGTCACTGGTCTGAAGTCGGATTTGGAGTCTGCTACTTTAACAATGTGGGTTCTGTCAGTGAGCCAGTTGGCAACCCATCTTGTGACATAGGGATTTATACCTAGTTTAGTGAGTTTATCTATAATTCCAGAGTGGGGGATGGTGGTGAAAGCCTTGGCAAGATCTATATAGGCTGTGTGAACCACCTTACCCTTGTCTACGGCTTTGATAACTGCTTCAAAGAAGTCTATCAGGTGTAGGAGACATGATCTGCCTTTTACAAACCTGAACCGGGTGGGGTCCTGAGTTTGGAGATTACCAATGTCTTTGTTTATAAGTTCCATGATGATGCATTCCATAGCCTTGCAGACCAGGCTCATCAGGCTAATGGGGCAGTAGTTTCCGGGGTCAGTGGTGGCTTCCCCCTTGTGAAGTGGGATAACCATTTCTGTGCACCATTCAGCAGGCACAAAGACTGAGGTGAGGCTATGATTGAACATGGTACTTAGGTGGGGTGCCAGTTCGTTCTGTAGTTCGTGTAGAACGCAGCCTGGGATGTTGTCTATTCCCATGGTTGCTGTGTTCTTGGTTTTGGAGAGTGAGGTTTTTACCTGTGAAGCCGTGATTACAGGAACTTTGCATTCTTCCGGTATAGAGATGGGCTCTTTAGGGGGTGAGAGGGGGGTAAAGTTAGCACTGAACCTATCTGCCAGGATGTTGGCAATATCAGTTAGGTCTGTATATTTAGTGCCATTGTGCTGTAACTCAGAGCTGATCTTGACATAGCTATAGAATGCTTTGTGGTTGTCTTTAGAATCAGTGGTGATTTTGTTTTCATAACTAGCTTTGGAGGATTTTATCAGGGATCACAGCTTTTTTACTGAGGCTGACCAGGGAGCTCCTCCACTCATGGGATTTTACTCTCTTTTGCAACAGTTTCTTCCTTCTGTTGTACAGTTTGTTTATGGCAGAGGACCACCAGATTGGCTTCCTTTTTTTGGAGGATAGGGTCTTGGTTCTGTTTGGGATAGCACGATCCATGCACTCATTTAAGTGCTTATAAAGTGCAATTTTGTAGGATTCAGTAGTCGTAACTGTATTGTCCATCTGCATGAGTGTCATGAAGTTCACCGCTTCTGTCTTAAGAAGCATGAAGTTGGCTTTGGAAAAATTTGTTACCATGGTTTCCTTAATGGGGGATAGGGGCAGGATGTGGATATCTAGGGTAATTAGTTTATGGTCAGATCGGACCAATGAGGCATTGACATCAGGTGTAGAACACCAGTCATTCATGTTGGTAATGACTAGATCTAGGATATTGTTGCCCCTGGTGGGGGTGTGGATAAGTTGATCCAGGGCATTGGACTTTATGAATTCCAGAAAGTACTATAAACCAAAAAACAGCGTGTGCTGGTGAACAAAGGCCCAATACCAGTTCTTTCAAAATCGGTTTGTCCGATCGTAATATTCACACGCTAATGAAAGCAATGTGGAGAAAAAATCCTTTACCAATACCAGTTCTTTAAAAATCGGTTTGTCCGAACATAATATTCACCACGCTAATGAAAGCAATGTGGAGAAAAAATCCTTTATTGACAGTGAGCGCTTTCGCCATTCGGCTTCTTCAGACTGTATAACAACTAACAGACTTCAATCAACTGTTTAAATACTGTTGTATATACTCCCATTGGTTAAACAATTAACTACACGAAAACAATAAACATCATATAAAAAATTCAGAACATACAAGCTATTGCGTTCATAATTCATTACACCAAAAATATTCTCATTGAACACAAAAATCAATTTCTAAAAAACATTTATCTCTATAAACTTTAAAAAATTAAAACAAATAGGTAAGCCCCGACATCACGATGTCATACTAATATCGCTCAGGTCTACCATAAATTAATGTATGATAAGATCAGTCTTCCATATAGAAGCATACATCTCTGTTTAGACCAACAAATGGATAAACAAATGGATAAACATATGAGCCCTTACCACCTGCTGCTATAATGGTGCCGTTCAGAACCATTAAAGGGGTATTCTAACGAGCAAATACTGAAAAACAGCGCAGCCATTTAACAGCGCATATCCCTATACTACCATTGCAAACACATTTCCACATCCTAGAGCACAAATGCATTCTCTGTTAATATATGCGGATCATTAAAAATTAAAATGCATATAACTTAAAAATGACGACCATAAAAAATGTGATTAAAAGATCTCAATATGAACAAATAGAGGATGGTTTTAAAACTAGCATGACACATATAGGTATAATGTGCAATCAAAGCTGCTCTCACCTCCTATAACTCAGAATGTCATATCTAACCAAATCTAAATTTACATTCGGCATCGCACATTTCATAAAAATAACATGTTCCATGCAAAAAGAGAGATTGTGTGTACGCCCTGGAAGCGTCTGATCAAAACAAGACGCAGCAACGTATTGCAATTTAACTGAACAAATTTGACAGTGTATAAAACGCTCAGAGGAGCATATCGAGACTGGTGTAAATTCATGAAGGTGAGGTCATGGGGGAAGCTATCCAAATATAAATATATACAAATGTGCATAAAACCTATAAATGGAGACAGCTGTACAGGGAAGCAAAAAACATATCCGATTAATTGATGGGACAATATATAGGTGGACATAATATCTCTTGTCATCTATAAATGAATCTATAAGTGAAATCAGTAATTCATAATTAAGAATATAACAAAATAAAAAATGTAAAAAATATATAAAATATATACACATCCAACAAACATATTTGTATAGACCCACATAGGAAGAAAAAGGGGGACCACGAATGGGTAAACCCTACTGCTTTGGTACATGTAATTTCCTTTTCTTAAGGAAAGGTTTAACCTGTACTTTATCATTCAGACCTGGATATTGTTCCGCCCTAAACCTAATGATCCATTTCATCTCATTTTCAAGTGTAAAGTTAACAATGTCTCCACCTCTCTTATTGGGTTCAATCTTCTGAATAACAAAGAATTTAAAGGTGTGAGTGGTTCCTATTTCCTTATGGTGTTTAGCCAAAGCATTAACCACCGATCCTATCCTTATATGGTACACGTGTTCCCTAATGCGTTCCCTCAATGACCTGTTGGTTTTGCCAACGTAGAACGCTGGACACGCTTCACAAGTGGCCATATATACTATATTCGAGCTATTGCAGGATGTATTTGTGCAAAAATTAAATATACGTTTAGTAGTGGGGTGAGTGAAACTCACTGTCTCATTAATGTACATACATTGATTACATTTCCCACAGGATGTTGTATTAGTCAAGTGTACATTATGTCTTCCTATACTCAAGCTGTTCCTGGGTTTACACAATGATCTCTTCAGATTAGGTTGGTTTTTATACGTGATACTTGGACCTAGTCCCACAATGTCCTTTATTTCATAATCTAGCAATAAAATGTCCCAGTGTTTTTCCATTATCTGTTTCAAATCAAAAGAGTCTCTTGTAAAAAACATAGAGGCTCTATTTTTAATCAAATGTGGTGATCTATCCATCACCATGGCTGGTACAGGTTCTGAAAAATAAGGTTTAGCCCTGGTATCTCTAAGAGTATTAACATTCATAGAAGTATGTTCGAATATTTTAGCATCATAGCCCCTTTGTACAAATTTGGCCCTTAACCCATTTAATTCATTCACATAGCCTTCATCGGTGGGATTCAATCTGGAGGCCCTCATTATTTGGCCTTTCATAACATTATTAAAAACATACTTGGGGTGCATGCTGTCTCTATGAAGGATGGTATTCCTATGACACAACTTCCTATGTACAGAGGTGTTGAGTAACCCATTACTTAGTCTATTGACATTCACATCTAAGTACGAAATCTGATCTTGTGAATAAGTTAGGGTAAATCTGAGGAAATTAGTGGAATTGTCCATACCTTCTACAAACTTCAATAATGTGTCTATATCACTTGTCCAATTAAAAAAGAGGTCGTCAACAAATCTACGGTATAGACCCACATGTTCCTGAAACAACTGTGATTTAAAAAGGAATGTTTCTTCCCAATGTGCCATAACAAGGTTGGCGTAGCTATTGGCACAAGATGTGCCCATAGCTACGCCATCCTTCTGCAAAAAGATGTCATCTCCAAACATAAAAACATTATTCGATAAAACAGTCTCTAGTAATAAAGCAATAAGTTCTATTTTCACCAGAGTAAAATCAGAATGGTTCTTAAGATATTCTTGGATATATTGTACCCCCAAATCATTGGGAATTACAGTAAAAAGGCTCACAACATCTAAGGTGACCAATAAATAGTGGGCATTGTCATCTAATTGTTTCGTGTATGTGTATAGATCCAACAGGAACTGTTTGCTATCTCTGAGAATAAAGTTATTACTATTAACTAACGGCCTTAAGTGATATTCAATAAAAATGGAAAGTGGTTCGGTCACCCACCCCTGCCCTGCTATAATCGGCCTCATGGGAGGTTCTGTGACCGATTTGTGAACCTTTGGGAGGCCTTGTATTAAGGGAATAAGGGGATTGTTCACTTTAAAATAATCATATGTTTCCTTCGTGATACTATTAGATGCTAATAACTCATCAAGCATATAATATATCTGTAAAACTTTTTCCTTAACCATCTCCATATCTATTTTCAAATAGGAAGAAGTGTCTCCTAACAGGAGATGCATTCTCCTATCATAATCTAATGAATCCATAAGAACAATCGGTCCCCCTTAATCAGCAGGTCTAATAACGAGGGTATTATCATTCCTTAGACCCATAAGTGCTTGTCTATGGTTATAACTCAAATTGTGCTTATATGGAATATTCCGTGTACCCTCAAAGTGACTATAAATATCATTCTCTATCATCCTTGAATACACATCTAGAAGTGGGTGTAATTGAGGAATGTAAACACTGTTTGATCTAAATTTACTGGTATCTTGTCTTTCAACTACATTGCCAAACTCAAGTTTCAACTGAACGTTTCTGACAAACATTTTGGTGTCAATTATAGAATCGGCAACATTGCCTCTTTTCGTGGGAATAAAACTGAGTCCCTTATTTAAAACTTCCTTCTCATATATATTCAGGATTCTAGTGGAGAGATTCACAATTAGCGAATCGTCTTTTCCCACATTCTTTTCAAGGTGGGTCCTTGGTGTTCCCCTCCTGACCCTTTCCTTTTTTGCCTGCCCCTGCTCATAGATCTCGTTCTCCCTAGATGCTGTTTTTGTGCTATGGGGAAAGGGGTATTTGTAGTAGCATTGGATTGTGAGTTAGACTGGTGAGTGCTATTCTGTGTAGTTTTCTTTCTGACTACTGCTTCATCCTGTCTAACCCCAATATTCGTGTTGTTAAATTCAGGTGGAGGTATGGTAGCAGGTATGTCTACTCCAGCTATTTCATTCTCTCTGTCTCTATTTGTACATAAATTATTAGAATTATTCCCACCATCTTCTTGAAACACAATTTCAGTATATGAAACATTCCTTCTCATATTTCCATCTATACTGGATAGGCCATTAACTGTTCTGTTATCTAATGGTCTATTTAAACCATGTTCATCATTAGGGACATTCCCCTCTTTTGTTGAAATATTCAAGTTGCGTTTGTTAACACTTCCTGATACATGTGCATTACTAGTACTATTGCTGTTTACATTAAGTCGTTCCCTAGGCCAAGTAAATACATTAGAATTTCTAAAATCCCTTAAATCTCTCATAATTTTGTTTTTCTTTTGTTCTATTAGCCGTCTTTCAAAAACCATTATGTTATCTATGACTCTCTCTATCTTAGCATCAATATTGACATTCACATATTTTTTAATTATCATATCATACAAATTGTTCACTTTCAGTCTTAGACTTTCTTCTTCCGGCGTGTGAAACCTAATCAACAGTTTCATGTAACTATAGCTGAGCTCAATGTTGAGCTGTTGCCATTGAAACAGTAAATCCGGTATAGTATCACCTGAAGTTGGCATTTTCAAAATGCGTAGCCCACGTGGAATTATATGCTTATCCAAGCACGCCTCAAAATAGTGCCGTTGGACCTGTAGCTTTTTTAGTTTGATTGTCTCAGTTTCTAATGTTTGTAAATCTTCCGATAAGTTAATACAATTGTCGCTGTTGTTTGCGCCATCCGTTGAGCCGAGATCCGGCTCATATGCAAGTAGCAGGTTCTCCCCGCCAGTCACACAAGCTTGAAACCCTTCCACCCTATTACTAGACTTCTGTATCTGTGGTACATAGGGTAGTTCAATACTCGAAGTAGCGTTATCGGCCATTCCCACGAACCAGGAGTATAACCAAAAAGAAATCTTAATAAAGTCAAAAGTCACTCCAGGACGTAGGATAAAACACCAGCAGGTATAAAATACTATAAACCAAAAAACAGCGTGTGCTGGTGAACAAAGGCCCAATACCAGTTCTTTCAAAATCGGTTTGTCCGAACGTAATATTCACACGCTAATGAAAGCAATGTGGAGAAAAAATCCTTTACCAATACCAGTTCTTTAAAAATCGGTTTATATTTAAACAGTTGATTGAAGTCTGTTAGTTGTTATACAGTCTGAAGAAGCCGAATGGCGAAAGCGCTCACTGTCAATAAAGGATTTTTTTCTCCACATTGCTTTCATTAGCGTGGTGAATATTATGTTCGGACAAACCGATTTTTAAAGAACTGGTATTGGTAAAGGATTTTTTCTCCACATTGCTTTCATTAGCATGTGAATATTACGTTCGGACAAACTGATTTTGAAAGAACTGGTATTGGGCCTTTGTTCACCAGCACACGCTGTTTTTTGGTTTATAGTATTTTATACCTGCTGGTGTTTTATCCTACGTCCTGGAGTGACTTTTGACTTTATTAAGAATTCCAGAAAGTGTTGAGCGAAGGAGGTGGTACATGAGTAGTTTTCCCATTTAATGGTGGGGTAGTTGAAATCGCCAATTATTGTGGGGTGTTTGGTTAAACCCTAATATTTTCCAGTACATCAAGAAAAGAAGAGTGGGAGTCCTGGGGCATGGTGGGTGATCTGTAGCAAGCTACAATTTGGATTGCAGTTTTGCCCAGAGTTAAAGTTAGTTGCACTTGGATAACCTTGGCTGCATTATGCTGAGCAACTAGCCTGGAGGTGTGAATATCCTTAATGAATATGGACACACCTCCACCTTTGGTGTTCCGGTCCAGGTTACATGGCCGAAAAGTGTTGTATGAGTTATAGCCTGGCAGTGCAAGGGTGCTCTCTGGAGCCTTGAACCAGATCTCAGTCACTGCACAGATATCGATGTTCTCCATTTTAAGGAGTGCCTCGAGTGAGTACATTTTGAGATTTAGACTTCTAGCATTGAGTGACATCACCCTCAGTTTTGCTTGTCTGTTCCTGTTACAGTGGAGAATTTGTCATTTGAACCTTGCCTAAAAAAGGCACTAAAGGGGTGGCAAAACCTTTAGCCAGTATCTGGAATCCCAGGGGTGACAGGTGTAGGCCATCTCCGGCAAAACATCGTGGTCTGTCGACCATGTCATCCCAGGCAGAGAGATACTGGATCCCTTTAGAATGGCACCAGAAGCTTAGCCAATTGTTGAAGTCAATCATTTTGTCCTTGTACTGCGGCATCATTCTGGGTGATGGCAGAATGCTACTCAGGGCTAGGGTCATACCTGCCTTGGCTACAAGATCGGAGATCTCTTCCATGTCTCTTTTCATGTAGTCCGGGGAGGTACATCTCAGGTCATTCACTCCAACATGGACAATGACAGAGTCATATTTGTACTTGTGGAGTGTCCTGAGTGTGTGGGTTATGCTGCGAATCCTGGCACCCGACAGGCAGCTGACAGTAACCTTCTCCTTGTTTAGCCTGGTGAGTGGGACATCAGTGTGCCTGACTATAGAGTCACCTATGACTAGTTTGTTGGGTACATTGTTTTGCCTTATTGGCTGTGGTTGAGTGGCACACTGAGTCTGTGGGCTATGTGCCATTTGGGTTGTGTTGGGGGGTGGTGGTTGCTCGCATTTCTGCTTTGGAGGTCTCTGTTGCTTGAGCAGATTATTATTGAGAGCCTCCCCAAATGTTTTTGTGCTTCTATGTGTGGATTTTGGTGGTGTAGATTTAGTGAGACTATGTGTTGAGTGTGGTGTGGTGCAAGTGTTTACCTTCTCCTCTTGACTGTCAAGTTCAGTCTTGATTGGAGAGAACTTTACCTCCAGTTTGGCTAGATAAGTGCATCTCTCACAGGTTGTAGTGTTGGATGGTAGGAGGAGGGGGTTGTCTGTGTACATGAGGCAATTTCTACATTGCCCCAAGATTCCCAGATTCATCAGATAGACAGGAGAGAACACTGGGAGCTGACCCTTGGACATGCCTGAATAAAAAATTATTTTCCTCTAGATAAGTGAGGAAAGTGAGTACAATAGCTGTTTTTCTCTAAGCAAGTGAGGAAATTATGTACCAAAACTGTTTTCCTCTAGGTAATGAGGAAGATTGAGTGCTGTAGTAATTAGTAGGTTCTTTAGTGCTTACAAGTTCTGAACAATTGCTGATCATGAATAAACAAATTCAAGTGCTAAAACTAAGAATTGTATCTGGGCTAAACTAGTTACAGGAAAGGGGAAAAGGAAGTGCAAATGCAGGCTTTTAAATCAGAAAGTTGAGAGAGATGGAAAAATTGCCCAAATGGCTAATAACTACAATTTCTGGACCAGAACCACTCCTTATGTGGTAGATAGGTTACCTAGTGCTTACCACTCCCACTGATAAGCTAGAAGGCTTCCCTCCAACACAGAAAGCATGGGGGGCTCAGAAGCTTAAATACAGTCCTGGATATTGCAAATCTGAATCTGGACTACACTAGTTTCAGGAAAGGTATTTATATATATATATATATATATATATATATATATATATATATATATATATATACACACACACACACACACACACACACACACACACACACACACACACACACACACACACAGAAAAGTAGCTAAAACAGCAGTAAAAACAATTCAAATGCAGTGCAAGCTAGCACACTTGAGTATGTAGCAATGTTAGACCGAACAGTTTAAAAAATGCAATTAAATTAAAAATGACTAAAAACAAGTGCAGAAGGAGTCTATTAGGTAGAATGAGGTAAAGAGATGGGACTGGGGAGAGTGTCCCAGATCAAATCTACAGTGGGGTCGGGCAACTGCCAAAGCCTCCAAATTTAAACAACAACACAGGAATAGGGAGGGTAGGTATGGGAAAACCAACACCTTCAGCAGAGATCTGAAAAACTATACAGTGAAGCATAAATAACAGTGCACAACTCTGATGTCAGCCAGCAATGATATAAAATTAGTCAAACAACAATTACCAGTACACAGCTCTGAAGTTCCAGAAAAATATACTCAGCTCTGTATATCTCCAGATAGTTTGAAGAGCACTCTGTCAGGACACAGGAAAGCTCCAGCAATAATATGCGTTTCACCTAATTTGAGATTTTGAATGCCCATGACTTATTTTGTCATTTAATGGACAATTTCAGGCCACAAACCCCACTAGCTGTGGATATGCATATTTCAGCCGTGTTATGTCCTTGTCAGCACAGCACAAGCAGGGTCTATGTTATATTCCTGAAAGCCGACATTGTCAAATCTGACATTATCGGCACGAGAATATCGAATGCTCAGAATCTAGAGCATGTAAACGGAAATCTCCGTAAGGGGAGATTTCCATTTACTGCAATGTAGTGCAGTCTCTGAGTTATTATATTTAAGTAGCGGGGGGTGTAGGGGTGACTAATTAGGGTGCCATAGGGTACTTTTTTCTTTTTTTTTTTTTTGTCTTTTTATAAGGTTGATATTTTTGTCTTTTTATAAGGTCGACATTTGAAGACATCGACCATATGGTGTCGACCATATGTTCAATGTTTTCAGCCGTCAATTTTATAATATAAACCCCACAAGCAGAGTGCTTGACTAATCATAAGAAACACAGGGCTGTTACACCCAGCAGATGTTCATTATCATTAGGGTCACTGCAAACATTTCCCAAACAACAAACTAAAACAATAAGTGAGAAGGTCACTGAGGTCTGACTGGACACAAGTTCTTTTTCAGAGGAGGCCCAGGGAGAAAAGCTCCACATTTAAGACACATTACATAACACAATGAATTTAGCAAATTTGTTTATGCATTACTTATCACAGTGTAATGCAGGTTACATGATCATGAAGCCATATCACTGCGTAGAAATTAAAGATATCATTTTTGGAGAAGCAACAAAGGAAGTAAGAAAATATAAAGAGCAAAACCCAGAGATTTTTGAAAGAAATAAAAAAGAACAATGGACATGGGAAAGAAAAAGAGATCTGATACAATGCAATATTTATGCACTGTATCAGAAAAAAGCAGCTTCAAAGATATTTAAAGAGAGATATCTGCAAAAGTACATAGATACAGGGACTTTTACAATACAAAAAAAAAAAAAACAAAGGGATAATGTAGAAAAGTAAATTAGTAAGACAGATGTTAAATAAATAAAATATAAAGTTATGGCTTACCTGTGAAGTTTAGGATTTAGTATGGAGAAGCAAACACAGGCAATGTTACAGCTTGATGGAACAATGAGTCTCCAGATTAAGGATCATCAGATGGAGCAGGAGGCATCTGAAGAAGATTTGGCAAATGATGATGCTCTGGAGCATCCTGTAGGAGACATCTATGAAATCATGTTGAAGGTGTAGAGCAAGGGAAGGAGAGGTAAACATTAGCAACTCAGACATAGGCAATGTTTCTGGGTGATGGGCCAATGGGTTTCCTTATGAAGGAATAGCAGAAGAAGCAGGGTGCATCTGAAAAGGATATATCACAGGATGACTTTCTGGAACTTTCTGTAGAATCCAGGAAACAGAGACAAAAGAAGATGCTATCAGTCAGAAGAAAGATGATCTAAGGCAAGACCTGTTTGATTTCACAGAGATGGAGAAACATATTAAGACAGATGAAAGAAATAGATTACAAAAAGTAAATAAGACCTCAAAATATTAGCAGATTTGTAAAACAGATGACTACAGTATTCAGGACTATTAAGAAAAATTCATGTGACATAACAGAAGTAAAAAGAGTATATTATGTGCAAGATAACCAAGTAATGGATAAAGAGTTACCGCAAAAAAAAAAATGTACCCCAGGATTTAACAAAATTTATGTAGGCACTGTGTAAAGCCTACATGGAATGTATCTGTGTACCTGGCCATGATTCCCCCTAGGCAGTGCGCCATGCATATTAATGATGGAGCTATGCCAAGGGAGTCCCAAGGAACAGGTTTATTGAATCAGTGAAGGGAGAGGTGTAGCGGCTACCCATGGCTGCAAATGAGTGTGAGGCTCCTTGTAATGCTCCACACCACTGTTATAATGTCGTGAAGTGTGTCAAATGTATAATATGTCATTTTTATGATCTTTTTTTTTTTTTTAATTTTTTTGTCTTCATGTTTGCATGGCAAGGAGCACAACAATGCTAAGCTGTGCTCACATATAGACATCTGACACCTGCCAGATATCTAAAAATAGAAACCGGATGTAATTATTTATCATAATTAAATTTTTTATATGTATACTTTTTTTTTGCTATTTGCATTTCTTTGGCACAGCACAGAGTGCAGCAGAGCTGAGCAGAGCTTATACATACATAGCCGACACCTGCCAGACATCTAAAAATAGAAACCAGATATTATTAATTTTTTATAGGTGTGATAAGCACTTTTGTGTGGTGTGAGGTGGTGGTCAGCAACTCTAGCAGGTAGCCATGGCAGTAGAGCTGTATGCATTGATTGTCTATGGTAAGGTTGCTGCAGTCAAGTGCAACACTGTAATCAATCTAGAATGCAAAACTAATGGCCTGCAAACTGTATTGCTTAACTCATAGTACTGTCCAAGGCTGTCTCCAGGCCAATATCGGTCACAAAATTATCTCTGTACCTTCTACTTCCGGTAATAAATGTAGCCCACTCTATGGGTAGATACTGTGTGTGTACTTCACAGATATTTCAAAGCAATAACAAAACAAAAAAATGTTCACCAGCATTGTTGATACTAAAATAAAGCTGTTTTAATCTATGCAGTATGGTTGTATTCCATGCATGTGTATTCTACTGCCAGTGCAGTCAATTACAATACCGTGATAGTTCTCGAATGCAAAAAGAATGTCATGTAACACATATGGTTAAACCCATAGTATGGGTCAAGGTTTATCCAGGCCATTACCAGTCAGATAATGCTCTCATTTTCCCTCACCCGAGGAACAAAAGGTATATGGGTGAGGTGGCCCATGTTATGAGCAGATATTGTATGTGGACTTCACAGATATTGCAAAGCAGTACCAATAAAATGTGTTCACCAGCAGTGTTGATTCTAAAATAAAGCTGTATTAATATATGTATTATGGTTGTAATCTATGCATGTGTTTTCTACTGTCACTGCAGTCAATTATAACACTGTAACAGTTCTAGAATGCAAAAAGAATGTCCTGTAACTTGTATTGTTCAACTCATAGTATGGTTCAAGGTTATCTCCAGCCCACTATCAGTCACATAATGCTCACATTTTCTCTTTCCCCAAGAACAAAAGGTATATGAGTTAGGCAGGCCATGTCATGAGCAGATATTGTGTTTAGATTTCACAGAGTTTCAAAATCAATAAGAATAACGTGTTCACCAGCATTGTTGATTCATAAGTAAGTCTGTCTACTTCCAGTATGGCTGTACTCCTTGCATGTCTGTACTAAGTTACTGCAGTCAATGATTACATTATTTGCAGATGTCACCTGCAGTCACAGCTATTGGGTTCTATTTCCATGCCAGGAAACTAAGGCATGACAGCTGTCTACTTTATGTACTGTACACAAACATGCCTCTCAAGCGTCACAATTTCTCATACTGTACTTAATATTGCGTAATCTGTCTGTCACAGGATTATCACAGAAATGATTACCTGGAATGTAAAGTATTACCAAATCCGCTTATAGAACACTTTGGTAGTTATATAAGTCCACATGATGTGCAACTGTTCTGTCTAGCTGTGTACCTGCATTTGTTATTGATTGGCCCATACTTCCCATGCAAACAGCTTGAGAGGTATGTATGTGCTACATCACTTATAAGATACTTCTACAAGTCACTGTACACAAAATTGACAATACACACCTGTAGAATAAATATTAGCACTTTTTTTCAGGAATATAATCTGTAGTGTCACTAATGGACTGTTTTCTCTCTATCCCCACCCCTCATCTTCATGTATTTCTGATTGTAATTTATTATTTTGTGGTTTACTATTAACATATTTTGTTACAATAATTACATTTTGAGAAATGTGGTTTATTATTGGTATGTGTTATTATGCTTTCATACTGACATATTTTGTTAAATGAACCATTTTGTTGACATTTTGTGGTTTAGTATTGTTATGTTTTATTATGCATTCATATTAACAGATCTTGTTAAATTAACCGTGTGGTTGCCTTATACTTTAACTGTTAATGGCATGGTGTTAATGTACTGACTGTTCTGTTATTTAATTGTCGCACATAATATACATTGCTATGTATATGGGTTCATTAAAATGATGTTCCATGCTGTTAATACTAACAATGATTTCTTCATAGCTAATCTCAATGTATTAGTATACCTCAATTACCACAGCATGTCAAGGTAGGCCAGTTCTGGTTGATCACTCTGTTGTACATTGCCTCAACTGGCCATGGCACCGTGTCCCAGCATGTCTGGGACCCAGACCGGTGGTGCTCCCTCTGTTGCCCCTGCACTACCTGAAGTGTCGGGTAGTACCACACCACAGGATGGGGCATGGCCCCCCCTCTGGGAGCAGTGGTGGAGGGGGTGTTGTCACCCATGATGAGCTGCCAGTCTTGGTGCACAGGATAGTCTACTGTAGGTTTGACTGCTGCCTTTGGGAGATTGACAGCATGCTGGCCAACCTGGTATGGCACCCTCTCCCAGGTCCCCAGCCTCCAGCACTGCCACCCTTGCGGCAGTGAATGAGAAGTGCCAACAGTCCCATGGGTGGGGATGTGAGTCACTCTGCTGCTGTCTGGAGGCACATGGGACTTGGATTCCACAACTCTCTCCCTCTCGAAGGTGTTCACCCCCTCATGCCACACACCATTCCTGTCTTGACTGTGTTGTCTGTCTGCAAATGCATCCTCACCTACCCAACTTACCTCCTCCATGCATACCTATCTCCCTTCCCCAACATTCCACTCACGCCTTAAACAATAGGCACCTGCCCAAAAAAAAAATATCACCCCATACATAGCTCTCAATTTTACTCATGTGTCCACTGGATACAAGTAATTTGGTCAAACTGGCTTGACAATGCAGTTATGTTGTCGTCACCCCTCTCTCTGTGCATGAGAGTTCAAATCCATGTACATATTCTTTCAAAGTGCACAGTTATTGCTATACAAGAAATGGATAGCTATGGTTCTTTCCTAGACCCTCCTTGCACATCCCTACCTGCCTTCCGCTATGTTTTCCCCTTGCTTGCACCCCACGTTACCACTTTCCAACTCCATATTTTCTTTTCTTTATATTTTTTAGCATGATGCTGCATGTCTTGCTGCTTCACGCAGCTTTGCTAAGCTCACCTAAATAAAGCTATATTGATTATATGTGTCCTTAACATTCTATTACACATTTACAAAATACACACCTGTTCCATGTTTCAGACCGGAGACCATTGCACCTGCAGACCAGTGAATTAACCTGTGATGCCACACAACTCTTACTAAAGTAGGTGCTTTAAAAAACATAGTAATTAACAATTACCGTCATTAAGCACATCTCAACGTAGCTGTGCACTGTATGGTGCAAACTTGAATAAAACTGAGTGGAAAACATGGGAGTTTTTCTGGGACTCTAGTGCAATAGTACAGTACGACAAAGCCAAAGACATAATAATGGATGTAAGTGAGGCCTCTGATAGCAGGTGCATGATCAGCAACATGATGAAAGACACCTGCTAAGGCATTAATAGCAAAACACATGTGCAACTGAGACACTGGTGCAGAAATACATCCATATAAAGCCTTGCACATACTGATAGATGTAGAACATGATTATCACAGTGACGCAATAGCTCAGTTGGTTAAATGCCTCATAAACAGTACCTATTTTTGCCACACACAGTTCTGGGTTCAAATCCAGTGGTATGTAGCACTGCATTTTCAGTATTGTGAAGCCAGCAAGTAAAGACAGACTCATGTACTCTTTATCCAACCAATGCATGTCAAGTGAATTGACTGCTTTTAACTGATGAAAGTCACAGGCCTGCAGGTAGGAACACATTTCACATATCCCTATAGCAAATTTATATATGCATAAATTGTCACATCATGCAGTAATATGTGTTCACAAAGATTGTCACCTCAGGTACTGCGAATGAGGGTCACTAATATCAGAGTACACCACACAGTCTTTTCAGAGTCACAGTGCAGATTACCACAGCTGAATAACCAAACATATACATTTGAAGTCCCTCCTTGTAACAAGGACTGCTCTCAAACACACTGCAAATTACTACCAGACTGTAATACATGGCCTGGCAGATGATCAATATTCACGTGTGTGTGTGTGTGTGTGTGTGTGTGTGTGTGTGTGTGTGTGTGTGTGTGTGTGTGTGTGTGTGTGTGTGTGTGTGTATGTGTGTGTGTGTATATATATGTATATATATATATATATATATATATATATATATATATATATATATATATATATATATATATACCCATCTTGCTCAAGTATAGACGAAACATGTTGCCTAGTACTCTGCTATTGATACCATTGTCTAACAGACTTACACATGCCTTCATTGGAGTGTAAGGGTACTCTCACTCTGGGCCTGGCTCTACAACAAGACTGAGACAGCTCACACAGTTATTCCTACAGCTTGTTGTCCTCCAAAGTCTTTACACTCTCTGCCTATGTCGATTACCTGCAGCAATAGCTGCACCCTTTAGCATACACATCTCCATGTAAGTGTCTGCTGCAGACCTACACTTTGCAACAATGTAGTCTCCTCATCCCAGTAATGTCCAGCACAACATATCAGAAAGGGGCCCTAATCTACATGAAGGCCTTATACTGTATATTCTACAGTGGTTGTATGTCATTGGTTGATGATAATGCAAATCAGGTGTATTGGCTGCAATTAGCATTTCACAACCACAGATTGGTTTAGAGGTAATTGCCTGCTGCTGGGAAGCATGTTTAAAAGTCAAGCAGCTGGCTATAGGGAACCATTATGAGACTTTCATCATACAGAGCATGCCATTATGACAACTATACTATCACCACATATCAACATAGGAGTACTGCACTCCATCAGGTATGTACATGTTTTTGTGTAGAACAGGTTGCAGATGGCTGAATAGACTTATATGTAATAGTGATTACAGCATTAGATCGGTGATAATGACATGTAAGTGACCCCCTGTTGTCTTACACATACACAAGATGTACAAAAGTCCTGGGCCCACTCTTGTTTGGCATCTACTTTTCCGAAGTACAAGCAAACACAGGAGGGTTATGGCTGACAAAGTTTGCAGATGACTGCAAAATGGGTGCCATAGTAGAAAACACATCTGACACAGATATCCTTCAGAAGGGTCTCACAGAAACGGATAACTGGTGCCAGAGCCATGGCCTAAAGTTAAATGCCAAAAAATGCATAGTCATACCCTTCGGGAAAAACAAGGTTACCCCTAGCTACCAAATAGGTGGCAATCCACTGAGTACAGAAGAAGTTATCAGGGACCTGGGGACCCAGGTTGATAGTAGTCTGTCATTCGACACCCATGTAGCTAAAGTAGTTAGGAAGACCTTCTACATTGCCCACCTTATCATGAAGGGATTCTCATCTAGATCAAGGGAGGTCATAGTCTCCCTATACTCATCACTCATCAGACCAATGATTGAGTACAATGCCCCATTCGGAATGTATCTGACCCGACACTTGCAGCAGCTGGAGGGCACAAAAGTTCCTCACCAAAAGGATAAAGGGTCTCAAACATCTGTCCTATGCTGCCCGACTGAAAGAACTCCAGCTCTATTCAGTCGCCACCGCTTGCTCAGAGGTGACCTTTGCCTAACATACAAGGCCATGTCAAACCCAGATTTGATGAATATGCTTCACCTCAAAAATCTAGATCCGTCAGAGCCACAAGGGCGGAGACTTAAACCTCGACACGGCTATTAATAGGACATGCTGGAGGGATAGATTCATCACCCAAAGACTCCCTATGCTGTGGAATAAAATCCCGGTATATGTGAGGCAGAGCACCTCGCTGGCCTTGTTCAAGAGAAATCTTGACCAATGGATGGGGGATCGCAGATATACCCCAGGGATTACCTCAGTGTCACTGCTCAACAGAGGCACAGCAAAATAATGGGTATAGTTCCCCATACTAAAGGGGTGGCGTAAGCCACAAAACTATGGGCTAGGCTTGTAAATGCCCTCGGGCAGATAGCCTAGTATGAACCTATGAACCTATGAACCTAAAACATCAAGGGTGCATTATCTTTTGTCATTGCGGAACACTGGTCTCGTTGGACTTTATAGTGGTTGTAATACCACACTGCTATTTGTGTGGCATTGTTCATTTTACATATTATTGAGGGGTTACCTGTAGGGGACACATCACATTAGACCTGAGTGTTGGGTGTATGATAATGCAGCAGTAGCTGTCATGGCACACACGGGAATACCTGACTCATGCTGCTATCTCAGTTGTATCCACACACTTTGTTTGTGTGTGAGCAAGCAGTGGTTAGTGCTAGCCATTTTGACCTTGCCATATCTGTACATAGTGTATGTCCAGATATATGATCCTGTAATGTGATCCCCTTTTATTGTCTTTCAAGAATTATGTACCATAGATCCCATGCATCTCGGATGTGGAGAATGAAATAATATTGCAAGTACTAAGGAAGCAGCATCATATCCTACTATCTGGGGGGAGACAAAGCAAGGAGCAGAGGGCTGCGTTGTGGACAGACCTTGTTTGTGATGTGAATTCCATGGGCCAGCAGGGCAGGACATATGAGCAGGTTCGACACTGGGCAACTGACATGACATGACAAAGTGCCTCAGATGTAGACATTGATCATGCTGATGCCAGTGGAGGGCCTGTGTGGAACAACCACTCTCGGCCAGAATACCTGGCGAACCTAGGCACACACAACAGCTCCCACTTATCCATCACACCACACATCTTGGAGTTAGGTAGCACAGTTTCCAAAGCTGAAGAGCATGCAGGTAAGCTTACTGTGATCAGTATTGCAATATTGTAGCAGTCATTGTGTTAGCCTGTAGATACTGTTATTTGTTGTCAGGTCTTTGGTCTTTGGAGGGGGGGGTTAACCTCAGTTATATAGTCATACTCAGATTCTGACCAATACAACAATTAACACAGTAGCTACTGTAAATGTGAGTTATATGTACATATTACCTTGTTGTGCTGCAACATGTGGTGGTACTGGCAATACCCCGCCCTTAACTTTTCACAGTCTGTCAGGTATTGCCCAAGGCTGTGATTCTGCTCATGGTAATTATGACACTTGTTTTGTTAAGGAACATAGGTTCATAGGTTTCATAGGTTCATAGGTTCATAGATTCATAACAATTATATTCTAGTACTTTTAAGGGCCAGAATAATGGCCTATGTAAATATAACAATGTGTGTAAGCAGTGTAGGATATTTCTAAATTCCAGTCTGGAACAGGTACTTAAGGTTTCTAGAAGAGGTAGTCACAGGAGTGTAGTTCAACAAACAGATACACTTTGGCAGTTACAGCTAAGAGCAGATAAGGCACCTGATTTAAATGAGGCAAGGAATCTAAAATGCCTCTTAAAATACAACAGGTTGAAGGTAAATACATTAGGCAGTGAAATGTGTATTTCCACCGAGTTTTTATATGTTGTTTTTTCAAGTATAGTGTCATAATGATTAATTAAAAGGTAAATAGTTCTGGTTGTGTTTTACTTGATTTACTTTCAATGATTGTTATAAATGTCTTGAGTTGAATTTGTATTTTGTTCTGAGGAAGTGATTTGTGGATGAACGTAGAGAAGAATGTTGTTTGACCACTAATCCAGTTGCGGGTCTTCATTGTTATGAGTCTTGGAGGCTTTTCATACACATTAGTGTAGGTATAAATGAGATTTTTTTTTCTTATTGCAGATAACCATGGGGGTTGGTGTCTGTCCCCTACACAACCTGATGTCAGTGTCTCTTCAGACTCTGATGATAATGGTGATGATAATGGTGGTCACACTGAGGCACAGGTGGGGGTGTCGGGGGCTGAATCTGTTCCAGTGGTAGACATCCCTCTTCTGCCCCCATTATCGCTGCACACAGTCTGTATGCCCACACATACCCAGTCCCCAGAGGTCACAGATTTTGGACAGTCAGAGGGTGGGAACATTGAACAGGAAATTGTGGCAACTATGGCTCCAGTGAGTGTAGACACTGGCCATAGTCAGAGAACTGGCAAGGTCCCACACAGGCAGATTGACAGGGGTGTTTGTAGGAGTCCTGCTGCCCATCCATCACCTGTTTCAGGTGTCACATCACGGGTCACTCAGCACATGTTTTGGGCTGTCATGAAGTCACAGGCATGTTCTGAATAGAACACAAGACATGCTTAGGGTTATGGATGCAGCACAGTCGGACATCCTTGTCTGCCTCCGCCATATAGGGAACACCTTGGATTGGTTGACTGATGCAGTGGATAGACAATAGACTGAGCAGTGTCTGTCTTGGACTGCACATTATCTGTGCTGGAACATGTGGTTGGAGCTGAGCGTTGGACCCATGGACGTAGGTCAGCAACCCCATCTGCTGAGAGTCCATGTGGCCATGCACACCCACACTTCTGTAGTGGCAGTACATCCAACACTACAGAGGGATGTCTGCTGTCCACACCATGATGTGGCAGGCCATGGGCTTGTGGTCTTGGGCAGCCCACAGAGGACACAGTCTTAGCAGACAGCAGTCACCATCAGGTACTAGCACCACTTCTGACCTTAGGCATGGAGGTGCCAGTGCAACTCCTGATAGAGCCAGTTCCTGTGCTTGGGCTGGAGATGGAGAACTGTCATCTCTACAATGTATGGTCCAAAGTTGTCCAACATACACACATGTAGGGCTAGCACTGAGCTTGACTGTGTACATGCACACACTCACACTCCATTGTCAAATGCTGGTCATTCACAGACATACACTGCACCTCTCCATGGTCCATCTTAATGCTCCCCTCCTGATTCACACACATGCTGTCTACTATTTAGGCCAGCCTAGGCCTCCTGCACCCCCACACAACACCCTGTGCAAGTGATGATACCTGTGCCACATCCCTATCATCCTTGTCATTGATGCAGGGAAATAAAGCTATGTGATGCACAAGGCGACTATATTATTTAACATGTACTTGAGTAATGCAGTGTTGGTTCACAATGCCACTTCTAGTGGTTACGAACAGATACTGTATGCTGGCATTTGTTATGAGTATACCACATACATTTTTGTACCTTAAGTTGTATGATGTTGTATTGGCTATATAGCATAGTAGATGGATGACTCACTGTAAGGACATTAACCTAGTATGTGACATTAGTACTGCATGCTTGTGGGAGAAATTTGTCCAGCAGACTGAAACACACACTTGGAACAGAACCCTGCCTAATGGCACACAGAGCACTTCAGTTCACCTCAGCACATGCCATTTGTCTGTTTGGCTGGGTAACCATCATCTCAAAACAGGGCATCTGCCTGTGTCCCTTTTGGACTGGGACAATATGTGCTGATCCTGTAACTATGGATGTGGCAATGTCTATGATCATGAGGGCTGCATGGCTATTATTCTAGTGCAGTTCAAACATCCTATGGTTCCATAACATGATGTACAATGCTGTAACAGGCTCACACACAAACATGGCTACATTGAGGATAGCACCACTTCCACTCACTGCATACAGGACATGCCAAGGCACACAAGTACTGCAAGTTGCCTGTATGTAGATATGAACACTTATCTATGTAATGGTACATACTACAGATCACAGTATGTGTTGCATGCAACACACCTCATGGTTGCTAGTACTATCAGTTTAGGAAATATTATACTTGATGACATAAGCAAGCCTTGTTGTGGTCAGTCTTTTGGGGAGCTGCAAATAAAACACTGCAAAGCCCTACCTATGTCTTCGTTACGAAGGTTTTGCCATATGGATAAATAAACACATACCAAGTGGGAAGGAGTGGTATTAAAACCCCTACATATTTACTCTTAATCACAATACTTATTGCATGCCCCACGGCTTACATCTGATATGACATTATCAGCTGACAGTCTTAAGGTATCTGACATCATCAGGTCTTGTATAAGAGGGCAGTTTGGAAGCCAGCAGCAAGTTACAGGCTCAAAAAATGCATAACAATTGCAGGTGGATAGCCCATGAAGGCATGTCCATTGTTTTGTAGGGCAATACACACACACACACACACACACACACACACACACACACACACACACACACACACACACACACACACACACACACACACAGTGGGCTGGAGTTACATTAGAACCACTACCTAGTCTTATACACTACAGTTCACAGTACTTATTGCATGCACCTTTGCTTATGTCTGGTATTACACTGCCAGCTGGTACTCTTAAGCTGGCTGACATCATCAGGCCTTGTAGAAGAGGGCAATTTGGAAGCCAGCAGCAAGATATAGGCCCAAAAACTACATAACCATTTCAAGTGGATAGCCCACAAGGACATGTTCATTGTTCTGCAGGAGAATACACACACACCAAGTGGGCTGCAGTGAGATTAAAACCCTATATATCTAGTCTTATACACTACAGATCATAGTACTTATCACATGCTCCACAGATTAAGTCTGCTGTATATGGGATTGCAGGCAGAATACTTGTGCATTACACACTAGGCTTGTGTTGAACAGCATTTATGGCTTGCAGATTGATATTGCATCATACTGTTATCTGCATTTAGTATTCTAGCAGTGAGATAATTGTTGCTATCCTAGTTATGTGTGTGCAGTTACCAGTATGGCCATGTGTGGCTGCTTGCAGTTACATAGGAGAACCTGTGGGCAGGGACAATGTGCCCTGTCCATATGTGCATTGACAACATTATACATTACACCACCTGCTCACCTGTGTCTGTCTACGTGATGACATCCAATAGGGACAGGGGCCTGTAGGTAAGTGGCTTATGTACTGTTGTGCCCTTAGTTTGGATGCTTTGAGCAACAGTATGGCTGTGTGATAGTGCAGATTTACTCATCATTATTAGGTATGTCGGACAATGCAGACATCCATGCACATATTTCTTTATATAACAGGGATGTATATATAAATGTAGCTGTGTGTGTGTGTGTGTGTGTGTGTGTGTGTGTGTGTGTGTGTGTGTGTGTGTGTGTGTGTGTGTGTGTGTGTGTGTGCATGTGCGTGTGTGTGTGTGTGTGTATGCTATGTATATGTGTTATGTAGCTATATGGGGAGTGTATATATTGTTTTAATATATATAGCTACATATAATGGTATATATCTATTTGACACTACATAGTGATAGATATACTATTCATGTGAGGGAGAGATGGTGACAGATGGATATGTACATGTATATGTCTGTATATATAGCCATTTATGCATAGTTATTTTGATGAAGGTGCAACAGAATTGGGCTCATTTTAACTAAGTGTCTGGACATGCCCAGTGGGACTGTCAGCACTTATAAAGTGAATCCAGGCCACACATACCTGTAGTCCAGTCCTGGATTTTGTATGTTACAGACATTATCATCCACCCCTGTTTCTGCACTGTTGCACTTCATTCAAAATGTCCATGGCATTCCCCAGCTATGTGCTGTCAGCTATGTGCTGTACTTAATATGTGACTGAGGTTGGTAATGTTACATCACCAAAAGACTGACAGTCTGCATACATCTCAACTGTCCTGATTTCCACAGAATGTCCAGAGTTTTCCCTCTTATGTTTGGTCTGTTCCTCATACATTTGTGGTCTTCTGGTGAATTATTGGATATTGATGTCACTACATTATACTAACTACAGACAAACATTTGTGCTTTAAACTTTGCATCCTTCAAAAAATATGTAATAATGCAACACCTTTACTTCCAGCAACTTTATAGGTTTATGGGAACAATATTTAAAATCTGTCCCTATGTTTGGGCTTTTGTTCCCCCAATCTTTCTGTCTTTCTCTAGATTTCTTGCACAAAGAGGTATGACAGTCTGTGAAAACACATAGTACTACCTCACATGCAAAAGATGTGAGTAAATCCAGATTAGAACCATCAACACTATCCCCCAGGCTAGCTTCCCTAGTCCACTGAGCCACACAGGTCGCTAGACAGGGAGGAATCATTCATCACACAATCACTAGCATACATATGTACATTGTTATCTTGCGTGAAGAGAGACATAAAATTTGTGAATACTATCTATGTTACAGTCCTGAGATTGCCTGGTTCACTGATATACCATAGCTGATTTTCTGTTAAAGCAGTTATATTGGTACACTGCTGTGTTGGGGGTGAGGGAACAACATCACATGATCAGCTTGGGTAGACAGTTGTCCATGTGTCACGTGTGGCCATTGTTTAAAATCTCCCTTGCCTGATGTAGTTAACATTCCAACCATGAAGCCTAGTGAATATTAAGGAACACATACTATTGGACTGGGTATCTGTAGTCCCATGTGGATGTTACATCTGTCCAAATACCCCACTATATTTCATTGCATAACAGCAGCAGATCCATACATATGATAATATATTATAGTAATCCTTACAATAAGTGTGTTGGTTAGAGACTTACCTTGCGAATGCAGCTGTTGACAAACCTGTAGTTCAGGGCTGACTCTGTGTGAAGCAAGCAGTACAGAGCCAATAAATGGATAGGTACATGTTGTGCGGGTTGCCTGGCATCAGCTATTTTAATATATGTATGTGAGTAGGAATAAGGTGTCAGTCCCTAGGGCCCTAGCTTGTCAGTGAATGTGCTAAGTGTTGTCTCTGTCTGCTTACAGGGACATCATCATTCTCCTCCAAGTTCTTCTGTGAGTATGGCTGTGGTGACCTTGGCACCTCTGGGGGCTGGGTATCCCTTCCCTTTGTTGATCCTGCTGCAGCTGTTTGCACAGGATCATATTGTGTAGCATGGCACATACTGTGAACATATGTGCACATGAGCCTGGAGAGTACTACAGGGCTCCACCAGATAAATCGAGACACCAGAACTGTGACTTCAGCAGCTCAAACACACACTTCATGATGTTCCTAATTTGTGTGTGTGCCTCATTATGGAGTTCTTTGGTGGGTGGGTGTGCATTTCTGATGGGTATAATCATCCTTGGTTCCAGTGCATAGCCTGCATCCTAAGCAGCCATGTGGCATGTCCCCCTGCAGCATACATCTGGTACAGCTGTGATGCATGCCAGATATGGAAGACATGACAACTGCTGGGGCTCCCAGCGCAAACATTCATGATAATGCCCTGGGCATTGCACCCCACCTGGCAGTTGATGGAGTGGCACCCCTTGTAGTTGAAGTAGATTCTACCCTCCTCACCGGGTGGTGCCTTGATCTGTACATGAGTACAGTTTATGGTACCCAGTACTACAGGGTAGTGTGCTACATGGTAGAAGTGTTGCATATTGCTGGGAAAATAAATATGCTTACTGGCATGTAGCATGGCATTCAGGAATTTGTGGAGTACCCTGGAAGCAGATGCCTGTGAGACACCCATCATGTTCCTTGTAAGTATTTGGAAGGTAGTGTGGCTATTATCCTAAGGGCTACGCAAACCTTTGTTTCCACTAGGATGAGTTTCCCTCTGTTGGCTATGGGTCTGTGTTGAGGGTGGCAGAGCTCAGTGAGTTCTTGTAGTATGTCCTTCTTCACCCTGTAGAGCTCTACAATTTCCAACTCTTGTAGCTCCTGGAAGGTTACCCTGGGCCTAAACAATCTTCTCTTCTCTGCCTAGGCCGATTGTCAGCAACAGTAACAGCATTGACTTCAGCATCTAGCACATATAGATGTACCAGACCTCCAGCAGCCCCTAGCATTCTTTCAGTTAAAATTCCCAAATCTGTAATACAATGGTGCAGAGCATGTAGGAAAAATCAGATTGTAGGGGGTATGCATACTTTATAATGCTCTACTGTAGGTCCTCACTGCATGATTGGCTACTTATGGTGCACTGCACCTGTCTAATATATCATTAAAATCATTTAATGGCCCTAGTTTTAGTTAAACAAGGGTCAAAACTAATTAATACATCATTGCCTTTTAGATACTGTCAGTAATGGGGCAGCCACATAAACGTGCTCTCCGTAGGTAATCAAAGCTTAGCAGTCAAGGAACCCCCCCCCCCCTCAGACTTCCACATTCAGCACAGTGACATGCCATGCAAACATGTGGAAATATGAGCCTCGTAGGAAAATAAGGCATAGAAATCAGTGCATGCACCCCCCTCCCCCAGACTTCAACCCTCAGCACAGCAGTGTGCAGCACAAACAGGTGCAGCTAAGCTCCAATCAGCTTAGTAGTTATTGGACACCCTCTCCTGATATCAGCTACCTCCTGTGTGGGCACCAATGCAGTTCTTAGCCTACATGAAGGGGATATGCAGACACAATTACCCCATTAGCTATTCAATAACCCCACCTAATTTACATAGGGATCCATGCTTATAACCTGGAAACTACACACTTCCAAGCCCTAACATGTTAGCAACAGCACCAATGCATCATCGTAGATAGTCCATGCAGGGTGCAGGGTCCTGTAATACATTTCTGTTCTCATAATATTCATTTTGTTAATAACACGGTTTTATTTATTTATTTATTTATTTTTTAAGGAATGTTCGCACACTGCAGCATGCAAATATGCCCAGATTATTAAAAAGTATTTTAACATATATTCTATAACTTTTGAGACACACAGAGGATATTTTCACTCATACCTGTGTGTGGTATGCTATTGCTGTCCATCTATCTGCATTTTTACAGCCACTTTTGTCTGTCTACATTCCTGTATATGGAATTTTTCCATATACACTACGGACAATGACTCAGAGTCTGCAGGGCTGACTCTCTGCTTGCTGGATGGCACTACCTGCCTCATTTGCTTGAGATTCACCTGAAAAATGAATTGAAAACATTTGCACATCTTCCTGCTGTGTGTAATACCTTCGTGGCAGAGGGCCTGTTTACTGAAAGTATGATAATGTGGAACGACTGTTGCTTTGGGGATTGTAGTGACATTACGGTATAGAAATATCTGTGAAGCATTGGAAACAGGAATCACAAAGTATTATACAGAATGATGCAAATTATATCACATGGGGTCACCTTTTACCAACAATTCAAAAATTAGATTTGAGGAAAACCAGATATGAAACCATGAAAAACAGACAAAAGAAGCATTGATCAGTGAAACTGCTACACCCAGCAATAATACTGTGTTACTTACAGAGAACACAGAGTCATAAAATATCAGCATTTACAGGCAGAAATGAGAGCAATGTGGAAGAAAGATACCCAGCCATTTTCAGGAGTAGTAGGAGCTATGGGTCTAGTAAAACATAATAGTAAAACAGATATGCTACAATACATGTAACCCCATATAAAATGCAGAAGGAAGCAATTATGGGCACATTGCAGTTGCTGAGAAAAGTACTCTTGTAAACATCAAAGACAAACAAAACCTATTTCATGAATTCTAATCATACTCTTACTTATGAATGTCATCCATTTCTGTCATGGTACTGGAATCCCAAAATACTTGGAGAAATTAAAGCAGAAGAAGTCAAATGGACTTACTTTATCAGTCATGAACAATTTACTAGACAAACCCCCCAGACCTCCTTTCACCTTCTGCCATCTCTTGCACTTTCCACCCAAATGACCTTCTTTTGCTAGGGTAGACTGCATATAATGATCTTAGTAAATAAGTGTATCACCGGCAGTTATTATTACATAAGTTCTAGAAATGTTCAAAGAATGAATATGTTATCATAGTCAAGTTCTTATCACTACTGGAAATGATTACTTGTTAATGCAAATTTGTATTTCTGTGCTCTTTGTCTTTAAAACATGTCAATCAATTTGTTTTGTATTTATCTTATGTTATTTGTACCTGTATATGTTCTGTTTGCCTTTACTATTTATGTTCTTCATTTATTTCTTAATTTTGCTTTATAACCTTGGTGATGACAATAAAGGGTCCATGGAACAACACATGTACCCAGTTAACAAACTTACATAAATAAAAATAAATATGCAGAAAACAGAAACAGTACTATTCATAGGCAATAGGATGGTAGACTGCTGTATATCCTGAAGTGTTGGAAAAAGTACCTTGATATATCAAGGATGTGTGAATATTCCTGGGCTTTTATCATGCTACACAGTATATGGTTGCAACAAAAGTTAGCAGAAAGTCATCATGTGAATGGCATAGGATAGACATTTGCTAGTAGTAATGCAGATGACATTTTGAAGACATGGGGACACCAGCCCCATTACAAATAGCATGACTCTCTGGCAAGTAAAGAATTTCAGAGTAGTGGCATGTATATAATGTCTGATGAGCATATATACAGCCTAGCATACAGCATAATTTACAAAGGTAAAATGATACACATGTATGCACCGGTCCTTTGAGCAATGTACTGTAAGCTGAGTAGACAAAATACTGTAAGTGCTATAAATCAGACAGGATGCATGACAACAATTTAAATATCCTTATCATTATGTACACACCTACTATTCTAGGAGTCCTAGTGTTAATTGTAATTTCCTGAAGTTTATCCCCTCATCCTAATTTTGCATATATGCAGGTCTTAGAATGGTCTCATGCTGTTCAACTGAGCTGCAAGACTACAGCTGTGCAAGCCAGTTTTTTGCCCTAAAGAGTGCTTTTTGTTTTCCCCCTAGCTGTGTCACCATGAAGTTAGTATATGTAAGTAAGGGGCAGTAGAAGCAAAACTCCCTCGTGCATCATTCCTAAAAAAAGCCTTTTTTCTTAATGTCACCAGCAAGTGGGTTCTTCACATATCTCTCAACCTCTTAACCTCTTAACTGAAGAAATCTGGACAAAGCCTAAAATAATGATGTGATGACAGCCCAAAAATAGGGACATATTTTAAACATTGTTCTTATAAACTTTAAAAGTTGTTAGAATAAAAAAGGATCTGTGTTAGTATGTGTTTTCTGAAATATATGAAGTCTAAAACTCAAATGTACGTCATTATTTAGTGATTTCAGTTTTTAGTGAATTGGCAGAAAACCATACATTTTATGAGGAACTAACCAAAAAACATGAGGCAAAAATCTGGACTTTCTGTGAAGTGAGAGGTATGGTTCTAAAATGGATATGATTTGTGCAGTTTGATCCTAACTGATTATAAGTAAACGTCTCATAGTGTTTCTTGATAGTACACATCTTTACAGTCAGTGTCATATAAAAATATGCAGCAAATGTTTCATATCTTGAGATGTTTGTCACAGCTTGCCACAGCTCTACAGAAACAGCTTGTAATTATATATACATTGAAGTGCTGCCACTGAGGTTGGGTGGGGCTGTGTGACTACATGCATATGTGACCGAATGCGCTAGTAGCTACTTGCTGACAACTGGATATTTACCAGCAGCTACCGAGTGTGGCACTATTTCTAGATATCTGTGGTGTAGCATACTACATATAGATTGTGTCATTCAAGATCAGGGCTTTGGCATGTATGTTCTAGATTAGGCCATCAAGCCCATTATCCTTTGAGCTACCTCACTGTTCTTTGAGGGCTGCAACTAAGCCTTTCTAGTATGGGCAGCATTATTACTAGTTTAAAAGTCTTGTTCAAAGCAGGCTGTTCAGTAAAACAGTACATCTATTGGAAAGCCTTTTGAGGAATGATTTATACCATATATAGAATATTTTGGAAGCAGAAGTAGGAATATGTGCAATCCATGTATATAGCAAACACTGAAAATGAACATGGCACCTGCAGTGATAAGTAGCAGCTGCCGCTGTATGTGACATAGACTGTGCCAGCAAATCTGCATCTGTGGAATGACTGCCACAGCAGCTCTTCTGGTGCCCAGCATTAACCCATCCCACAGTCTATTCTTCTTTCAGATAATGGTGCTGCTTCTAACTGTCTAAAACACAGAAAACGCTATGTTCATAGGTAGGTTCATAGGTAGGTACTAGGCTATCGGCCCTAGGGTCTATACAAGCCTAGTCAAAAAGGAACCCTGGCTTTCGCCACCCAAGAAAATTATTTTCCTGTGCCCCTGTTGAGCAGAGCTGCAGAGGTGATCCCCAGGGTGAATTTCCTATTTCCCATCCAGTCATCAAGATTTTTCTTGAAAAGTGCTAATGAGGAGCTTTGTTTGATGTAGATAGGTAGTTTGTTCCAGAGTGTGGGAAGTCTCTGGGACAGGAATCTATTCCTCTGGTATGTTCTGTTTATTATGGTGACAAAGTGTAGGTCCCTAGAGTGTGTACCTCAGAGAGATTGAGATTTCTTCAAGTGGAGCATGTCCAACAGCTCTGGGTTTGACATAGCTTTGTATGTTAGGCAGAGATCGCCTCTGAGTAGGCGATATGTGACAGAGTAAAGTTGGAGTTTTTTGAGAAGGTCTGCGTAGTGCATCTGTTTGAGGCTGGTAATTCTCTTTGTGAGGTATTTCTGCAGTCTTTCCAGTTGTTGTAGATGTCTTGTGAGGTACATACCAAAAGGGGCTTTGTACTCTATAATGGGTCTAATGAGTGATGAGTAGAGGGGAACAATGACCTCTTTTTTTCTGGATGAGAAACCTTTTGTGATGAGGTGTGCCACGATGAAGAATTTCTTGACTACTGTGGCGATGTGATTATCAAAGGAAAGATTACTGTCTACCTGTGTCCCAATGTCTCTTATCACACTTTCGTTATTAAGTAGACTACCACCTATATGGTAGCTCATGGTTAAAGAGTTTTTACCAAAGGGGATGACAATGCACTTTTTGCATTGAGCTTGAGGCCATAGCTTTGACACCAGGCATCTGTCTCAGTGAGGCCCTTTTGTTGGATGTCCACATCGTTAGGAGTTTCAATTATGGCTCCTAGTTTCCAGTCATCTGTGAACTTCGTTAGCCAAAGACCTTCTGTGTTAGCCTGTACTTCAGAGAAGTAGATACCAAACAGGAGAGGCCCCAGGACTGAACCCTGCAATACTCCACTTGTCACTGGTCTGAAGTCAGATTTGAAGTCTGCTACTGTCACAGTGTGGGTTCTGTCAGTGAGCCAGTTGGCAACCCATCTTGTGACATAGGGATTTGTACCTAGTTTAGTGAGTTTATCTATAATTCCAGAAAGGAGGGTGGTGTCAAAAGCCTTGGAGAGATCTAGATAGGCTGTGTGAACCACCTTACCCTCGTCTACGGCTTTGGTGATTGCTTCAAAGAAGTCAGTCAGGTTTAGGAGAAATGATCTGCCTTTTACAAATGAAAACTAGGTGGATTCTAGAGTTTGGAGATTACCAATATCTTTGTTTATAAGTTCCATGATGATATGTTCCATGGCCTTGCAGACCAGGCTTGTTAGGCTAATGGGGTGGTAGTTCCTGGGGTCTGCTGTGGCTCCCCCTTTGTGGAGTGGAATAAACATTGCTGTGCACCATTCAGTGGGCACAAAGCTTGAGGTGAGGTTATGATTGAACATGGTGCTTAGGTGGGGTGCCAATTCATTGTGTAGCTCATGTAGAACGCAGCCAGGGATGTTGTCAGGTCCCATGGATGCTGTGTTCTTGGCTTTGGAGAGTGTGGTTTTCACCTATGCAGCTGTGATTAAAGGAACTTTGCATTCTTCCGGTATAGAGATGTGCCCTTTAGGGGCTAAAGTTATCACTGAACCTATCTGCCAGGATGTTGGCAATATCAGTTGGCTTTGTATATTTAGTGCCATTGTGCTGTAAATCAGAGCAGATCTGAGTGTTGCCATTGAGATACTTGACATAGTTATAGAATGTTTTGTGGTTGTCTTTAGAATCAGTGGTGATTTTGTTTTTATAACTAGCTTTGGAGAATTTTATGAAGGATCTCAGCTTCTTACTGAGGCTGACGAGGGAGTTCTTCCAGTCATGGGATTTTACTCTTTTTTGCAACAGTTTCTTTCTTCTGTTGTAGAGTTTGTTTATGGCAGGGAACCACCAGATTGTCTTCCTTTTTTTGGAGGATAGCATCTTGGTTCTGTTAGGGATAGCATGATCTATGCACTCGTGTAAGTGCTTATAAAGTGCATTTGTGTAGAATTCAGCAGTCATACCTCTATTGTCCATCTGCATGGGTGTCGTGAAGTTTGCCACTTCTGTCTCAAGAAGCGTGAAGTTGGCTTTGGAGAAATCTTTTATGGTAGTTTCCCTAATGGGAGGTGGGGGCGGGATGTGGATGTCTAAGCTGATTAGCTTGTGGTCAGATCTGACCAATGAGGAATTGACCTCTGGTGTGGAACACCAGTCTCCCATGTTGGTAAAGACCAGGTCTACAATATTGCTCCTCTGGTGGGGGTGTGGATAAGTTGATCCAAGGCATTGGAATTTATTAATTTCAGAAAACTTTGAGCAAAAGAGTTGGTACATGAGTCGTTTTCCCAGTTAATGGTGGGGTAGTTGATATCACCCATTATTAGGGTATTGGGTTGTACCCTAATATTTTCCAGTGTATCATGAAATGAGGAGTGGGAGTCCTGGGGCATGGTGGGTGATTTTTGGATTGCAGTCTTGCCCAGAGTAAGTTGTACTTGGATAATCTTGGATGCATTATGCTTAGCAACTATATGATTCCTTCATTGTTTCAGTCAGTCAGCAGTCAGCACAGAGATGTTACTGCCAGTGGGCAGCCCAAAGAAAATCATCACACATAGGTTAGTATTGCACTATTTACCCTTGCTGGTACTTTTATGCCTAGACAATTATCCTATTTGAGAATCAAATGTTGCATGTTATGTCTGTAAGGTAAACACCTTAACTATTATATCAACCTGAATCACACCTGCATTTGTTTCCTTAAAAGCTTATTTGTTCTATTTTTCAGATGCTCTAATTCTACCATCTTTAACCAGTAATAGTGTGAGACATCTGGACTGGTACTGTGATCTCCTTAATCTCTGCAACCATATTTTAAGCTCACAAGTCAACTTCAACAACAAATACTCATGTCATGGCTCTCACAATGCAAGAAGCAAAGAAGAATACATACTTGCCATAATGATCAGCTCAGTAGGAAGTGTTCTGAGGACTGTAGCTGGAATTGTGCAGGGGCAATGGTCATTAATGAATGGAATAAAGCTGATGGCATAGCTTAACTTATATACAATCCCATGAAACCTACGAAGAAAAGGCTGATATGAATTACCATCCAGTTTTGGTTCTGAATGCTGCCAGATGGCCTACTGCATAAAGAGTTAGCTGTGTGTCAGCAGACATAATGGACATGTCAATATGGTCTTGTGAAAACATTCGGTCAATAACGCTGCACCACCATGGAAGTATGGGTTCCACACTAAAAGAATACAGGGTGTAATTAATGTGTCCTATGTGGACTGCCTTAAAGCCCTGTCCTTGTACTTAATCGCCTACAGACCACTGAGGGGCGATCTCTGCCTAACCTACAGGCATTCTCAGATCCAGCCCTGATGGATCTGCTACTCATTCAAAAAACAAACAGCACTAGAATTAACATGTTGGAGGGTAGGTATGTGTCTCAGGGATTGCCCTTCTCTGGAACAGGCTCCCCATTCATGTGAAACAGAGCTCTTCTCTAAACCTGTTCAAACACAGTTTTGACCTATTGATGAGAAATAGCAAATTTACCCCTGGCTTGTTGCCTGTGGCCTTATGGACAGGTGCAGTTTGTAGATTCCCTAAGGCACAGGCATATGCTCCTCCAAAAAAAATGAAGCCAATCTGGTGGCCCCTGCCATGAACAGACTACAACAGAAGGAGGAAACTGATGCGGAATAAGGTGAAGTCCCAAGACTGGAAAAACTCCCTTATCAGCCTCACCAAAAAGTTGAGATCCCTCATCAAATCCTCTAAAGCTAGCTATGAAAATAGAATTGCAGCAGATAGTAAAGACAACCACAAGCCCTTCTATAGTTATGTAAAGAATTTCCATGGCAATACCCAGATTTGCTCAGAGCTGTTGCACAATGGCACCTCCTATACCAAGCCAACAGATATTGCCAATATACTGGCCAACAGATTCAGTGCCAACTTTACCCCTCTCTCCCCCACCAAAGGACCAATCAGAATACCAGTAGATTGCCAGGCACCCAGTATTACTGCTGTACAGGTTAAAACAGCACTGTACAGGGCCAAGAATATGGCCTCTATGGGATCTGACAATATCCCTGGCTGTGTTCTACATGAACACCTCAGCTATGTGCCCTGTTCAATCGCAACCTCACCTCAGGTTTTGTCCCTACCAAATGGTGCACTGCTACAGTCATTCCTCTCCACAAAGGAGGAGTGACTACAGACCCTGGGAACTATCTCCCCATTTGCCTGACGAGTCTATGCAAAGCTATGGAATGCATCATTATGGACCTAATAAACAAGAATATAGGGAATATCCAAACTCTGGATCCCACACAGTTTGGTTTTGTAGGGTAGATCATGCCTGCTCAACCTGGATGACTTCTTTGAGTCAGTCACCAGAGCTGTGGGTGAAGGTAAGGTGGTTCATACAGCCTATCTTGATCTGGCCAAGGCCTTTGATACCATTCCCTACTCACGAATCATAGAAAAACTCGCTAGATGAGGCATCAACCCCCTATATCACTAGCTGGGTTGCAAACTGGCTCACAGATAGAACCCACAGTGTGAAAGCAGCTGACTCCAAGTCAGACTGCCGACCAGTCATGAGTGGAATCCCACAGGGTTTGGTCCTGGGTCCTGTCCTGTTTGGTATCTACTTCTCTGAAGTCCAGGCCAACATGAAGGGACTCTGGCTGACAAAGTTCACAGATGATTGCAAGTTGGGTGCCATAATTCACTCCCCAAGTGATGCTGACATCCTACAGAAAGTCCTCACTGAGATCAACGACTGGTGTCAGAACCATGACCTTAAGCTCAGTGCCAAAAAATGTGTTGTTATCCCCTTTGGGAAAAACCCAGTTCCCATGAATTACCACATTGATGGTAGTCCACTGAACACAGAAGGTGTTATAAGAGATCTGGGAACACAGGTTGACAGCAACCTCTCTTTTGACCACCACATTGCCACTGTGATCAGAATGTCCTATGTGGCACATCTCATTACTAAGGGTTTTGCATTTAGGAAGAAAGAGATCATTGTCTCCCTCTACTCTTCCCTCATTAGGGCAATCATCAAGTACAATGCCCCATTTGGCATGTACCTTACTAGACACCTGCAACAACTGGAGAGCCTGCAAAAGGACCTCACAAAGAGGATCCTAGGCCTTAAACACTTGTCCTATATGGACAGACTCTCTCTGTCTCATATTGCCTACCTAGAGGCGATCTCTGCTTGACTTACAAAGCCATGTCTAACCCAGCTCTGTTAAACATGCTCCATCTAAAGAAATCCTCATCTCTCCGCACTACATGCTCCAGAGACCTCAACCTCATTACTACAATCAACAGAACAAGCTGGAGGGACAGCTTCTTAACCCAGAGGCTGCCCATGCTATGGCATAGACTTCCCATACATGTCAAGTGGAGCGCCTCACTGGCCCTCTTCAAGAAATCTTGATGAGTGTATGGGAAATAGAAAATTCACCCCGGGGATCACTCCAGTGACTCTACTCAGCAGAGGCACTTGGAAATAAGGTTGCGTGGCATGATGCCAGGTTAATTCTATGGGCTTGGCTTGTAAAGGCTCCAGGGCCATTAGCCTAGTACACACCTATGAACTTATGAACCTATGAAGTACAGTTTGATTTCCTGAAATATAGACAGACCTGTAAATGCTGAACGAGAAAAAGGCACACTGTAAGAAATAAAAATAGCATTACATATCCTTACCTGTATTACCATTGGGAACAAAAAAAAGATACATCCATTGTTTGGTATTCTTTCTGCTGGTGACGCAGCACATATCTGGGATTCTAAGGCTTTGTGTTGTTCTGTGCGTGGTAAGATACGATACACTTCTGATGCCTGTGTCTGTTTGATCTATCACTGGTACATGATACTCCAACTTCATTTCAATCTGTGAAAGGTTCAAACTCACAGAAATAATATGAAATTTCATCTATACTTTCAGACAATTTTGTGCCCCAGGCTGCCATGATAAAAAAAGTACACACCATGGTGTCAGTTTGTCTGCGTATAATCATGCTACTTTTTTAATAAAGTTATACATCTACCACTGTAAACCATATGATCACTGAAAGTTGCTTCTAGATTGTGAAATAGTGCATCTGTAATAAAATACTTGTTACCTACACAGTTGTCCTATATGCAGATTGCAAATATGATAGTAAACGTGCTAAAGCACTGCATTTTGCATCACATAGTACTACAGGGCAGGGTACATTAGTATTATTCAGCACAACTGACTGTGTGCAATACAACTCATCTACAGCACAGTATGTACAGGCAGGATCCAGTAACATTGTTCAAAACTTTCTATAGTAATGTTGCTTTGAGTAGTGCTGGCTTATACAAAGAATCACTATATAATGGACCTATAGTCATGTTGTTTTGAGTGGTGCTAGCTTATCAAAGAATTACTATGGAATGGCCCACTTGTACTTGTATTCCACTTAAATCATGCTTACAAGGGAAATTAATGTGACATAAAGCCAGTGTTTATTACGTCACAATCATTTCAGATGTTGTGGAATGGCACCCTAAGCAAATCATTGTTTCTCAAATCAAGGCCAACCTTAGGCTAATTGGACATCAGACATACTTCCCTAGATGATATGAAGAGAGACATCATGGAGCTCTTGGAATATGTGTCCCAGGCTGGTATAAGCCTAGCACTGAGCAGCATTTTACCTTCTCCAAGGATGATGCCACAATATGATCAAAATATGACTGACTTTAATAATTGGCTTGGTTTTTGATGTCAGGCTAAGGTGGTGCAATATTTGTCAGCATGGAAGGAGATGGTCAAGAAACCACACTGCTTTGCCGGGGATGGTCTGTACCTCTCCCCTCTAGACTTTTGAATATTAACTAAAACATTCTCCTACCCCATACTGCCTTTTTTTTAAGCAATGTCCAACTGAAAGTACTTCCGACATAGCAAAACAAAACCAAGAAAATCTAAAGGTGTTACTTCTCAATGCTATGAGTCTAAACAAAAAAAAAAACTCCTCTCACTAGAAGATTTCTTCACCCTAGAGAATGCTGATGTCTGTGTGGTCACTGAGACATGGTTTAAAACCATGGAGAGAACACCAGCAGAAAAAGGTTATAATACCGTCCATACATATAGACCAGCTACTACACATACAGGGACTAAAGGTGGTGGTGTCTCGATTTGCATCAAAAATAAACATACCTCAAGGCTAGTCAAACAAAGCAATGCACTTGAGCTTCTGCACATTCAAATCACCATAGGTAAAATTCAATACAAGTTACTTGCAAGCTATAGGTCCCCCTCTATGACTCAGAAAACCCATACCATATATTTAAACTTAATGGAAACACTCATCATCCAACCCAGTACAACATTCATGGGTGACTAATTCCTCCACTGTTAACTGGGAATCATATATGACACCAAATGTACAGGCACAGAGATTTGTGGATTTTGCAAACACAAACTCCCTGGACTACATTGTCAATACACCAAATAGCTGTGTAAAAATACTGGATCTGGTCCTCACTAATATGGGAAAGTGCTACACACCTCCCTACTGAAACTCTGGTAAAGTCAGACCAAAAATAAAAATAAAACCTGGAACCTCAGCTAACCCTCAAATATTCAAGACCTACTCTAGAGCTAACTTCCTACTATTAAGTGATAACCTGCACTCCACACTATTGTGCAATGATCCTTTAAAGAAAATAAATGAGAGAAGCTAGGAAAGTGGTGAAATGGAAAGCAAGCAGGCAGGAAAGCAAAGTGAAAGGAAGACAGGAATGTGCAGGAAGGGTGTAGGAATGAACCATAACTATCCATTTCTTATGCAGGCACAGCTGGGCACTTGTATAGTTTATTGGCTGGATTTGGACTGTCACTACCATAGAGAGGGGTGACAGCAACATAATTTTGTTGAGGAACCAATTGAATCAAATTAAGTGTGTCAAGTAGACACGTGTGCAAATGGACAACTATGTATAGGACTATATTTTTTTGGCAGACAGGTGTTATTTATTTATTTTTTTTTTATCGAGGAGAGTGTGGAATGTTGGGGAAGGGAGATAGGCAAGTATGGGGCAGGCAAGTTGGGAAGGTAAAAAAGGAGTTGCAGACAGACAAGACATACAAGACAACAGACAGGGCTGGTAAAGGACTCAAGAAGGAAATGAACACCTTGGATACTGTGGGGGTGGTGGGATTGTGGACCTATGGACGTCGTGGTTGGTGACAGTGAGAATCGAATCCTCACCCACTGGACTGTCATCACTGTCACCTCACTGAGCCGATGGCCACAGTGTCTGATGTCTGTGAGTGTCCTGGTATTATTCAAGACAAAGATGGAGAGCAGTGCCTCCACTTAGCATAGGATTGCACCAGTTGTTTGGAGCACAATACTGTGTATCAGACCTGGCAGACCTTGGGTGACAAAATCATCCCCTCTGCCTCTGCTCCCAGAGAGAACCACAGGCCTATCCTGTGGGACAGAACTACCTAAGGGTCCAGGTAAGGCAGGGGCAACAGAAGGGGTGCAGCGAGGCTGCAGCCCAGACGTGCTGGGCCTTGGTGTCATAGCCAGTAGAGGGAGTGTAGGAGGACCACATGGAACCAGCCCACCCTGTTATGCTGTAGTAATAACATAAATACAATGGAAAATCCATAACAAAATAAAACATAACATAAAATAATGTACATAATGACATTAAATAAAATATAAGTATATAATAATAAAGTAATACATAAATAAATAAATAGAATTACAAACACAATGAAAATAATATGAAATGTAAATGTATTTAACAGTAAAACAAGAGAAAATTATACATAATAAACAAACCATAGGTGATGAAAGAAGGATTATGATAATGAAAGATATGCGTATATACATCATATGATAATAACAATACAAATAATAATAGCAAATATGAATAACAAAAAAAACACAAACAGAGAGAAGGGGTGGGGTGAGAGAAAAAAATAACATTAGTAACCACACAGATAATATACAAAAATATCTACAAATAAAGTACAGTATTCTGATACATTCTATGAACAATAATAAAAAATTCTAGTAACTAACTTTACTACATTGAATACTACCCTGTTGCTAACACAGACACATTACATTGCAAATCATATCACATCCACATGGGTGGCACAGTGGTGCAGCGGTTAACGTTGTCGCCTCACAGCAACAGGTTCTCCAGTTCAATTCTCGGCTGGGGTGCCTTCTGTGTGGAGTTTGCATGTTCTCCCTGTGTTCGTGTGGGTTTCCTCCGGGTACTCCGGTTTCCTCCCACATTCCAAAGACATGCATCTGGAGCATTTCTCCCTGGGCCTCTGCTGAAAACAGGCTCTGTGGAACCTAGTCGGACATTCCCGGTCAACAAATGTTAAATAAAATAAATAAATAACATCCAATAATCATTCTTGGTGGCATATATTGCAGATATGCATGTTCCAGGCACACTGATTACATTTGACAGCAGGCCATATGAGCCACAGCTATAGAGGTCTACATGTTTAATGCTATAATATGAATATGTAACAGAACTTTACTTTTATTGGGGATATCCAGTATTCTAAACAGCTTTCTTTAAATATGTGGAGTGCGGTATTTGAACACACAAGCAATGTTTATTATAATACTGTACCTTTACTTTGTAATACAACATAATGCAAGCACTCTTTCCTTTTACACCTTATAGATACAGGTTCAATGTTATAATGATAACAATCTGCAGCAGGCTTTTGCTGTCGGTGGTATCTAGGTCATACTTTACATTGCACTATTTGTATCAACTTAAATGAATACTGTCTACTTTGGATGTGTGGTTTTCTAAATGACCACCCCTGTTCATTCTGTAATACTGGACTGTTGTTCTAAGTAACATACTAATGCATGCATGCTTTTGCTTTACCATGGAAAAATGTATACTCAGTGTGAAACAAGACATTACCACAATAAGTTGTATTTACTAGTATAATGCTATAATAACAGTACCATTTCAAAGCATACATACCACTTGCATCTCTCATCCTTCTCATTCTTTCTTCATAAGCCTGCACATTCAGTGGCCTGTCAGCATCAGCCATGAGAAAAACAGAACACAACAAAATACCATTAGGAACAACAATAATGAACATATACAGCTGTTACCTCCTACAAGTAGTGCCTGTAAGTTATACTTACACATCTGTAGGGTGCCATCATTCCTGCATTCCTCAATCCAGTGATCAAGGTTATCCCACTTCCTCATCCTGAGGTCTCGATAGTGATTCCTACACTGATCACCAGTGCTAGGGATACCAGTAACACTGGACAGATCCTAGACCAAATTATTCCATGTATCTGATTCATAATCTGATCCATGATAGTACCTCTGCAACAGCCGGGGACCACAATCATTCACTAGGAGTTCAACATACATTTTGGACTCCTGCACACCCCACCTTTGAGACTCAAATCTCAAAACCTCTCCCCTGAACAGCAGACATGTCCAATGCAGATGAACATCAATGTATAATGACATTTCCCATCAATTCCAATTATGACAGATCCTGAGAATGCACACTATTAGACTTTTGCAACATTTGAAAATGTGCGCTAATTAGCATCCAAAAATTGAAACTGGATGCTTTCAATTGCTATTGCTTGGCACTATTGGGCATCAAACAAACCCAGTAAGTGGGGCTATGCTACATGCATCCTTTCTAATTAACTCTGTATGGTAAAACACACACTACAGGTGACATACCTTGTGGCAACATGGCTAGAGTATTAGATTGCACTGCAGATGGTCTGGGCTTCTAATCCAGGATATGCAAACTTTATTTATACTGTTGTGGCATTGCAGTTTATGCAAATAAAGTGTTAGTTTAAGGAAATCACTATGGAATAGCATTGGTTACAAGTTATTTTCAGATACATTTAAAAAAGGTGCACATCACTTAGCATCACTTGAAGCAATGTACGTGTTTTACCATGTGCACATGATACTAAGTGGTACGCACCTTTTTCAAATGTATGAAGATGTATACAGTGTGCACTCTCAGAAAGGGCGATTGGCAGGAAAATATGCTATTTCACATGCAGATGAAGAATTAGAACACTTCAACTTCACCCTGCTTTCTTTGTCAAATCTTCCCCATTTATTTTCACTAATGCATTTTTGCTTGGCGCATACAGCATTGCGCATAGAGCAACAACATACAGAAAGCCACTTGCATCTCTCATCCTTCTCATTCTTTCTTCATAAGTCTGCACATTCAGTGGCCTGTCAGCATCAGCCATGAGAAAAACAGAACACAACAAGGCTCAAATTCTAAACCTACCACCCTAGAAAACAAAAATGGGAAGAAACTGAGGGTAATGCTGCTCAATGCCAGAAGTCTAAATCTCAAAATGCACGCACTCGAGGCCCTTCTCAGTATGGAGAACATCGATGTCTGTGCTGTACCTGAAACCTGGTTCAAGGCTCCTGAGAGCACCCCGGCACTATTAGGTTTTACCTCATATCATGCGTTCCGGCCCCAAAACCCGGACCACACCACAAAAGGAGGGGGTGTATCCATATTCATAAAGGATACCCACACCTCCAGGTTGGTGGCAATGCACGAAGCTCGGAAACCATCCAGGTGCAACTAACCATAGGCAAAACTGCTCTACAAATTGTAGCATGCTACAGGCCACCCTCTCAAACTCAGGAACCCCACACAGCCTTCCTGAAGACACTGGAGGGTATAAATGTATCTCCAAACACCATCATATTGGGTGACTTCAACTACCCGAATATAGACTGGGAACATTACTCAAGCCCTAACTTTCTAGCCCAACGGTTCCTGGAGTTCATAAATTCAAATGCCATGGAACAGCTAGTCACTGTTCCCACGAGAGGAGAAAATATACTAGATCTCATTGTCACAAACGTGGGGACAAAATGCTCCACACCGGAAGTATATCCCTCATTGGTGAGATCTGATCATAAACTAATCTCACTGGAAATCCACATCCCGCCCCCCCCCAAACAAAAAAGACCATAGTGAAGAACTTCTCTAAAGCAAACTTCACACTACTCAAGACTGGTGTGGTATCCTTCAAAGCCCCTGAGCCAGTGGAAACCACAACCCAAGCTGCGGAAGCCCTTACAAATGCCTTCTATGAACACCTCCAGGACTGCATGGATCAGACAATCCCAAATAAAACCAAGACTCTTTCCACAAAGGGCAAACGTCCAGTCTGGTGGACCCCAGCCATTAACAAACTTTGCAATAAGAGGAGAAAGCTATTACATGATAGAACAAAATCCATAAAAGGGAAGTCACCCCTGATCATAATTAGTAAAAAAATATGACCACTCATAAAATCAACTAAGGCCAATTTTGAGAGAAAAATTGCCATGGATTCAAAGGACAATCATAAGGCCTTTTTCAGCTATGTTAGGAACCTGGGTGGAAACTCCCAGATATGCTCAGAATTAGTCCAAAATGATACAAAAATCACTGAACCCACAGACATTGCCAATATACTGGCAGACAGGTTCAGTGCAAACTTCACCCCCCTCTCCCCCCCCCTAAAGGAGAGATAACTATCCCAGCCGAGTGTAGCCTCCCGGACATCTCAAATGCGCAGGTGAAAGCTGCTCTCTCTAAAGCTAAAAACACAGCATCAATGGGACCGGATGGTGTCCCCGGCTGTGTGCTACACGAGCTAAATGAGGAATTAAACCCGCACATAAGGCAGCTGTTTAATCTCAGCCTTACCACAGGATACATGCCCAAGGAGTGGCGTACGGCAACTGTGGTCCCACTCCACAAAGGCGGCGCCTCACCGGACCCTGGTAATTACCGCCCATAAGCTTAACAAGTCTAGTCTGCAAAGCTATGGAGAGGATCATAATGGAGCTCATAAACAAAGATATAGGGGACTTGCAGACATTGGACCCGACCCAGTTTGGCTTTGTCAAGGGAAGATCATGCCTTTTGAACTTGGTCGACTTTTTCGAAACAGTCACCAAGGCCATTGATGAGGGAAAGGCAGTCCATACAGCCTACCTTGACCTTGCAAAGGCTTTCGACACAATACCCCACTCGGGTATTGTAGAAAAACTTACCAGCTTAAATGTAAACCCATATGTCACAAGGTGGGTTGCAAACTGGCTTAAGGACAGAACCCACAGGGTTAGAGTTGCTGGCACTGTGTCAGACTCCAAGCCGGTCACAAGTGGTGTCCCACAGGGCTCGGTCCTTGGCCCCCTATTGTTTGGCATCTACTTCTCAGAAGTACAGGCCAACATGGGAGGACTTTGGCTGACAAAGTTTGCAGATGACTGCAAACTGGGCACCATAGTGGAAAGTGCATCGGACACGGATATCCTTCAGAAGGGACTCACAGAAACAGATAGCTGGTGCCAGAGCCATGGCCTGAAGTTAAACGCCAAAAAATGTATAGTCATGCCCTTCGGGAAAAACAAGGTAACCCCAAGCTACCATATAGGTGGCAATCCACTAAGCACAGAAGAGGTTATCAGGGACCTAGGGACCCAGGTTGACAGTGGCCTTTCTTTTGACACTCACATTGCTAAAGTGGTTCGAAAGACCTTCTACATTGCCCACCTGATCATGAAGGGATTCACATCCAGATCTAGTGAGGTCATTGTTCCCTGTACTCTTCACTTATCAGACCAATGATCGAGTACAATGCCCCATTCGGGATGTATCTCACCCGACATCTGCAGCAATTGGAGAGACCCCAAAAGTTCCTCACCAAAAGGATAAAGGGACTCCAAAATCTGTCATATGCTGCCAGATTGAAGAAACTCCAGCTCTATTCAGTCGCCTACCGTCTGCTCAGAGGTGACATGTGCCTGACATACAAGGCCATGTCCAACCCGGAATTAATGGACATGCTCCACCTCAAAAAATCCAAATCCACAAAACCACTAGAGCAAGTGACTTAAACCTTAGCACGGATATAAATAGGACGTGCTGGAGGGATAGATTTATCACTCAGAGACTCCCTATGCTGTGGAATAAAATCCCGGTCCATGTGAGGCAGAGCACCTTGCTGACTCTGTTCAAGAGAAATCTAGACCTGTGGATGGGAGATCGTAGGTTTACCCCGGGAATCATCTCTGTGTCACTGCTGGACAGAGGCACAACAAACTAATGGGCACAGTATTTTTTCATATAAGGGGTGGCGTAAGCCACAAAAATTTGGGCTAGGCTTATAAATGCCTTAGGGCAGATAGCCTAGTATAAACCTATGAACCTATGAACCTATAAATGAAAACACAGCTATAATGAAGGCCAGTACCATGTGCTTCAAACCAAAGGAATATATCATTGTTTTAACATACGGTGCTACAAAGTCAGTTGACTAGCAAATATTTTCTACGATTCTCAATACAAACTATTTGGCACATTCTCATACATACATTATACCTGTTGCTTCTTTAACTCTGTGTGGTTGTGGATTTAGCTCAATAAAGCATGATTACTCTCCGCATTTTGGGTCCAGATTTTACCAAATTTGAAAATAGCATCATGTAATGCTTTCTATTGTTTCCTTTGCATATGTGTTGGTGGGTTGGAATAGTGGTGTAGGTGGTAGTTTTACAAGTGCATATGAGCATCTGAAATAGATCAACATAGTCTATAACATTTGAGCGTTGATCCCCATGGTTGTGCAATGCACCCTACTGAGTGAAAATTCTATACAGAACAGAAATGAGGAGATTCATGCTATTAAATGCAGTGCAATGGCGCTTAGTGGGTTTAAGCCAAGCAGGCTTACATTAATAGAAAGCATCACAGGTCTATTTTTAGATATCTGGGTCCTGTGCGCTACCTGGGTGGTCCAATGGTGCAGTTTGTGTACTGCTGCTGTGCACGCAAAGTAGCTGAGCTAAGCACAGCACCACACAAACAGTGCCCCAAAAATTGAGATAAAAATTAAGTAATATCACTCAGAAACATGTCAGTATATGACATACACAGTAAACTACGGTACTACACAGAAAATAGGCCTACATAGGTCTAGAATCCAATTTGCCATCCAAAGTACATTCAGAACACAGGATGGGTGCCTTAATCCTGTTTTCTACACATACACCCTTGTAACAAACATCAATAGCCATCCAACACACAGACAAATAGAAAAGAATTTACAGTTTTATTAAAATATTAAATGTTACTTGCACATGTAGTGAAATGTTTCTGTTTTAAAATACTGCACTTAGTGATTACATACCCTGTTATGAATTTTGATTCCAAATATACAGCAGTAGTTTACGTGTCTGTGTTCCTTGGTAATTCAGCAGTTATCTGTCCCATAGTCTGGGACATACAGTGTACACCATTCTATATCATTGCATTCACAGTGTCAAATGATATTAACTGGGAATAATATGATATGCAGTTGTCAAACTAGGAAAGCCAATCTGCATGTCACAAACAAGCACTGACTGTTCTTTTGGGGTTGGGGGAGCAAAGTTGTATTCCTGCTATGGCAGTAAGAAGATTGTGTTGATCTGGTTACTCTGCATGTTTAGCATCCTGCCTGTTGTCTGATTTAGGTAGGGTTCAGATGTCTAGAACTTCAATGTGTACCCTTACTGTTGAACTGTTACCTCTAATGTTTCCATACCACTGAAGTATTATGATGTAGGAAGATGATTTTAGGCTCCCAGGTGGTGAGTCAGTGTGCTATGGCTCATCTCATAGTCAGTGCAAGGACTTACTGAGAGTGGCTATGTCTGCCTACAACCACACCTGCTACTGGTTTATCCTATGAGCCATCATTGGCCTGTGGCTGTGGTGACCTCGGCAATGTAAGGAGGATGTGTTCCCCAACCTGTTAATGATCCTGCTCCAGTTGTTTCCACTATATTAACTTGGGGCGCATGGCACATACTCAGAGCATTGAATGACATGTCAGTGGATTGTAATGGTGCCCTTGGCCATAGGTATGTAGGCACTGGACACTGTCAGTGCAGTAGCTGAAATACATGCTGTATGGCATTACTGGTTGGACTGTGTGTCTCATGCCAGTGTTCCTCTGTGCATGTGTGCAACTACGATGGATTTCCTCCACCATGAGTCTAGTGCATAGCATGCATCCACACCTAAGTTAGCCTTGAAGATGTCCCCATAGCATAAATCTGGTGCAGTTGGGGGATATGGCACATATGGAAGCCGTGCCAAATGCAAGGGTTGCCAGTACACTCATATCACATGATTCCCATGACATTACACATGACTTGGCAGTTGCTAGAGTGGTAGACCTTATGGTTAATGTAGACCCTACCCTGTTCCCCAGGTGTTCTTTTATGTACATGATTGTGATGTATGGCACACATTTCTGGAAAGTAGTGCAATATATGTTACATTTGTGATTTCCTGCTCCATATCTGTGTTAAAATATATGTTCCCTCTGCCATGTTGTAGCATAGCATGCAGTAATGTTTGGAAGATCACAGATACTGATGCACATGTAACACCAAGCATGTCCCCTGGTAGTCTGTTAAGGGTACCTGTGGCTAACATACAAATGTAAACACATACCTTATATTTCAATCTGATGGCTTCCCTGGTTTTAGCTCTATATCTGACTCAAGGCTGCCAAAAGTCCCATAGTTCCTCTACTGTGTTGTTGACCTGCAAGGTAATGTATGTAAATTGTAGCTGACGCTAACAATTTGTCAATGCTTACATTATATCTGTACTCCACTATTTCTTTGACGCACATATTAGAAAGAGCATGTTGTCTACACTGATGCCTTATATATTGTTGAGTAGCTTCACAGGATTGGTTGATTAGCATGCAATTCAGCTGTGCATGTTGCAGTTAGTATCTATGAGGCACAAACTAGGTCAGATGCAATCAATTATTTTTGCACACCGTTATAAAAAGGCAAATATGTAGCTAGGCAAACCGATGTGGATAAGAGTTGTTGCATAGGTTCATAGATTAGTACTAGGCTAACTGCCCATGTGGGCTATTATAAGCCTAGCCAATTACCCCATGTCAGAATCAAACCCTGCTCCTTTTGTCTATAAGGTAAACACTTTAACCATTATGCCAACCTCTCACCTGATAAACAGCCCTTGCAGGTCTTGAACCCAAGACACTGCACACTACAGCCAAAGCAATTTACCAGTAAGCCACCTCAAAATCAGTGACACATTTATTTTGGGAAAGCATATTTCACCAGAGGAGTATTGCACTCCATCAGGTATGTATCTATTTTGTTGACTAAATAACGCATAGTTTGGAATCTATTTAGCAATGATGTGAAGTAAATCAGTAAGCATTTTTGAACTGTACTCATGACATGGCCTTGTTTACCATCCATTTGAGTGGTACAGAGGATGTAGAGTAGGCTGAATGTCTAATGCTGAGTGAAAATTATGCACACATGTTTCACAGATTGTTCCTTTCAGAGCACTTTTGAATTTACACTGTTGTTTCCTTATCACATTTGTCCCTTCATAGGTTCATAGGTTCATAGGTTCATAGATATTTACTAGGCTAATGACCACAAGGGGCTTTTTAAGCCTAGCCATGCATCCCAAATCTCTGGCAAGTTCTGATACCCTTGATAACTGTATAAGTATGGTCCTGGGAGATAAACCAATTACAGGATGCCTATGTCCATTAGAGACCAGGTTCTCATCCAATTGTCCAAGTTGCACTTGAATTGGGCTGGGGAGGAACTCTGCTTCATATGGATGGGGAGCCTGTTACATAGACAGGGTAGTCTCTGGGATACATACCTATCTCTCCAGCAGGTCCTATTTATATCACAGTCAAGGTTTAAGTCTTTAGAATAGGTAATTCTGGCACTGTTTGTTTTGTGGATATGCAGCAGGTCCAGCATTGTAGGGTTTGATAATGCCCTGTATGCCAGGCATAGACCTCCCCCTCAAAAGCCTGTAGGAGACAGAATACAAGGATAGGGCCTTGAGGCAGTCTGCATAGGACATTTTACTTACACCCTGTATTCTTTTACTGGGGAACCTCTGTGGACGTTCCAGTTGTTGGATGTCTACCGAATACAACAGAACAATAACTTTCTTGGATTTAGATGCCATACCTTTGTTTATAAGTCTTAGCCTGTTGTAATATTTATTTGGGGGAGGGGGTGAGTCCCTGATATGGGACAATATAGAATGGTTTGTTGTTTTGGGTGTGTATCTGTTATGGCACACAAAATGAAATGTTTGTCATGTTAGTCTTCCTTGTTTTGATATTGAGAGCTGTCCTTTACTGGCTTACCTGTACACAGTTTTTCTAGTTATGTGATCCTTATATGTGTTATCATTAATTTTGTCTTTCGGTAAACAATATGCCCGCTCGGCATAGGCCACCTTTTTTAGAGGTGAAGAATGACCTCATCATTGAAGCTTTAAGGCAACATCATGCCATCCTTATGTCTAGGGGTCAGGCCAATATGTTGCAATGTGCGGCCCTTTGGGATGAATTCGTCCAAAATGTAAATGCAGCTGGTCATCAAAATCACTGCTATATATGTACAGAGATAGAGAGAGAGAGAGATGGAGATAGAGAGAGTGACAGAGTTAGACAGACAGAGAGAGATAGAGAGGGAGTGAGACATAGCTCTCAACCTTTTAGAGCAAGCCATCTGTACAAAGCCATAAATAATTGGGGGACAAAGGGCCAAACATAGGGACAATTTTTAAATATTGCTCTTGCAAACCTTGAAAGTTGATATAATATGTTTTGCAGTAGAATATGTTTTCTGAACGATATGCAGTCTGAATTTCAAATGTCTGTCATTATTTTCTGGCTTCAGTACTCAACGATTTGGAAGTGATTTGTCAGAAAACCTAATTTTTTTGAATAAAAGGCCAAAAAGATGACAAAAAAATCACAAAAATGGACATTGTGTAAAAATCTGTACAGGTAAGAGGCATGGAGTGAGAGAGTGCTATAGTGTGAGAAGCATCACACTTGTGCTATGCTTAACTAAGTGCACACACATGCACATTTGCTTTTTTTTCCTATTGGCACATAGGTAAGCAGTGAGCAAACACAAGGCTTGTTGCTCACATCTGAGACTTACTTCTTCTTCTTTCGGCTTTTCCCAGTTAGGGGTCGCCACAGCGGATCACCTGTCCGTTCATGATTGGCAGTAGAGGTTTACAGTGTTGAGTTGCCAGCCTGGCACCAAACCTTCCACAGAAGGCACACACATGCACACCTAGGGGCAATTTAGAGTGTCCAATCCACCTACAGCATGCCTTTGGAATGTGGGAGGAAACTAGAGCACCTGGAGGAAACCCACGTGACCACAGTGAAGACATGCAAACTCCACACAGAAGGCACCCCAGCCGAGGATCGAACTAGAGAATCTCTTGCTGTGAAGTGACAATGCTAACTTCTGCACCACCGTGGCCGCCCACATCTGAGACTTACTATTATGTACTATATGCCTGTTACTGCAACTCATTCTTATCTCTACTCCAGGTCGGGATTTCACATTTATTAATGGCAATAATTGAATGTATCCAGTGTCTCTGTTTGTTAGTGACATAAATCCTATTTTCTCTTTCTCCAAAGCTGTGCTATGTACAAACAACCTAAGCCTTAACAAAAAGGTTTTAAACATGTGGTACTCCACGCAAATGTGGAATTAGGATAATACAAATTTGATAACAATATGGGACAGAGAGGGACACTGTAAAACGTAACCCATTGCTAGTACACATCCAAAACCTCAGCCTATATCAGGATTCAAACCCTCAACAGCATTACACCTTCATCAGAAAAGATGGCTGCCTTAGTCCTTTTGGCCACAAAAGCAGCTTGACAGAACAGGAGTCATTCATCATACAATGACCTGAATAACTTTGTACACTTCTATACATGTGCAACCTAACACATACAATGTATGATGAAATCTACAGTACTCCTGGAAATGTGGGGTATAATAATTGTGACAAACACCCATTTAGCATGGATTTGTGGGCAGCACAGATGAGTTAGTGTTATGCCATTTACAAGGAGCCACCCCTCTTTTGAGGGTGGGGGAACAAAACACATCTACTGTTCGGATACAGACAAGTCTGAAGTCAGAAACTGCAATGTGTTGCCTCACTCTCTAACTTCTGTCTTGAATGATGTACTAGTAATCTGCTGAATTTGGACTGCATGAAGATTTCATGCATGTGGCCTACTACTTACAAATGGACACATACTAGTAAAATAGTGTCAGTAGTCACATGTTACTTAATTTTCTGTACAAATACACCACTATTTACTTGCATACTGTATCAATTTCATATATACAAAGGATATATCAGAATACTACACAAGGCTATAGTCTAGGTTAAGGACCTACCTTGCAAAGGCAGTGATTGACACAACTGTAGTTCAGGACTGACTCGGTCTGATGCAAGCAGTACATATTCGATACATGGATACGTACAGGTCGTGTGAGTTGCCTGGCATCTTTTTTTATGTATGTATGTGAGTAGGAGAAAGGTATTAGTCACTAGGTCCCTAATTGGTCAGTTAATGGGCTATGTGTTGCCTCTTAGCCGAAACAAGGGCATACTGAGCATGCCTACATTTGCCCACAGAGACAGCAGCTGGGGGTTCCTCCTCTGAGTCTTCCTGTGACTGTTGCTGTGATAACCTAGGCATTGGTAGGGGGATGTGTGCCCCTTCTTCTTGCTGATCCTGCTGCAGCTGTTTCTACAGGATCAGATTGTTGAGCATAGCACATACCGTGAATATTTGTGTACATGTGCATGGAGTATATTGCAAGGCTCCACTGGATATAGCTATGCACTGGAACTGTGACTTCAGAAGCGCAAACACATTCTCTATGATGTTCCTAGTTTGGGCATGTGCCTCATTATGTCATTCTTCCATGGGTGGGTGTGCATTTCTGATGGGTGTCATCATCCACGGTTCCAAGGCATAGCCAGCATCTCCAGGTAAATGACCCTGTGGGATGTCCCACCCCCCAGCAAACATCTTGTACAGCTGTGATGTGTGCCAGATATGAGAGTCATGATAACTGCCAGGGCTGCCAGCAAACACATAGGTTCATAGGTTCATAGGTTGGTACTAGGCTATTGGCCCTAGAGAAGCCTAGCCATAGCAATTCCCTGGCTATTCAAGATAAACCCCAATGGTATCCCTTGTGGTTAATGTAGATTCTACCCTGCTCTCTAGATGGTGCCTTGATGTCTACATGAGTGCAATCTATGGCACCCAGTACTTCAGGGTAGTATGCTACATGGTAGAACTGCTGCATATTGCTGGCCCTCTCCTCAGGGAAAATGGGGAAAGAGATGTGCTCACTGGCATGTATGAGCATAGCATCCAGAAACTGGTGGAGTATCCTGGATGCTGATGCCTGTGACACCCTCTTCATGTCCCCAGTTGGTTTTTGAAAAGTGCCTATAGCTAATATCCTAAAGGCTGCACTTACCTAAGTTTCCACTGGGATGAGCACCCCTTGGTTGTCTCTGGCTCTGAGTTGAGGGCAGCAAACATCACAGAATTCTTGTACTATGTCCCTGTTCACCCTGTAGTACTCTAAAATCGCCAGCACATGTAGCACCCGTAAGGTTACCCTGGGACTGAACACTCTTCTCCTTCTCAGCCTAGGCTTATTGTTATCAGTACCAGCAGCACTGACTTCAGCCTCTAGCGCATGCAGATGTAGAATAGCTGCTGCAGCCCCTAGCATTATATCAGTTAAAATTTCCAAGTCTATACTCCAATGGTCATGAAGTACTGAGGGAAAATCAGAATGTAGACTATATGCATACTTTATACATTTCTTGGGTAAGTCACCACGTGGGATTGGCTAATTAAGATGAAATTCACCTGCGTAGGATATAATTAACATGATTTAAAGGTCCTGCTTCATTGTACAGTAGTGTGCTATGCAGCTATGCATTATGAAGATAAGGCATGTAAAAGTTTTTATTTTCATCCATGTTGTCATGAAAACATACAGAAAATAGTAATTAATGCTAATTACACTTCATTTGTATAAGTTGTGATGTGAAAACAGTATGAGAACAGTTGCCATACTCTGTACTTGACCCCAGGACCATCTTCATTCTAGCCAGTAACTAAGACATAGCACCACAGGAGTAGTTAAACATAGTCACCGAACTGGAGGGAAAGAGCAGAGTGCAGTCCTGCTTACCAGATATGCACGATGCCCAGCAGCACTTAACAATATTGATTGAATGCATCCAGTTTCCATTTTTTGATGTCTAGCTCATGTCTGATAAGTGGGTGGTCCGTTCGCCTAAACAAACTATGTATCACCATAACCATTTACGTGAAACAGCGCACTGCGCACACATGTGCATTATACCCAAAACACCATGTAGGAGTTTACATGAGGTCAACAGTCCTACACAGTTCCTGCTTTTTGTAATTCAACAAATCCACTGATTTTTGCACTCATTTGCATAATATCCATGCCAAATGCATGGAAACTACATGGTCAGTTGCCATGTAAGTTGGGCAATAGCATGGGAGCACTACTATAGAAACACAGGGCAGGGTATTACTGTACACATTGTGACACTACATGATACTTCTTTTTTCAATGATGTTTCTATTAATCATAGTTAAAGCCTTATGTGGCAAGTGCCACACTGCACAAACATGTGTTTAAAAAGTATTTTAAATGTATATTATTTTGACACACCCCTCTGATGCTTTTGGATATCTATAGTGTATACATCGGCCGATATATGCGTGTTGTTACCTTTTCATATTCATTCTCTCCATATATCTGGAGTTTTACATGCTCTTGATTCCATGTAGATTCTTGTATGCAGATTATTCCTGTGTACACTACCACCATGGACACTGAGTCTACACAGATGTATTTAAGGTTGGTGGATCGCTACACTGTGCTGTTTACTTTCATTTGCATAAATTTCAGCTATTTATGCTGAAATTTGCATTCCAGAAAACTTTCTTTAATTGTACATAACTGAGCGTGATGCACGCCACTACACAGAGTTTACTGAATCTAAAACCTGCCACACCCATGTTCGCATCTTGCCATGATGCACTCATGGAAAAAATGACCATGTAAGCTTTATTGAATTCCCCCATAGTTTTAAACTTTTCATTGGGTTGAAGAGGTCCTCATTAGTTGAATTTGGTAAGAAGAGCCCTTGCAAGTTGGAATTCTGGGATTCTTATGTAAAACTCAACAAAAAAGAAATTTGCTTTCTACTTTTGGATAATATACTATATTGCTACACAATGCAGTTTTAACATTAAAATGCTATTGGTTTAATGGACTAAGTTATATTGCTGTTTGTAATCATGTGATTGTTATTCAGAAAAGTGTATGCATAATACATTTATGGTGTAGTGGTGCAGTGGTAGCATTGTTGCCTCACAATAAGAGGTTCTCAAGTTCAATTCTTGGCTGGGGTGCCTTCTGTGTGGAGTCTGCATATCCTTCCTGCATTCACATGAGTTCTCTCCAGGTGTTCTGGTTTCCTCCCATAATTCAAAGACATGCATTTGTAGCATTTCTCCCCAGGCCTCCAATGGAAATGGTCTTTTTTCAAAGTTGGACTTTCCCAGTAAACAAATGTTAAATAAAGTATAGTACCAAGCTGCTAAGGCTGGTATTGTATCCTGTCAAATTATGAGATCAGCAATGTAGTGGTGCAACATAGAACCACAATTATGCTCTAAAAGTGAGAGAAAGAAAGACTTGTCAAGCATCTAACATTACTTTAACAAGCATTTAATCACTCTAAGTGCTGTTACAGTCTATTGCTATGCTATAACTTCAGCCAATGCCAGCCACTACGGAACAGCAGCAGAAGCTAAATCAGCTTTAAAATGGTTTGATATTTTACTCTTCCACACATTTCAACAAAAAGTGTGTCACAGCAAAGCTGTTTTAATTCCACTGTGGGAGCTTTCTGACAGGGTTAAGTGATTTACAGGTTTCAAAGATTTAAAATATTTTGTGCATCTACACTTCTTTTTTTAACCTGTTATTATAATACAATGAACAGGAAAAGCTCTATGCACTGCAAAGAATTAACTTCAGGTCTCTCTGACAATTAACCATTATTATGTGTTTTCAACATGTATGTCAAAAATTACCTCTCAGGCTTTGCATCACTCCACAATCATGGTGAACTTCTTGACAACCATGTTTTGAATACATATGATAGGAGACCCAATCATAAGTCTTTATATAACCTGCTCATCTTATGAGCCTGGACTGTAATTAATGTACTTTCATGTTTATCTCTTACTCACATCTGAATGACATCACATATTGTTAGTAGTACAGCTTTACAAGTAAAAGTAAACATTGCAAAAAATATATTAGACCAACTAAATTAGTCTGTTAGTTTAGTTTACAGTAACTTCTTACTTTTTGCTGTTCTGGATATAGCATTTGTCACAGGAACTATGCATACATAAAAGATAAGCTGACAGTCTGATACAGTAGACAAAGTCAAATAAGATTAGACAAGACAGTAGTGCTTCTTGCGAAAAGCAGCAACAGTAAATCAAAAATGTATGAAATTATGGTGCTAGCAAAAATGATATCTGTGTGAGTCAACTTCTCATGACTTTTTTTTAATTTTAGTAAAATATGTGATATTAGATTACTATTTGTGGAATATAAAATGTGTACAAATTAAACTAATATCACCAGTAGAAAAGAGGGCATGGTAATATACAATGCTATTAGTACTGATAGGACTTTTAGTTAAGTGGATGACTCACTAGCTGATGTTACTCATAAAGGTCAGAAAGTGTGTCATATGCCCATTGCATCTCAGGTTGGACAGCTAATGCATGATGCAGATAAAACAAGGTTTCATGATGAAACACTTCAGCATGAGGCACAGCAGAACAGCAGCAACAAATAATTATAATGATGTTATTGACGACGATGATGGTGATGTGTAGTCAACTTCATTCTGTATCGTAGAATAAAGAAAGAAAGAGAAGGAATCACAAACACAGCAAAATGTCAAATGTTCTCAACAACATATCACATTGTTCTGCTGTCATTTCATGAAGTCCTGATAAAGTCAAACTACCAAACTAAAAAAAAAAGAAAGAAAGAAATTCTAGTATGTTTTTCAGTAAAGCCATCAGAATAATTACTACACTGTTGTGTTAAGTTTGTAAGCAGTAACCTCATGTGAAATAAGGCATTATGCAAGCGTTACTTTGTAGTATTTAATGAAAGAGGACAATTCCATATGCATATTAAGGATGTGCCCTTACAGAACAAAAGCTTTGCTTCACAGTTACTTTACCTAATTACTTATTTTACATATATCATGGCACTGTGATTCCATAACTCTGAAATGGAAGCAACTGCTTCAGTAACTGAGCATATAAAAACATTTACAAATGTTCTTGACATTATAAATTAACAGCAATGATGTCAGTAGCACAAAAAAAAAAAATACATTAATTAATAAATAATGGTTTAAGTGATCTTTTCCAGAGCCCTATCAGGTCCATACAAAGTATTTGTTTCCAACATCAGCACCTTAAAAGTTGGACTATACTCAGGATAATATATTTTAAAGTCAGGCACACCATTCAATTAATTATTAAAAACACAAGTATTTAAAAGTTGGTGCATATATTTTCTCATCTTCTTTTGTTCCCCCGATTATCCTTTGTAAAAATAAGCTTTTCCACTACTGCCAGGCAACTATTAACCTTCCCACTGTCAAACAGGTTACTCATTCCATCCCCCATAGAGTGAAAGTCAGTCACAACAGTCCATTCACCAGCATTCATCATGGTTTGTCTTTGCATAGCCCTAGTCACTCCTCTGGTGGATGATGTGTGTGTGTGTTTGTATACTGTGTTTGTATAGTCAAGGGCCTGCAATGCCTTCAGTTGTAGATGCATGTATTCTTGCTGAAACCTCATTAAAAATTTCCATAAATGGATTGTGGCAGAAGCAAGCCCTTATCACTGGTCCAGGTGCTACAAATCGTGTATCTCTTTTCCAGCAGGTGTCAGTCTTCAAATGGGTTGAACTACATCCCTTTTACCAGGATGCATGAGCCAATGGCAATCACGGCCTCTGTTTCTTCCCCACTTGGCTATTCCAACACCTGAAACACTGCTCACTCCTTAGCCAGCTGAATCCTTGCCCTGGTTTCATACTCTATGTAATGAAAGTGGGCTACATGTCAAAGAATCTACAACTGATAAAATATTAGAATTATTGACTGAAGGTAGTGTATGAAATTAGAAGAAATACTAAAATCCATCCATTATCAAAACCTTTATAGATTTCAAGATAACAGAGTTGGTTGTTAAAGTGGCTGCTGAAAGTGTGAAGAGTAGGACATTGTGTGTTTTTTTTTCTTAGATTAAGCAGTCTGATCATGCAGTAACCATACTTCTATGATACACCCAGTGAAACATTTATTCCACCATTTTCTGGCTTTTAGCAACTTTGTGATGTTTTCCCCTTTTCAAGTGAAATATCTTTTAATAATCACATCTTCGATTCAGGCAGTGGAAGTGAATATTGGTTTTGGTAGTCAGTCACATACAGCATGCTCAAATCTTCAGATGTACGCTTAACCCAATTCAATGCCATTTTGCAGGTTATCTGTAATGACCGCTATATCAGTGTCACACTATAACCTGTTCCATCAATGTCATGGTCAGTTCTTGAATCCAGCAGCCCTCCTTTTGTAGCAGGCTATTTGTTAATGAACAGTGCGCATTTCAGGTATATTCCTTTTGACCTCTGCACTGTGGGTGACCCAGCAGGGGACTTATAACCAACCACCATCCTCTGATACAGCAATCATAAATATTATATACAACAGCTATGCTATACTCATTATTGGTGTTTAGATCTAATTAAGGTGAGAAATAGTGCAGAAAAACAAACCAAGCTGTCACTTCTTAACAGATAAAAGCTGTGAAAAATATTCAGTATTTCAGTATACATGGACACCATGTAAAGTTAAAAATTTTCAAGGTAAAATAAGGTGAAACTAAAAACTGATTGTGCCAATATTCAATGGAAGCTAACTTTGTTGATGATAGTTACTATATTTGGAGATTTTTGCCAGGTACTCTGGTTTCTTCAAATATCACAAAATACATGTCTAGTTGAAATGGAACTCCTGCTAATGATTGAAATGTATTTGTAAAAAATTGATTAGTCAAATGTTCATTTGTGTGTAACTCATTAAGTAGGATGTGTATGGTTAAAGACTACTAGAAAAATGTGAAAATATATGAAGGTTCATACCTAGTTGATTGCTAACTAGGTGATCAGTGTACTTGTAGATTATCATTGCCTGTGCTGTTTTGTTGATTTTTCTCTGAAATTAGTTTTTTAAAAAAATAGTTTCATGTTTATTTATTTTATAATATACTGTGGCAAGTTTAGTTATTTTGCAAGTTCCATTCTACCATTCTATCACTCTATTAGCTTTAGGAAACCATAAAAGTGTGTGTGTGTGTGTGTGTGTGTGTGTGTGTGTGTGTGTGTGTGTGTGTGTGTGTGTGTGTGTGTATATATATATATATATATATATATATATATATATATATATATATATATATATATATATATATATATATATATATATATATATATATATATATATACACACACACACACATATATATATATATATGTGTGTGTGTGTGTGTGTGTTTGTGTGTGTGCGTGTGTGTCTATGTGTATCAATAGTTAGATATATGACTAACACTAACTGTCTGAAGAGAGGCTTTATATAACTACTGTGCATATTGCTCTGGATTTGAGGTGGAAATTAAGTTCTCACATTCCCTTCAAGGTGCTTTCTATAATTCACTGCACACCATCAAGGTTACATTTTAAATTATTTCCTGCAGTCTAGCTAAGAGGACGTTACAATAATTTAAGATGTGAAAACTTCATGATAACTCTTTTCATTATTGATTTATTATTGTTCATGGGTCCATGCTGCATTTCTGAACATCTTCACCCAATGATTAGAGAGAAATGGATGGTATGAGCACATGAAACATGGAGAACTATAGCAAGTAATGCAACTAATAAAGTGTTCATACCTTGACAAGTTCACTTAGTACAGCTATGCTGCAGGGTAGGTGAAAGTCATAAAATAGGGACCCGCTTGGAATGTCTAAATTAAGTTGCTTTGACGTACAAGGAAGAAAACCAGCAAAAGAATAAGGTTGGGTAATATAAGATAATTGAAAGCTGAACAACGCATTGGAAATTTTTGTACTTTAGCTTATGTACATCATTTTACAGGCAAGTTATTTTTGCACTGACTTAGAGGTGAAATAGGTCAATGACCTCACCAAATGAAAATTATCCTAAATGTTTTCTTCTAGTAGGTGACTGCAAACTTATTATTGCTTGTGTTATGGCAACTACAACTGCTAATAAATTGAACACAAATATGTAAAAAAGAAATTACTTACAAAAATATATTTTAATGGTTAAATACTACTCCTTAACTTTTAAATGTTATGTTATCTTCCCATTTGTAAAGTTTTTAAGATGATGATTTTGGTATTGATAGAATTGCTGAGCTGTTTAACAGTAATACACGAGTAGCACATGAGTCTGTACCCATCTACAACTACTTGCATCTTCATGTTATTTGAAAACTAAGCAGGCAACTTTTCATGAGAAATCAAATGTTCCAGGGGATTCAATAAACTCCGTGTAGGCTTAGCACAAAGCCTACATGGAGTTTACTTGTTTGCATGTTGAGCAGCAGTGCTAATCATATATGCATGCCACACACAGCATTTAAACACAGTCCAGTTTTGTGGCTGGCAACATACTTGCTGGCCAGGAAACCATGTAAAGCAATATGGTTACCAGCATACATGCAAACCTATTTACCTATCAACAAACTAGGTCTGTGGAATTCTACAGAATGCCACAGTGACTACCAGGATTATTAATAAAGCAATGTTACTACAACACATTATATTAAAGTGTATACAGTGCAGAGTATTGTGGAATCCTGTTTCAGGCATACTGAAAAAAAAGTTGTGTAAATGATCAGTAAGGGTACATAGACTGCATTATAAATACATAGTCAGGGGAAGTGTGTGTATTGAAAAGGGACATACACTGATGAATTGCAGGAATGAACACGGAGGAAGAGGATAGGTGAAACATGGTTATGTACAGCAGCTGAGGTCATGTCAATGAAGACAGTGGTATCATTAACACTAATCACATAATGACTTGATACAGTATGGACTGCACAGTTATTGTATCTTATGTGTCTATCACAGAAAGTGACATATCAATGGAGAAGATTCTTTATGATATAAGCATATTGACATGAACAATCTCCAGACCCTGGAAACAACAGATCCATAAGTCTCACAAGTCTTATATGTAAAGCCATGGAAAGAATTATCTTGGAGATGATCAATAGAGATATAGTAAACTTCCAGACACTGAACCCAACCCAGTTTGCTTTTGTCAAGGGCAGATCATGCCTAATAAACCTGGTGGACTTCTTTGAAAAGGTCACCAAAGCAATGGATGAGGGTAAAATTGTTCATACTGCCTACTTTGATCTGGCCAAGGCATTTGACACAATACCTCACTCAGGCAATGTTGACAAACTCAAGAAGTTAGGTATAAACCCGTATGTCACCTAGTGGATAGCCAACTGTCTCAAAGACAGGAAACAGAACGTTAGAATTGCGGAGTCCACCTCTACAAAGAGGCTAGTCACATGTGGAGTCCATCAGGGATCAGTCCTTGGATAGCTCCTTTTTGGCATTTACTTCTCAGAAGTCAAGGCCAATGTCAGTGGTCTCTGGATGACTACATTTGCAGATGACTGCAAATTAGGAGCTGTCATTGACTCTCACACTGATACAAATGTTCTTCAGGAGGGGCTGACACAGACAAACAACTGATGTCAGAGCCATGGGCTAAAACTAAATGCAAATAAATGCATAATAGTATCCTTTGGGAAGTCATTCATTCCCTGTTAACTATCATATTGACAACACACCCCTTAGATTTGACCCAGAATTCAGGGACTTAGGGACACACATAAATAGTAATCTAGCCTTTGACCATCATGTGTCTACATTGGTGAAGAAATCATTCTATGTTGCACAACTTATAAACAAAAGTATGGCATCTAAGTCCAAGGAAGTCAATGCTCCACTGTATTCGGCTTTCATCAGACCTGTCATTGAGTACAATGCCCCATTTGGTATGGGCCTAACTAGCCATATCCAACAAATGGAACTTCCACAGAGGTTCCTCACTAAAGGAATACAGGGTGCAAGTAAAATGTCCTATGCAGACTGCCTCAAGGCCCTGTCCCTATATTCTGTCTCCAACAGGCTTTTGTGGGGAGATCTATGCCTGGCATATAGGGCATTGTCAAACCCCAGTCTGATGGACCTTCTCCATATCCACAAAACAATCAGCACCAGAATTACCTGTTCTAAAGTCTTACACCTTGCCTGCGTTATAAATGGGATCTGTTGGGGAGATAGGTATGTATCCCAGAGACTACTCCATCTATGGACCAGGCTCCATATTCATGTGAAGCAGAATTCCTACCTAACCCAATTCAAGTGTAACTAGGACAATTGGATGAGAAACTGGAAATGTATTCATCTTTTGGCACATATGTCTCTAATGGACAGAGGTAACCTGCAAATGGTTCATCTCCCAGATGCATGCTTACACTTATCAAAGGTATCAGAACTTGTCAGAGGTTTGGGATGCATGGCTAGGCTTAAAAAGGTCCTTGTGGTTATTAGCGTAGTAAACACCTATGAACGTATAAACCTATGAACAATGAAGAGGACATATATCAGGGATGGCATATACAATATGAGTTAGGTCATATTGTGAAACTGTGCAAAATGAGTTGTCTGAATAATAATGTAATGCCAGCACAAGTCTCAGCCAAGTGGGACACATAGTAACAGGTTAATGGACAACAGTTGACAGAAGAATGTACCAACATAGGCAATACCAGACTAATGCCACCAGTATTCCCATGTCTTTGACAAAACGTCTGTGGTTGTGAGTGATCCTAGCTGGTTCTCTGGTTGCGAGAACACACTTATACAACTTTTAATATTTTGTCAGCAATCTCTGTGGGGAATCAAGCATACCTTCCTCAAAATTTAACATCTGCTGGAGCTGTTATGAGTGACACTGTCACACCTGTATTTGCAATTATAAGCAAACCATGGTGGTTGACTGGTGTTCATGATATATATATATATATATATATATATATATATATATATATATATATATATATATATATATATATATACCTGGCACAATCCTCACTGTCATAAATGTAACCCATGCCATCAATGTTGTCAATCAGCTGTGTATTGACTGTGTGCATCACAGGAACACATATCACGCATGCATCTTGTATTATACCTTGATGGGGGTTCTGCACCATTAACCAGTAATGTGCGTGCAACAAAAAGAATACTTTGGTATGGCCAAAAAGATGTGTGGGAGGTCACTGTGACAAACATGGTACACTTGAGTAACTCATCCCTGGAAGATGTATTGCGGGATACATGAAAAAGGGTACTCAGTTATTGGTGTGATGAGGGCTAAGAACTATGGAGCTATGATGTCCTTTGATGTGAATGTCTTGCACATACTCAGAAGCTGTGTTACATGCACAGGAGTAGTCACCACTGTGGGCACATGTTTTTGGACATACCACATACCATCTACATGAGTTCACAGGTCACATACCAATTAGTCTGCTCATGGGGGTGTGCTCTCTATATTGTAATTAGATTGTGCACTTGCTTTTATAATTCAGCAAATCCTCCCATGATTTTTGTTCATCTCCTGTATCTCTATGGCTGCGGCAGCAATCCTTTGTGTGTGTGTTTATTCTGTTTGTGTCATACTAATATCACACCTGGATTCAATGATTGTCCATAATCTGCAGTCCTCCACAAATCCGTTTGAACAAAGGATGTGTAAGTCATTCTGGACATCTTAGACTTAAATACTAAACAGGAAAGGGCCTAGCACAGAGTCCTGAGGTACAGACCTAATCACTGCACGTTAGATATAAGTCCCTTCACACACTTCAATATATTTATCTGTTAGATATGTGACCCAGCAGTCTATCCACTTGGTAACACAGGTGTTTATGGCCACTTGTGGCAATGTTTCAATAATACCTCAGTATGGATTTATGTTAAATGCCCTGGTCAGGTCAGGTTATGCAGGATGATAGTGTTGTCATCATGCATGCCCTTGTTGATGTTCTGGAGAACATCTAACAGATGTAACAGACATGATGTAGCTTGAACAAATAATACATGTGTTTTGCACACAGTTGGGCTATACCTGTTTTCGCTGATCTTGTGTATTCAAATAAGATGATGAGGCATGGGTGTTCATTTAAGTTGTTTATTACACACAAACACATCAGGATAGATGACTGAAACATAAAGCCTAAACGAACTAACTGACTGACTGCTACACACATGCATGTTTCACTCCGGCTGCTCATTCAAAATGACACTCTTGCTTGCACATGTTCAGTACTTATATGCACATGTCCATAGACTGGAATGACTCTTAAAGGTACAACATGCACTCCGATCTACATGCATCCTTTAGAAAAGGTCCATGATGAGTTGTTAGTCTACCTCACAGATGAGGAGAGTCAGAATGGGTCTATACATGCATGGATCAGGTGATGTTCCCCCACACTCAGAAGGATGCATGTTGATGTACACCTTTCAAAGGGAACATATTCCATTTGCAGACTGTGTTGAAGTCAAAGTCAAAGTAAACTTTATTGTCATTTGGGACTATATAAGAGCAAACTAAGCAACATTCCAAGTATCAACTCACCAGACAGTACATAGGATCAAATCAAATCAAATCAAAGTATGGATCAAATTGTGTCTGGTATGTCCATGTTTTGCATCATGCTATAGGCAACCTGTGACACTGTCAGGGCCCATTGAGTCTGTGTTATTAACTGTAGAGAGCACACAGATGAAACTAAATAATGTTTACATGTATACTGTGGCTGTTCAATGGTGACAGGCTGGTGATGTGTGAGGCAAACTGTCAGCTAGCAGATTGCCTATTTCCTTTGGTTGGGTATGTCTGATGGCATTGACAAGCAGATCTGTGCTTAGCTGTGTACTCACTTAACATTTCAAATTTATTGGAATAAGTGATTTGTGAAAAGACCTTCAGATACAACATTGGTCATTCATCACATTCCACACACTGGTACTATGCACACAGTCATACAAGAGTATCAATGTCATAAACTTATCAATGTCATGTACTTACATCAGCTGCACAACATATGTCTATATGTGTTTCATGGGCAAGCTGTGTTTGAGCAGCCTGATACCATATAAGGACACATTACAGACTGGTTGTTTGTGGCTCATGCATAACATTTCCAGACACAAATGATAATAGTCACACAGCAGTGCTGCTGAACACCTTGATAATCCTTGGGTATAGCAACACATCTGCACATACAATGAGTTCCACAGGGTTGCAACTGCATCAAAACATGATACATTGGTTGTGTATATCATAGCATAACAGCATGTGTAAGAGACAAAATTTACGTGACCATGTAATCAATGTTGTGTCTTTCGGCTTATCCCGGTTAGGGGTCACCACAGCGGAACTCCGGTCCGCTAATGTTTGGTAGTGGATTTTTACATGCCGAGTTACCAGCCCTGATGCACAACCTTCAATGAAGGTATGCCCATTCATGCATGCCTCCACACAGAAGATGCTCTAGCTGAGAATCGAACGGGACAACGTCTTGCTGTGAGGTGATAACGCTACCACAGCACCACTACCGCATTGTAATCAGGACTATGGACCCCAGTCATTTCAATACCCCAGTTCCTGCAATCCCCATTTGGTGACTCAGAGAATGATGTGATTGTGCAAGCCTTTTGTCAACATGGTGCCATTCTGCTTGAGAGAAGGCATGCTGATATGTTTGGAAGAATGCAAAATTGGAACCAGATAGTGAATGATGCCAGTGCTTTTGGGGGGGGGGGGGCACAGCAGGACATATGATCAGGTGTGTCATAGGGCCACTGATATGATTTCATGAGCCCAGAGGAGAACAGCTGCAGTGGCCAATGGACAGCTGGCTACTGGGGGACATTCTTTGAAAACTTGTGCATTTCAGAAATATGAATGTGTGAATCTTTGATGCATGAAGCCTATTCATTGATAGAGGGCATCTGTATTCACTTAAGTCACTGCTGTCCCATCCTGATGTAACTTCTGTAAAAGTCACCCACCTTATACTTACATTACCAAGTAACCGTATGCAAGGACATGCCATTCATTTGTATTCTTAGATATTTATTTTTCTATTCCAAGTTCAACACTTACCATGGAAATCTGTCTGTTGCAAGAGTTTTATATGGGTAAGTAAAGGTTGTGAGCATTGCCTGGCATCAATGTTTCTGTATGTATGTGTGTAGGATGAAGGTTTTAACTCTTTAGGTCATGAGCATGTGTGCTATCCATTGCCTCATGGCCAGTATGAGGGTATATTGTGCACACCTATATCTCTCTATACCCACAGTTGCTGCTGATTCCCCCATTGACTCCTCACCTGTGTGTGGCTGTGGTGACCTTGCTAGTAGTGGTGGGATGTATGGCCCTTCCCATTAGTGTTCATGCTGAAGCTGTTTTCTGAGGATAATGTTGTGTAGCATGGCAGAGATGATGAATATTTCAGCACATTTGTGGATTGTACTGCAGGGTTCCCCAAATGTATCTAGGCACTGGGAGTATGACTTCAGCAGCCCAAATGCACATTCTATGATATTTCTTGTTTGAGCACATCCCTCATTATAGTGTTCTTCAGTTGGTGTGTGTGCATTTCTGATGAGCCTCATCAGTCACAGTTCTAGTGCATAACCTGCATTCTCCAGTAAATGACCCTGTGGGATATCACCCTAGTAAACATCTTATACAGTTGGGAGTTGTGCCAGATATGAGTCATTGTAACCAACTGGGTTGCCAGCACACACCTTCAGGATGATTCCCTTAGCATTACACATGACCTGGCAGTTAATGGAGTGGAATCCATTCTATTTATGTGCACTGGTCCCCATTCCCTAGGTAATGCTTTGATTTCTACATGTGTACAGCCTGTGGCACCCAGACGTTTAGGGTAATGTGCTACATGCAGAACTCCTGCATAGTTCTGGCTCTGTCCTCAGGTGTATGTGGAAAATATATGTAGTCACTGGCATGTTGTAGCATAACATTCAGTAATTGGAGGATCCTGGATGCTGATGCTTGTGACAGCCCCAGCATATCCCCTGTTGGTCTCTGGAAGGTTCCTGTTGCTAAAATTCTAAGTGCCATAGATACCTTAGTCTCCACTGGGATTGATTTCCCTTGGTTTGCCCTTGCTCTCAGTTGAAGATGACAGAGGTTCCAGTGTTCCTGTGGTGTGTCCCTATCCACCCTGTATCACTCTACAATTTCTACATTCTACAGACTGTGACAAGTTAAATAAGGTCTAAACACCATTCTCCTTCTTGGCCTTGGTCTATTCGCAGCAGCAGAAGCATAGACTTGGGCCTGCTGCACATACATATGATTAAGAGCAACAGCAACCTTAACATTCTTTCTGTGTAGACTAGTTTCAGTGGCTGTATTGTTTTGGAATTTGCAGGGAAAACCAACACTGAGTCTACATGGTTGTTTTATAGCTTGTTGAATAGCTTCTCCATCTTGGATTGCTTGATTAACCCACAATTCAGGTGCTTATGCTGCAATTAGCATGCCACAATATTACTGTGTTTGTGTTGCTCTACATGACATGTAGAGCCACTTACTGAATGCAAAACAGTGTGCCATCATGTGTGTGTCATGCCACAACAAGCACACACAGTTTTAGCAGATCATGTAGGCTTTATTGAATCTGCACCATTTATTAAAATAACAAAAGCTTTTGGTCCATGTTCTTTGAAGATAGACAGAGAAAGTTTTCTGAAAAATGCAAACTTTACAGAAATAAAAAAGTTCATGGTTTTGGTTCATGATTTGCTCATCTAAAGTTGGTGAAATTATGCAGGTAGTTGTCTTTCATAGAATTTTTTCACTTCTATTTCCTGTTACATATTGATATGTATCTTCAGCCAGATAAACATTATTAAATGCTGTGCCCTGAAAGAATGCATGCCAAGCTCTATCTTTAATAATGTCTATTACTGCTCTTAGTCTCTCCTCATTTTGCTAGGTGTTTGCTTGTGAAAAATAAATGTTTCTCAAGATAAACACAATATAAAACACAATCACGATCCAACACCATACAATTCTGTCTCTGCTTGTCAGGACTATAGTTATGCAGACCATATCAAACATACACAGGCACACAGCCCCTGCACACGCGCACACACAGACACACACACACACACACACACACACACACACACACACACACACACACACACACACACACACACACGGGTTGCTGCACAACAAAGTTACTGTTACGAAAAAATGAGGTAAACCTATAAATGTCAGGTGAGAGTGTATGTAACAATAGCTGACAAAGGCAAGTAGGGATAGGTCAATCCTCAAGTGTGCAAGAGAAGAAACAGCAACAAAAATAAGTTGTTGGAGATAACCTGCTTTTAAAAATAGATGCAGTGATTTTTTTCTGCGATAATAAAAGTTGAAACACCAGCTCTATTTTAAGGTACTCATTAGATTAAATGTTTTCAGTGAAAAGTCAAAATCTAGAAGGAGAACTGGATATTCAAGTTTATGGAGCAGAATATTTTCCCTGTATTGTTGTCACGTTTGATGGTTAATATTATGAAGGCATTAATGGCTCTTCTCTGCAAAGAAACAAGGCCAATGCTACAGCCTAGAGAAACTGACTTTGATTAGCAGCTCAAGCACTATGGAAGCCAATCAGGGATGACTGCAGTGAAGCACTTTTTCAGCTTGTCCATCTTAGGAGGGAGGATGATGTGTTTGCCTGCAGGAAGTGTGAGACATAGCAAGGGCTGGGTGTGACAGATCATTACAACAGGACAGTGCATGTGCACTCAATATACATCTGCTTAGCAGGGAAATGTAAACAAGTACAGGGGCATCGAGAGAATTGGATCCGATACTCGGGCTCTTTGCATGCACACACCTAGCTCAGAACGGAGGGGGTTGGATTTGGTTAGGTTAGATTAGGTTAGGCTAGGTTAGGTTAATAAGAAAATTAATCTGACTTCCTCATTTATGTGTTAGGCATTTGCATGTCTGATGGTCATTATGAAGTTTCTTTGCCTGGAGACAATAAGGGTCCACCATTAAATGCAGGTGGCTTTGCTATGTAGGGTGGGGGAATGGAGCCATACCTTCAGACCACTGGGAAGAGTCAACCCTAGGCACAAGTGCAGCTTCAGTATAGATGGAGCAAAGTAGAGGAGTGAAATTCCTTTATGTCTGCCTGATGATCCATTCAATGGGCATTCTAAGGTGACAGAGCTCAAGATAATGGGAAACAACCTGATTATCTGATATCACAAGAGAGGAGGAGATGCAAAAATGTCCAGAGGCTCTGCAAACGATTTCATTTGACTTATTTTTCTACAAGCACATCTGGTGGGGCAAATGATCAAGCCAGAGGTTGGGTCATCTGAAAAAGACTGACATGGGCAAAAGGGACACTAAAGGATACAAACTGATAAAGTGCTGTGTATGCTGAGTTTGCTGATGGATTCCAAACAACATGGTTTATTTAGTTATTTTTCTTTAAATCAGAAGATTCTTCATGAAATACCATTCTAAAGCCAGGAAAAATCCTTTGAAGATTTTTGGGGATGGCAGTGGAATTACCTGCATCAGGCAGTACAATGCCATCTGTATAAAGTAACACATTTATTAAGCAAGAAGTGGCTGGAAGTTCATTTATAAAAATGGGAATCAATAAGGAATCCCATAAGTGAGTCCATTAGAACATCAGAGTGCAGAATTCCTACATATGACAGCATAGATCTTATTGTTGACAGAGGCAGTTCTTTAAGGAGTATAATCTTAAAATCATTTTAGAGGGTCATTCTCAAGTAAAAGGATGTATACAGTAAAACTGATGTTTTGCCATATCAGAGGCATATTTAAAATCTTGAATGAGGGTTCCTGTCTTGGTTTCAAATACCATGACAGGAATGGACCCCAATCATAAGTCAGGGTACGATTAGAGTTCATGAAATTAGCATTGTTTCAGTCTTTATGTTAGCCAAGAGTGCTCTTCTCAGCATTATAATGATCCATAATAGTCTCTTTCTGTCATTCATATGGGGTTACATGCATTGGTTGCACATTTATGTGCAACTGTCAATTGCTTTTTATTAGACTTGTTGCTCATAATGCTGTCTGGATATCTTTCTTCCACATTGTTCTCATTTCTGCTTGCAAATCATTTTATGACTTTGTGTCTCTCTCTGTACATAAAATACTCTGCAATCACTGGGTGTAGCAATTGCAATAGTCAATGCTACATTTATCTTCTTTTTTCATGGACTACAATATCTGTTTTTTTTCACTTCTATTTTTTGAACTGTTGGTAAATGGTGATACCATGTGATATAAAGTCTATATTTCTCTATAAAGCTTTGTGGCTCATGTTTCCAATGCTTCACAGCTACTTCTATATTGTATATTATAGTATTTGTACAGTCTTGGCACATTACTGTGCTTTTCAGTATACAGGCCATCTGTCATGAGCATATCACATTCAGATACAAGATCTGCAAATGTTCATAGTCCTTTTTTTGGAACCTGCATGTGTCTCTTTCTCCTACCCTTTCAATTGATTTTGTAAATCAACATGTACGTGTTCCATTGTCCTGTGCCACTATTACTAACTTTTATTTTTGGGGTTCAGTTCATCTTTCCTTAATAATTCCTACTTCAAATCATTGTCAACATGAGGTTGTCCCTGGAGATTTGTGTAACTGACAGTATATTTATGGCTTTTACAATTTTCTTTCCTTTTCATCTGATCCTTTACCTTACATTCTTTCTTTGTTTTTGGTATATTCAGTTGCTGCCTGAATTTGGTCTTCTGATTTAAATTCCATTACCGTTTGAAACTGAAATGTTTCCACTAAACTAAGCAAATGCATCATCTTAGATTTCTCCTCACATTTTAAAATGTTCACCATGCTAAGATCTCATGAGATCCGCAGATAGGGTTACGGTCCCACAATTGCAGATCTATAAATGTAGTCAGTTTTAAGATTCATCGGACCTACTTTGCCATGATATTGCAGATGGAGTTATTCACAGATAGCAAGGAATATTAAAGTTGCACCCAGCATGAAAATGTTTTCATGCTGTTTGTGACACAATGTCATAGTTGTGCATAAGTTTAACTTTTTGATAGTAAACACTTTTTGGAATAATAGTTACAGGATTATGAAGGACTGATACGTATTTAAATTCTTCTTTTAATTCAGGGAAGTTTGATTTGAAGACAGACAAAAATCTCTGTATAATCCCAAAGGGAAGGACTGTATCATTGATGTGAAATTGATTAATAATATTAGTAAGTGTTTTACAGTAAAGTTGCAGGCCATTTTTATGGGAGGTAACCACGGAGACATTACTGCTGTAAACGATAACCCAAATTGATTTGGGTTATCGTTTTATGGAAGGACAGGGTAACTGTACATTTACCTAATGATTTAAAAGAAGTTGTTTTAGTACTGTGGTAGTTGTCCTGCTAAAGTGAGATTGTAGATTTAGGAAGAATAGGGAGATAAAAGGCTGGGGCCTGGTAGATGTATCGGAATTATCTATTAGAAAAAATGTAGGGGGACAGCATAAAAATGGGAGGAGAGAAAGAAAAAACTGCATCAGCTAATTCCTGAGGGTAAGAATTGTTATTATCTTTAATGGGGTATAGAGGGGCTTTTTGCTTTATTAACCTACTTATTATTTTATACGTTTGTAAAAAATAACTTGGGTGCCTTGGTGTTGATTGCTGTTCATACTATAAGAAACAAAATGTGGCTAACCTGATTTCATTCTATGGCTGTGTCTAAATGTTACTACCCTTTTAAACTGTAGCAGAGAGAAAAGTATTCTGCTGCTTTCTGTTTTTATCTTTATCTTAGTTTGACTTTAAGAGAGAGCGAGAAATCCATTAGCAGTAGTACTGCTAATCCTTATGGTGTAGAGCCCTTGTCACAGATATTGAAAAAACTGATAAGAAGTGGTTCTGGACAATGATTAATTAGAAGTATTTTGTAGAGGAGACCATTGAGGATCAGACCTAGAACTCTAACTGTTGTCTCTATCGTTTGCCATCCATAGGGTCTAGAGATATCAGGCATTTCCTTCGATAAAGGCCACCTCTAGCAGATGATTTGAACTGTATTGTAGACCCTAGACACACAACAACAAGGTCCTTTTGTTTAACCTCTCAAGCTAAACTTGGTCACTGGTTGATGTAGCTCTATATGCTGACTCTGCTGCACATCAATACACTTATCATTCTCCTTGTTTTTGACAAATCCTCCAGAATTGATAGCATTTAAATTGATAATTCCCTCTTAGACCCCACACCCTCACCTCAGGTAATACCATGAACATATTCCAACCACAAGGCTATGGAAGTTACCTTTTCTATTTGGAGCTTTCTGCCCCTAAGCTTTGAAGACTTCAACCCTATTACACTTGGCAGTGAGATTTCATCACCTTCCTTATAGAAACTAATGTTATTGTGAGGTTGTACTGAAGTCTTTTGGGAGAACTTACTAAGAATGCAGTCAGGATGTATACAGATCCATCACTGTTGGCTGTGACTGTAAAATTTTTATGAATTCCTTTTCAGAAAGTGGCTGAGCTGTTCAGGAGTGTGAAACATTAAATACATTTAGATAAGTATCACTGAACAATAAGAAGCTACACTTCAATATTTAGAAGATAGAGCAGTCTACTATTAACCCATTAAAAAGAGGAAAAACACTGAGATTATTTGAGACAGAAGTACTGTATAATACAGTTTGACTCCCATTTGACTTATTATTAATTTGGGGACACGCATGCCCAAAATCACATAAATACTTCCTTAAAGTGCAGGTGTACTCAGTAAATTCAAATATCCAAGAAAAATAGCACCAACACCACACAGAGTAATCTAAAACAATTTATTAGGGGGACCATAGAGACAAGGATGCCACAAATGAACCTATAAGAGACCAAATATAGACAGAAAGTCCTGTTTCAACAAGGTAGCCCCACCTTCTTCAGTTAACCTAACCGAGCCCTTGAAGGCCTGTATACATAAACTATTGAAACAAAGGTACCACATCTTTTAAAGAAGCAGGCTAGACATAAACAGTCTTCAAAAGGTACATAAACCACATGGGTCTATATTACAAGACCGAAGACCCATTCTTTCAAATGCATCTTGGTCAAACATAAAAGGCTGAAAACGCAAAATATTGAAGTGGCTATTAAGCGAGTTCTTTCCCTAGGAAAGAATTTGCTTGGCCACTTCGGTACTTTGCCATTTTTGGAGTTGGTATATTTAAGTAGGGGGGTGGGGGGCAAAGCCCCCCACTTAATGTAATGTTTGAAATTGTTTTTTATTTTTATTTTTTTTGTTGTTGGAGCAGAGATTTTTTTTTCCCTTGGAAAAAAATTGGTGTTCTGGCACTTCGACATTGTAAGCTTTCATTTACATAGGGTCAATTAATAACTGTTCGCTTTTTTAAGTGTTCTGTGATCTAATATAGACCCAACCACATTAGTTCAAAAATTCATTGGGCCCTGGATAAAAAGGGACACCTAGTTGTACACTCATTTTGGTAACAACTCAGGGTGGTTTATGAACACTATAAACAGACATTGGGACATTTTGCCAAACTTTGACTGTAAGCATTAAATAACAGATATTAAGACTGATTTAGGCAGACTTGGGTCAATTTTTTTTTCAAAGGCAATTATTTTTGGTGGATCTTATCAAGGTATAAGATATGATATTCTGAAATACATGCATCACTAAGATTCTGCTTTTTTCATTGTGAAGCTCGTATGCTCATTTCTGATTCCAAGGACAGTTTTGAAATTCTGGAGTTCTGGAGCTAATCTTGGCAAGTACTGAAGTATTCATGAAGCTTGCAATGCAATATATTTACATGTGTAGTACTGTCAACAAAGTGAAAGGAAATACTTCATATTTTTGTTTTCATCAAACTGAGAACCCGTATTACCCAACTAAATGCATCAAAACCACATTGTATCATAAACCAGAGGAAACCCGAGACCATGTTTTTGCACAGGACAAGCCTTCTAACACTTTTCATCTTTAACTACTTACCTATTTGTCTTTCTGTCTGTCAGCTATCTGTATCTGTATCTATATCTATATCTATATCTACATCTGCACCTATATCTATATCCAGTGGTGTAGATAGCTATTTTTGCATCCAGTGCTATCTCCAGTCTCGTGTACTTCTACAGTTTATGCCACACATACCACTCTATGGTGCTTCATTTCTTACCACAAATGCAATAACCGACATCTGTTTCTTAATGCCAGTATGAACTGAAAAGTGATCAGGATCTTCTGATCATGTCCACTAACACTTTCTACCTTATACAACTGCCCCTTTGCCCATCTGTCTACATCTATGTACACTGTGAAAAATTAAAGTGGCTGAAATGCAAGTCTTAGATCTAAAAGCAGTTTTATTTTGAAAACATATTGGAAGGCTGGTTTTGCTGAAAATAAAGTAATGTTTGTGGCCAGAACAAACAACATACAGTGCCTTGAAACAATTTGGTTGCTGAATATAATCAAAACATCCTTAAGCTCTCTGATTTAGGTCCACTTCCAAATAATAAGGCACCAGGACTTTCCTTGGCCAAACAGTCCTTGTGAAAACATATTTTCCTCAGAACTGATGGTTTGGGCCTCCAGTTTTCTCTTAACAACTCCAGCGTCCTCTGGGTTTCCTTTCACTTCTGATAAGACCTATACGGATCTTTTTTTTTTTAATATGTCTCTCTTACTGGACAATTTTACCTGAGTCAGCGAGAATGCCACCTCAGGTTTTCCTTGAAAAGAGGACTCTGGCCTGGTGGAGCCATCTTGGTCAAAAAGCATGAATAAATAATAAATAAAATAACTGCTGGCTGGTTTGTACCCTTTCTATATGTTCTCAGACTATGGGCATTACTAGTTTTCATGTGTTTTAGAAAATAGTCTAATATCACACTATACTTGTATACAGGGAGTTTTCCTCTTTCCTTGTCTTTCTGGCAATTCCTAAATCAATCCCTGTCCTTCATGGTGTCGGCCAAAGAGAAGATCAAAAGGTCAAAATCCTGTTTTCAACTGTGGTACCTCCCAGATGGCAAATAGGAGGTAAAGGAGTAGTTGATCCCAGTTCTTCCCATCCTCCTCAATGACCTTCCTCACACAGACTTTAATGTCCTGTTGAAATGGTCCACTAGCAGTCATTCTGGGATTTGCTGAGTTGCTTTATTTAACAATGGCAAACATGATGCATAAACCAAACAAAAGGTGTAGAGCTGTGCAACCTAAATCTAAAACTTGTAACTCAAAAAGGTTGACATAGTCCTCACTGAACATATAGCCCCAAGTATTGGAACTTGGAACAGACTATTACATTAAAGCAAGTACTAGCTTAGATATTTTTAAGAGCCTGGACATTTATTATGGGAACAAGTGTTTTGGCATATTGGCAAGCTAGAAGGGCTTTAATACTCGTGCTTGAAACCTTTGTATGTATGTATGTATGTATGTATGTATGCAAGTAAAAAGGTAGCCAAATAAAAACAAAAAGTAAAAAATATATTTAATTCAATGTGATTGAGTGCCTTTGTCCTAACACCTAAGACTTCATCAGAATAAAGTCAGCAAAAAAGCGACATGTTTAACACAGTTCACTGACCAAGCAAAATAACGAAATAATAAAACAATTAAATAGTTAATGAAAACTGGTTACATCTCCAGCATTCTCATACCAGTAATGTCATAAAACTAAAATAACAAATGCTTATCTAAAAAACTCGCTCAAAATCTATCATAAGTAAATGAATTTGAATAAAATGTTAATAAAATATTTTGTTTAACAAATACTTAGTCAAATGTTAAAACATATTAGATATTTAAAATGTTTAAAATGATTTACTGTCAACATTTGGAATGGCAGTTGTGGGGTTATTCACAATGCCAAACCTAATAGACAAAAATGGCCTCACTGTTTTGTACAAAATCTCAGAACTGATAACCATGATGTCACCATTCAAAACTCTGAACATTCGGAATGAAAAGTATCTGTTTATCTGTTATATGTTTTGCAAGGGGCCAAGCCCCCTGCACTCCCCCTGTGGGGAGCTCTGCTCCCCCACACCACCTGCATATTTTATATATATATATATATATATATATATATATATATATATATATATATATATGCATATATATATATATATATATAAAAAATGTATATATATATATATATATATATATATATATATATATATATATAAAATGTATATATCTATATATATATATATATATATATATATATATATATATATATATATATATATATATATATATATATATATATATATATATACCAACTCTGCGATCGCACTACATTGAGGAAAAAGGTACATTCCCCGATCCCCATTACACAGCAATCTCTATTCACAATGCCAAACTCATAATAACGAATGCAGCTTTACTTTCATTATTATGGTTTGTACTGCTTTTGTTCAGCATTGTGAACCTTGAGAACCATGATTTCGACACATCATTTGCACCACTGCCATTCCAAACTTTGATAGTCAACTGTTTAAAACATCTATCATTATATCATACAGAGAAAAAAAGAAAAAAATATATATTCTATAACTTTTCTGATCTAATTTTTAAGACTGGAAATATGGAAATAACATTGTTTAACCCTGGAGGAGAAGCTGCATCTAGATTAAATCGCCATATTAGTTCTCTTTATTCTATCTTGTTCACCATTGACCCCTTCTAATGTCAAGGGAAGTTTTTTTCTAGAATACCAAACACAAAGTTTAAAAAAATCACACAAATGTTGCTGGTATTCTCCTTCTTAATGTCATATAGGTGTTCATAAATCCTTCACCCCAGCTTGTGTTCTGTTTTGCCTACATCATATTCCATACAAGTCTGGCAGACTACTAAATAAACAATGCCTTTTATATCACAATTGTCTCTCACAAATTTAACCTTAGCAGAAATAAAGTTCCCTAAAATAATATCTGTTTTTTTTTTTTCTAAAATAAATTGACAGGAATGACATTTCCCATATTTTGTTCTTCTATTTTCCTTGATTGTGTCAAAACTCAAAGAGCCCTTACTACCATTTTGCTGTAATATAGCCTCAATGTTTCTGTCAAATTTATGCACAAAGTGTGTTATCTCCTAGAATGTTAAGGATATCGTCCATTTTAAAAATGGCCCAACTGTCTCTAATAACTCTTCTAACCTGTGTACCAAATTCATTATACTTAATGGTCCTAGAATTAATAAAAGCAGTGGTGTTGATGTGGCTATACTGTTTTGTTCCTGTTTCAGTCCTGTACCAAGTAGGAGCATATAATTCATCCCTCTGCCTCTGATCACTAACTCTTGGAGCTCTGTGAGGACCTTCTTCTGGTAACCCCTTTCCATAAACATCCCAGTCATAAAGTTAAGGTCTTTCTTGAAGTCTTCATTATTAGAGACCATCCTAGCTGCTCTAATGTGCTGTCCTTTAACTAAGTTTCTCTTACAGTACCCCAGATGACTGCTTGTATAATGTAAATAACAGCTGGAGAAGGTCCTTTTTCTATGAATAGTGGAAATGAGATTTCTACTCAGTAATTCAATCTTAATGTCCAAATAATTAATTGTCTGGTGTGAAAAATTGTGGGAAAACCTTAAAAAGTTGCTACTGTTAGGAATATAGGTCACAAATTTTGGAAATATTTTCCCAGATTACAAATATGCTGACCAAATAATGACAGTATAAATTCCAACTGTTGAACGGAGGAAATAATATTTGCTGTTTTTCCCAGGTTAACATATCAAGGTTGATGTATATGGGCATGCAAGTGCCCCCATAGCTATGCCTCTGACCTGCTTATAAAATTTGCCCTAAAAAAAATGTAATCAAGTATCATCTCGATCAAATCCTCAATTAAGTTTAATTCTCCTTTTTTTAATTTCTCCAGATCTTTTGGGTTTCTAATACCATGACAGGAATCCACATTCCTAAGTCAAAGTACAATTAAAGTTCATGAAATTAGTATTATTTCAATCTTTGATGTCAGCCAGAAGTGCACTTTGCAGCACCCGCAGTGTGCGCAATAATGACTCCTTCTGCAATTCATATGGAGTTACGTGTATTGGTAACATGTCTAAACATATCTAAATACGATTGTAGATTCTTTTTTATAAGGACTGTTGCTTCTACTACGGTAATTACTAGGTGTGACGATTTCAGTGATCCATGCTACTTTTGTCTTCTTTTCATGGACCACTATATCTGGTTTTCTAGCATCTATCTTTTGAACTGTTGGTAATGGGTGATCCGATGTAATGTAGATGTCATCATTTTCTATGATGCTTTGTGGCTCATGTTTCCAGTGTTTTTCAGCTACTTCAGTACCATAATGTTTGCACAATCCCTAGTGCAACAGTCTTGCTACATTATTATGCCTTTCAGTATACAGTCTTTCTCCATTAGTATGTCACAACCAGCAATGAGGTGTGCAACTGTTTCCAATTCTGTTTTTCAAAACCTACATTTGTCTGTTTCTCCTGCATGTTCAATGAACTTTGTAAACCAACATGTACGTAGTCCACTGTCTTGGGCCACCAATATTAACCTTTCATCTCTTAGTTTGAATTTGCCTCTGCTTAACCATTTCATCTCATGGTTTGAATTTGCCTCTGCTTAACCATTCCTATGTTCAATCCTGATCAACATGAGGTTCTTCCTGAAGTTTTCTATACTTGCAACTATATTTATGCATTTTCCACATTTCTTGCCTTCTTATCTTCTCCTTCATCTTATATTCTTTCTTTTGTTTTATTGGCACATTCAGTTGCTCCCTGATTTTTATCTACTTGTTTGATTTCCATTCCTGCTTGAAGTTGATATGCTTCTGCTAGCCTAAGCAGGGAAGTCATCTTAGATTTATTCTCCTCATATTTCAAAACTATCATTATGTTTGGGTCTTGCAAGGTCAGCAGATATGTGTGCATTCACAAGATTGCAGATGTATACATTTCATCAGATTCAAAGAGGTCCATGCCACTTTCAGAATGGGAATGTTTAATCTTGCTATGCACTGTTTTTTATAAATCATTTGTTGAGCATGATGTAGCCTTCTTGTTTTCCTGTCTAATATATTCAACACATTTTGGGGACATTCACTCCAAAACTGTAAGTTAGGAGAGGAAGCTCAAATTGTTTTATAACTTGAATTTTGTTTCTAGACGTTAATACTATTTTCAGGACTAATTTAAGTCTTCTAAAGTATTTCTTGCTAAGTTTTATTTGCATTTGTTCATGTTTTATTGTTGATCCTTCATCCATTCCCAAATATTTATACATTCCCTCTTACTGAAGTTCTTTTATATCACATTCTTGTTCCAAACTGATGTGATCTTGATGATGCAGTTTTCTTGCAAGACCAAATTACATTTTTATATCATCTGAAAAAGTTTTGAAAACTTGCAGTTGTGCTTTCAGTTCCTCATCTGATGATCTATACAGTTTTAAACCATTGCCAAAGAGAGGATAAGAAGTCTTCTTTCTTGTTTTCTAGGAGCCTAATTATAGCCATGGCCTAAGCTGTTAAGTAGACAGCTTAATGAATTAAGGGCAAGACAGAATAGCAGCATTGACAGAGAGTCTCACCCTGGAATTTCCCCTTTGAATTTTTATCCCTGGAATAATAATTTGTCCTTTATCATGACTTAATTACAAAGTGGTCTGCCACTGTTTCATGGTCACTGCAATTTAGTCAATCAATATTTGGTGCATCTTATGCATTTTAAGCACTCTTCTATCCATGAACATGGGATACTATCATATGCTTTCTGTAGTCAATCTATGCCATACTTAGATTCTTCCCCTTTTTACAGTTCTCCACTATGACTTTATTTAACAACCAATTATCCTTTGTTCCATATGGCTTTCTTTTATTGCCTTTATTCTATTGCCATAATTGAGTTTTCTTCTAAATGACTATAAACTCTATCGGCTTCAATTCCAGTGTATAGTTTATATGTCGTCAGAACGCAAGTTATCGGTCTACAATTTTTAGGGTAGCTTGTAGGTTCACTCTTAAACAGGAGCATTGTTTTTCCTGTTATTAGCCAGGTTGGTATCTGTTTGTGGAGCGCATTTAAATTGTTCTTACTCATGGCTAAATCTTCGTGCAAAGATGTTAATACATTTAAAAAGAAGTTAGGTACTGCATCTGGGCCTGAGGTTTTCTAATTAGGGGCTTTTCATAACTTTGTTTCAATCTCTCTGGGTGTTATTTCATCCCATTTCATATCCTGTACCTTTAAATGTCGTATTCTTTCTTTTACTTCTTCGATCCATTTATCATCTTTATTATGTTCCACAGGATCTTCATAAATACTTCTCCAAAATGCATCTATTTCTTCTTTTTTGTTGTGGTCTTCCAATTCCTTTTACCTTATTTCTCGATTCTCTATAATACTTTTTTTGGGTCATCAATAAATTGCTTATTTTGTACTTTTCCTTTATATTTATCTGCATATCTTCTAAGTTTTACTTCTATGCTAAGATTTTTAGTTTCTTATTTGTGATAGTTCATGATAGATGCTAATCTTTTCTAATACTGTGCATTGCTTTTATCACATCTATCTTTCTCAGTATTTTTGCTGATCTGTTCCCTCTTCTATACTCTTCTAACAGTGACACTTCTTGTCTTAATTGCTTTATAGGTTTCTCTATTTGATACTTCCATGATGGTATTCAATTTCACCCTTCCTTTCCCTTACTACCCTGTGTTCTTGTGGTAGAACTATCAGTTATTAATTCAGCTGCCCAGTAATATATCCTGTTTACTTCTATTATATCACATGGCTCTCTATGGATAGTCCTAATTACTGTGCTAATTTGTTTTATCAAACATCTGACTTTTTGGGTTTATTTGACCTTCTACGGTCTGTTTCTTACATTGATCTTAATATGTCTATCTAGCTCTATTTAATCAAGCAACTCTTGAGGGCACATATTTTGTTTTCCATTTTGTAGAGGCATTTCATAGAATGTTCTATAGCATCTTCCTGTAGAAAATTCTCTTCAGTTTCATCCTGTGCCATCCCTTGCTCTGTCATATGGGGACTCACTGTCCTATCACTCCGCAAGATTGACTGTGTCAGAATTTTCACAGTTTTCTAATCCTTCCTTTGCTGTCCAGCTTCAAGCGAGCATTTATACTGGTTTCCTGTGGAAGGCTCCAAAATACTTCATATGGGCCTTGAGCAATTGCTTCAAATTCCACTGGTTTTCTCTTAATTTGGATGTCCATTGCTCTATCCTGTTGTGGTGCTTTCTGAATTAGATTTTCTACACTGAATCCTTTACTTTGCAGCTAATCGATAGCCTCAGTTTCTATTTCTTTAATTTCTCCCTTACTAATCTCCTTTTCTACTTTTCATCTTTGTCTTCTTCACTTTTGTATTGTTAAGTTTACCATGTCTGGATTCCTTTGCCTGTAGTTCTTATATAATATCTTTGGTGCCGCTCTTTTTATACTGATTAGTTTTGCTTTCTCTTTTGCATAGATATTGCACCATATTAAATCTCTTTGCCCATATTTCTTCATCAGATATTTCCTGATCTTCCTGTTTCTCCTTACTTTGGGGACTCATTCCATCATGCTGAGCTATAAGCTGTGTTAGACCTTCTACACCAAATCCTTCACTTTGCAGACACTCCATAACTTTAACTTCTATTTTTTTAACTTCTGCTTTACTAATCTTTTCTACTGCATTCCCTTTTTGTAATACTATTTTTTTTATTGTGAAAATTTCCATATCTGGATGCCTTTGCCTGTATTTCTCTTCAAATATCTTTGAGGCTGCCTTCTTTATATTGATTAATTTGGGTTATGCCTTTTCATAAATATTATGCCATGTCAAATCTCTCTTTCTTTCCCATGTCCATATTTCTTTTTCATACTTTTCAAAAATCTTTAGGTTTTGTTGTTTATATTTTTGCACTTCCTCAGGTGCTTCCTTTTCCAAACAGATCAACATTTCTTGGTCTATATACTGTTTTTCACAAATCTGTTGTATTAATAAACACAATTTTTTTATTTGACGTTTCTGACAGTTTTTTGTGGAAGTATTTTCTTTCCTCTAATTTCTCTCTTAATCTTTTTGTATATCTTGTGTCTGGAAATTCTGGGCTTTTTGCATAATAGTAACAATACATAATTTCTTTCTTATCCTCAAATATCCATTCTATTGTCTTTATGGCTCTTCTTCAGATTATTAGTTTTTGTGGACAGCTACTTCCCTCTACGACCTGGGGGGGGGGGTCCATTCTGTCCCTGGACCTGGCCTGGCCCAATTGTAGGAATGTTTCCATATTTTGAGGATTCTACACTGCAATTTTTTAAGTCCTGATACCTACCAAGATTGGGCATTTTTTTTTATCCTGGGTATTGTTCCCCTAGCTATCTTTTTTAATTGTTGACCTACTTCTGTTCATGATATATACAGTCTATATATCAGTGTCATCTTTTTTTCCAAACATCTTTATGAAATTTACACATATGACAAAGGCAATCTTACATTTATATAAATGAAAAACATATAAAATTATATCACTTTAGTTGCAAACAGTTTACATCACAGACACCACTGAAACAACTGTAGTTGTAAACATTATGCCTCACTTATAAACCATCCAGTCATTGTCAGTTAAGGATTATATAGCTCGTTCAAATCCTGTCACTTACCTCATCCCTGCTCTGCATATATTGTTCCCATAATTCCCATGTTTTCCTATGAAGTTTGCTCCTTCCCTTTTCTAAAGATCTCAATTCCAGTTGTTTTATCTCTGTTACTATATTCACTACTTCTAGTGAAGTTAGTCTAGACTGTGATTTTCATTTACTAGTAATTGTTTTTTGGCAGCCACCATAGTTAGACTCAACAAGGCTTTACTATGACTAGGCAATTCAGATTTTGTAGCATAACACAAAAAAATAATTTCCCCAGTCAGACCAATCTGCTCATCTAGCATCTCCAACAGAACAGTCCGCAGGGAATCCTAAAAGTCTGCCAGCTCATCACACTTCCAAAAATATGTTCCCAGCTACCTCTTTCTTGCCCATCACACCTCCAACGTTTGCTGTCCACCTGAGGAAAAATTCTTTGGAGTCTACTTGGAGTATAAAAATGCCTATGTAAACACTTCCAGGCAAAGATAGTAAATCTTCTAGACTTTGTTGCATATTTGGGAGATATCCTCCCCATTGTCTTTGTGAATTGCTTATCCAGTCTCTCTTCCCAATCCTTCCCAATCCTTTCTCAGCTCTTCTGATTGATTCTTATAACTATCATGCAATATTTTATATGTTTTACTATTTATTCCTTGTTTAATGGCAGCTTCTGTTCTAGATTCTATTAAAAACTCTACCAATGCTGGTCTTGGTGAGAATTTGTGAAAATCATGGTCCACCTCATGATGGTACTCACAAAGACTTGAGGATGAATTCAGTTTCTGCAATACTACTCTCCTTTGCTTGCTGATTTATCATATCACCATTTGGACCCTTTGCTAGCTTGGACCCTTTAGGATTTCCACCACTACCCAGATGTTCAGAAAGGCTAAAGAACAAATAGACAGGACTTGTGTCAATCTCCTGATGTTCAAAAAGAGCTGCACAAAAGTATTCCAAACCAGTCTGATGTGGAATACTAGAAAAAAGGTCAATAAAACTACCATAAGAAAACCCGTAGTATCAGTAACTAAATCTGGGGTTAATTTTCTCAAAAAGCTCCAAGTATCTTTTAGACTATGTGGGTGTTGGCTTAAGATGTTTTTTAGCTTCCTATAAATATATATTACTAAAATACATCTTTTTAGACCCTTCTTCTGACACTATTAATCTATACAGGGGACATAATACATATTTGTGAGTCTTAGGTATACTGAACAGTGCTGGTATCAAAGGGTGTTTGGTAGACAAAAAAATCAAATAGGTCAAGCAAAATTAAACCTTCCAAAAGGGTATCTAGTAAGTACAAGTCTATTTTCCTTTATGCAATATTACTTTTGTTTCTAGTAAGTAAAGAATATGTCAAATCATCTTGAAGCATATCAAATATGTTGCTGGCATAGTCAATTTGGTTAATGATCACTATCCCCTCACCCTTTTCAGGTTTCACTATTCTGATAGATCTGCCAGCATAAAGGTGATCTGGTAGGCACCTCTCTTCATACATGAGATTCAAAAAGATCCTATAGCTTTCTTTTGAAATCTTGCACAACTCTTTAAAACATAGGTTTTCAAATAGTCAAATAGTTTTATGAAGGGGGGGTTAAATAAACTTTTTTTTCTTAAAAATCTGTGTGTGGACAATATTGTTCTCATTTTTGTGTATAAGCTTATGGTTAAGTTTCCTAACATATATGATGAGTTCCAGTAGAGTATCAGTGATATTAAATTTCTTAGGTGGAATAAATTTAAATCCCTTTTCAAAAAGTAAAAAAAAAAATTGCATCTATGTTGAGATGACTACAGTTAAAAATATAACAACCATTATAATTTGTAACTATTCCATCATGATAAAAAAGTTATACCAGTGTTAGTGGAAGTCATGTCACCAGTAGTTACCTCACTTAATACTATCTCTTTCTGTTGTTGTACCCCTGATGACCCCAAGGATTCTGTTGTTGTGATATACAGTATACCATCCCTGAGTTGCCTGTCCTGTCTGTTTGTTCTTTAGCCTTTCCAAACATCTAGGGAGTGGAGTAAATCTTAAATGGTCCAAGCTAGCAAACGTGTCCCTTTGGCCAACGTCTCTCACTCTAGGTTCTGAAGGGTCCGCATGTACTGTGTTGACTGGGTGGTTGGTAAATCTGTCAGCAAAACCTTCTCCCTACAGTTGTTCCTGTGTAATGAGTAATCCTTAGGTGGATAAGCTGAGCCCTTCCTGTATTCTTTATGTCCCTCATGAATTTCTTATTCTTCCTTTCTTTATTAACAAAACAATTCTCCTCTACATTGTTGAAAGTATTATCATAAAACTCTTAATAATAATCAAACAACAAGTCATTTAAAATTGTTTTCATTCAGGTCCTTCACCTCCTCTATCAAAGTATTAATCCTAGAGATATTAAACTTAACAATAATTTACGCAGGTCAATGCAGTGTTTATTAAACATAATAATTAAATAAAAATACTCTGAACTATCGTTATGAATACCAAAAAGAAATTTAAAAAGCCTCAGACCTTTCAGAATCTGTTTGCATCTAATACATTCCATAAGATATCTGTTACAGACATGAAGTGTCCTTATCTTGATCAATTTCTTCTATAAAGTCCACATCAAAGTTTTTAAACTTGCTGATGTTCCTCCATATAGACTGGCTTTGTATGTGGAAGAAAAATTGTAAACATCTTAATAAGTCCTCCCCATTGTGAATGCTTGGTTGAACATTACAAACTTAAAAGCCACAGTGATGCAGCAGTAGCATTGTTGCCTCACAGCAGGAGATTCTCCTGTTCGATTTTCGGCTGGAGTGCCTTCTGTGTAGAGTCTGCATGTCATCCCTACGGTCAAGTGGCATTCGAAAGACATGCGTGAATGGGCGTGCCTTCGCTGAAGGTTGGGCATTGGGCTGGCAACTTAGCACCATAAAAATCTACTGCCAATCATTAGCGGACTGGAGTTCCACTGTGGCGACCTCTAACCAACTAAGAAAAGCTGAAAAGACAAAGAAGTCAGTGACTGAGTGTGTGGATTGGAGCTCCTATAGAATTGCTCTCAGTCTTGGTTATATGGGTTATATGTTCCACCTGCAAGGAATTTGAACTGCATTGTATTTGGGACATACCATTACTTGAAATGGGGATTGGAATGTCTCTGGGAAGAGCTAAATCTAATACACGAATCCCTGTGCCAGTAGATGGAGAAAAATTAGGGCCGACCTGCAGGAGGGTACTAAGAATTTGGCTGCATTGCTCATTCAAAAGTGTGATCAACTGGGTGAGATTACCCATCTGGTTGAGTTGTGACACCCTTTCAAGATTGTCCATGGTGGTACAGCCCATTGTAAATGGTTCCAAATGTGAAAAAACTGAAGTAACTAGCAGAAAGCTTGAAATGGTGAGAAATGGTCAAAAGTCACCTTTAAAAATGTCTCAGTTGGGAAAAAAACACCTTCATCAAAAGCAGCTTTTTGAACTCTCTAGGAGGTACAACAGATATAAAATGAATGTGTCCATTATACAATAGGGAAAACTGCCAGTGAAGGCAAAACACACTTAAACAGAACAACAAACCAAACAAACGTAAATCCAAAACTTGTAAAAAGTGATTGAGCACTTTTGTCCTAACACCTAGGATTTCATCAAAAACTCAGCAAAAAACAACATGTTAATACACTTCATGACTAATCAAAAGAATGAAAAAATAAAACAATTGAATAGTTAATGAAAACTGGTTACATCAACAGTATTCAAATGCTAGTAATGTCATAAAACTTAAATAGCAAATGCTTATCTAAAAAACTTGCTCAAAATCTACCACGAGTAAAGAAATCTGAATAAAATGTTAATAAAATATTTTGTATGACAATTACTTAGTCTAATGTTAAACATCTTAAGATATTTACAATGTTTAAAACATTTGTTATTATTCCATGCATGGTGTATAACTTTGAACCTAAATGGATTCTACTAATCAGTGCATATCTTTTTTGTCTCCTTTCCCATGAGAGCAGTAGAAATAAATCCCTCACTCTAGCTTTAATACTGACTTTTCATAGTAGAACTCCCTCTAGATATTTTTTCCATAATCTAGGGCTACTAATGTATAGTGGAGTCCATTACTGAAGTTAATCAGTGTTCAGAAAGTATTCATGGAAATTCACTCTAAGGACACCTCTAATACAGGCGTGAGGATGGCACAATTTGTAAAGCCAGGACTTTTGGCCATTTCTTGATACTTATGGCATCCTGCAAAAAATTAACTAGTTACTTTCATTATGCATTGCTAATAGAATCTGGTTAAAACCATAGCCTTGGTTTTGCCCATACGTGGGTACCAACCAAGTACATAGCCATGTGCCAACTTTATGACAAAACCCTCAGAGTATCTGGATACCGGCAGGTGACATACATCTTCCAATTTTATCTCTGTCACCCTATGGTACAAATCTTTCTCTTAATTCAATGTCTGGGTAAGAAGTAGGATTACTTGTGGTAAGTTCCTCAACTACAACATTTGTATATTCTCTCTGGCTGTTCTCAAAGTGTCATCTTCCCTTTGGGCTTTTGCAAAATGTGGCTGACATATTGGAAATTGAAATAGGTAAGCGTTTCTTCCCTAGTATTTTCTAGTGAGGTACAGGGTTTAGCCTCTTTCTACATTAACAGAGCCACAGTAGTTTCAATGCTCAACTCTTTCCCCAGGAAACGTAGCTCATGCCAGTACCCTGTATGACAATCAGATGAAGTCACACAGGTTTCCCTTCCCATTGTCTAGACCCTGTACCCACTTATTCTGCTGTCTCCTCCCTACTTTTTCATTCCCCTGAATTTAGACCTGCCAAACATTTGGAACTATTTGTCAATATAGTGCTCCCATGTTCATCACATGGAACATGTTCATTATCTGAACAGTAGTACCCCAAATGAAACATGTACTACATGCCATCAGCATACCTCCCATTCCCACAGTTCCCTTCCATGGTTGTGTCTGCAGCACTCTGCAGTGTCCCTCTCTACAAGTCTGAATCAGAATGGGAAAGAACCTTAACAGATTGTAGTGGTGCACTTCACAGGAACCAGGGCAAATAAAACATGTGCAAAAGGCTGTCAGAACTACAAATGCTGATAGTCTGAAGTAAGCTATTTCAACAGCCTTGTTTTCTATTTTCTCCACTGTTGTACAATCTCAGAGTGGGTATATATAATTTTGGGGGGTATCCCAAATGTGGAATACAGTGGGATTCCCCTTGCAAAATAAAACTTACCTCTGTGGTACAACAAAGGTTATGCTGGCAGTTTTTTTTCAGCAAATTTACTTTCATGGAAAGTGAACTTAACCTTAACATGTTTCCATGTTGAACAGCAACACAGTCTTTTGATGTTGAGGTAGAATATCAACACCCAGATTTTACCACTTGTAATGACATATTACTACATTTGTAGACTGCCAAACATTGCATTATTAAATGCTTACAACTTGCCATTTCAGAACTTTCATCTCTGAGATTTGGACATATGGCTTGTTTTCCAGAGTAGATTTCCTCATCCCAGTCAGGATCATTGCCACCCCTGTTATTAACACTCAAATCACTGTCCATTCATGTGAAAGCCTCATACACTAAAATTATATTCACTTGTCTGCACTGTTTGCAGTTTTCCCAAGTGTTGTCAGTTTGTGTTTCTTTTATTATCTTCATAGTGACATTGGAGGTAATGTTCACCTGGATAACATGCTGAACTCCTGAAAAACATGTCAGAGAATGTTTCATATGGTTTGTGTTCATTCCACAGGGCAGGCCAATCTAGATACATCTGGAGTACTCACTGGAAAGGGAAAAAAATAAAAAGGCACAGTTTATTAAGTCACTTCCTGCTATGCCTGTTTTTTTGGAACAGCAAAATGTACAAGCAAATGCTATGCTCTTTGTATTTGTCTGTCATGAGTCTATCCATTTTTGAGACCAAAACAGCACATTTCTGTGAGCAGTAATTGGATACAAAGTTGAAACAACACAATTCTGTTGTTAGGTCATCTTTGAAGGGTGATGTGAACACCCCCATGCAATCCACAATACTTAGTTCACCTGCAGAAGTTATATACATTGTGGTCACTGTAGCCCTTGCATGTAATCAGCAAGCCAGATCCACTACAAAATATGAAAATCAGACTTCCCACATACATGCCACCAAAGAGAAACTCCATGAAGGAAAACTTAATGAATACTTTGGGGGGGGGGGGTTCACAAAAACATTCTTATTTGCAGGGAGCTTGCTCCCACCCCCACAACAGCCATGTGGGAGAATTCAACCCCAAACCCCAGTATGCATAGTAACCACATGGTGATTGGTGATACAGCACTGATAAAAAAGTGAAAACACTGGATATGGATGAAACATGACTTGTGATCTCAGAGTAGAGCCAAAAGTATACAAAACATTCTAGTAGTTTAAAACCACACGAAAAACATAAAGTCCAAAGGAAATAAAGAAAATCACAAATTCAGCACCAACAACTTCACTTTATTCAGTTACAATGATCTGGTACCTTGGCAATTTGCCTTCACGAATCAGAATAATACAGTTTAAACTAACATTTATACTCAGTCAAACAGCTATTAACAGGATCCAGTTATTCAATAAATCATTTAAAGACATTACATCTTCTTATACAAAACATATAAATATATTCTAAATGCATTTTAAATAAGTATGCGTTCAACATATCTTCTTTAGTACAAACTGTCTTAACAAGTTCATTAATAAACTTCAAGTTTAAAAAACTCCAGTAATTTACTAATATAGTCGCTCCCTCTAGGTAAAAAGGGTTTAGCAAGTACACAAAAAAAATAAATCACAATCAGAACCCCCATGTATTTCATAGAAGTGTTTTAAATCAGAAACTTAGTAATTAGAATTTTTAAGCTTGAAGTTTATTAATGAATTTGTTAGGACAGTTTGTATTAAAGAAGATATGTTGAAACCATACTTATTTAAAATGCATTTAGAATATATTTATATGTTTTGTATAAGAAGATTTGATGTCTTTAAATGATTTATTGAATAACTGGATCATGTTAATAGCTGTTTGACTGAGTATAAATGTTAGTTTAAACTGTATTACTCTGATCCGTGAAGGCGAATTGCTGAGGTACCAGATCATTGTAAGAGAATAAAGTGAAGGTGCTGGTGCTGAATTCTAGTAGTTTACCCTGTGGATTGAATCACTCTGATGATATAATTCTAGTGGGCCTGCATTCAAAGACATGGAGATCTCCCAGTAACCCAGTGTCTTGCAAAGCCTGCAATACAGCACAGAAGGAAATAGGTTGTTGAGTTACTTTGCACATGGTAGATGTATCTCAATAAAACAATGATAGAAAGATAGATAAATACATAGATAGATAGATAGATAGATAGATAGATAGATAGATAGATAGATAGACAGATAGATATCAAAAGTGTATGAGGCTGCTTAGTAACTACAAGTCACAACTTTTCCAGAGAGCAGAAGTACTTCCCCATGTGGAGATTGGTACAGGTGCATCTGGCTTCAAATGTTGCTGCAGCTGTGTAAACCCTGTGGAGCAAAATGATCAGCACAGATGACAGTAAGATTTCTGAGTTCCCATCCTGACATGATGGCAATTGATGATGTTCTTTTTACATAGGAAGTCTTAGAAACTGCCATAATACTTTCAGTCATTGTTGTAGCTCACAGTACAGTAATGCTTCATGGCTGTGACCAGAAAAGAAAAAAAGTTATTAGTAACCATGTGTTAAACAATTTTCATGTCTGTTTGGTACTACATACAATGATGTTTTAGCTTTAACTGTGTATATGAATACAAACGCTGTCTCTTCTTATTCATTTTATGCATGAAAGTTTTTATAATGGTGTGTCATGTGATATATATATATATATATATATATATATATATATATATATATATATATATATATATATATATATATAATGCATTATCTGTTATGTCAGGATCACAGTATAGTTTGCAAACATACCATGCTTCTTCAGTATTTCACAAATTCATCCCTGTCATGTGCTCACTACTTGTGCAAATAGCATCTTTTTTACCTCCCTGATAGAAAACTACAGTACTGCCTACAATGCTCATACAAGGACTCCAGTAATTCATTCCTCAGCTTGGGATCCACCACCATTCACAAAATGTTTGTATGAGCAACACAGATATCTACACCATTTTGGATGAATCATATAAATCCTACGCTGTTCAGACAAACAGCAAATGGTTTACCTACACAAAGAAAACCTACAGTGTTCCACAAGCAATGCAGTAACCCACTTTCCAGTGTGTAATTCCCTACCATTCAATACAGCAAACTCACACTCTTCCACAAGCAGCACGTTAACCCACCTTCCAACTTGTAATATCCTACCATTGCAACACAGCAGACCCACACTGTTCTACAACAAGGAGCACAATAACTCACCTTCTAACTTCTAATACTCTACCACTGCAAAACAGCAAACTCACACTCTTCCACAAGCAGCACGTTAATCCACCTTCTAACTTGTAATACCCTACCACTGTAAAACAGCAAATCCACACTGTTCCATAAGCAATACATTAACCCACCTTCCACCTTGTAAATCCCTACCATTCAATACAGCAAGCTCACACTCTTCCACAACCAGCACGTTAACCCACCTTCCAACTTGTAATTCCCTACCATTCAATACAGCAAACTCACACAATTCCACAAGCATCACGTTAACCCACCTTCCAACTTGTAATATCCTACCATTGCAACACAGCAGACCCACACTGTTCTACAACAAGAAGCACAGTAACTCACCTTCTAACTTCTAATACTCTACCACTGCAACACAGCAAACTCACACTCTTCCACAAGCAGCACGTTAATCCATGTTCCAACTTGAATTTGAACAATACTACAAATACAAGCATGGAAAGAGTCTGAAACACTAGTTTTAACTACTAAGCCCTTTTGTTTTTTTTTTTTTTTTTTTTGTTTGTTTTCAATAGAACTTCATCAGAGTTAAAACAAAGTCTACAGTCCAAGTTTAAAAGAAGTATCAAATGAATCTCATGATCATCCCTAACCAATAAAATACTTGTCTCTGTTCCCTCTTTTCTTCTTAAAGTTAAGTGTATTTTAAGACATGTTCAAGAAATATAACCAAGTATTGTTACCACCTGTCCCACTTTGCGAGGGACAGCCCCTCTTTGGCCTTTTGTGTCCTGCAAAAAAATTGTAAAAACAGCAAATGTCCTAAAATATTAGGGCAAAATTATTTCCTATATTTTATGTAATAGTTGCATAAAACAGTTATTCTGTACCTGAAACATCTAAATGTTATAAAAAACAGAATAAGCAACTAAAATGCTACAAGAATAAGCTTTTATTTAGGCAAAAAAGTGAAGTTCTGTCCTTTGTACTGGCCGCGGGTATGTTCTGGCCCACAAAATCTGAAATTTGTGCTACAAGTGTCCCACTTTGGGCATTTTAAAATTGTGGTAACCCTACAACCAAGTACTAACCAATCAGAAATGTTACTCTCTATCTGAAATGGTATAGTGTTACTGAGAAAACATCTTTCTAAAATGAAAATATATTTTTGTAAGTAAGAAAAGCATGGCTACTAGGAGCAACAGCATTTAGCATTTAAAGTGTTTGCACTATCAGAAAACATTTAATGTTTACTGTTTCATTAAGGCCAGGAGACTGATCTGCCTGCAGTCTTATATGCCACCACGATTCACAGCATTCAAGAAGGACATTGTATTTACCAACAAATTCCATACTGACAGTATGTGCTATGAAAAATGGGATTTTTTTTTAATTAGTGCATATTAGTGACTATTTGGTTAGTGTCTTTTTTTTCTTTATAGCCAAATTGTGTTAATAAATTCTTCTCAACAGCCTTCTCACAGTTTTTCCAACATAGAACCCTAAGCAGGAATCACAAAATGCCAACTAAACAACTCCTTTTGAATCACAATTATATCTGTCACCCAAAGGTTTAAATTCAGTGCCTTGATGTGAATGTTAGAAGCATTGCTAATAAATTTGTACTGCTTACACCAGTCACATTTGTAAGTACCACATGTATTTGTTTCTAATGGTGTAGTTTGATGCTATTCTAACAAGGATCTCTGGATATGAAGTCTTTTGTTGGTAAATGATGGGCTGTCACCAATAATTTGGGCTAATTCACCATTTCCTAAATTAATCTTCCAGTTATCTCTGAGTATGTCTATGATAAGATGCATGTCACTGGAAAAAAGAAGTGGAAAAGCCCTGGTGTATTTAGCCAATAAAGTATTTGTGGAAGTCAACTCATCTTCCCTGTTTGCCATAGTCTCTGATTGATATTTCATCAAAATAAGTTTGGCTTTGTTTGATCTGAGCAGAAATACGTCCTTGATGATATTCATAAGCCAGTCAATGTCATTGCCTTTTTGGATGAAAAGTGATTTGAAATATTCTGCTTATTCCTCAAAAATAGTTTGTTTACTGGTGAGCCTACTAAGTCTGATGAATTGTCTTTTTATCACCCCTTTCTTCATATAAAAGGAATGTTGACTTTTCCTGTACAGGTATGATTAACAAAGGTCTATTTTATGAAAATTTTACTTGCAGATTGAGAAACTCCTTCTTTTTTTAATTTGTCCAAATCTTTTGGGTTTCTAATACTGTGACAGGAATGGACTCCATTCCTAAGTCAAAGTACGATTAAAGGTCATGAAATTAGTATTGTTTCACTCTTCGATGTCTGTCAGTAGTGCTCTTCGCAGCCCCCACAATGTGCCCAGTAATAAGTTGTTCTGTAATTTGTACAGAGTTACATGTATTGGTAACATATCTAACTATGAATGTAGACTCTTTTTTTAAAACACCCATTCATCCTACTACTATTGGAACTATCTGGGTATCTTTCTTCCACATTGCTCTCATTTCTGCTTGCAAATTCTGATATTTGATGACTTTGTGTCTCTCCATGCGCAGGACACTGTAGTTACTGGGTGTGCCAATTTCAATGATCAATGTTACTTTTGTCTTCTTTTCTTGGACCACTGCATCTGGTTTTCTAGCATCTCTCTTTTGAACTGTTGGTAATGGGTGATCTCATGAGATGTAGACTTCATCATTTTGTATGATGCTATGTGACTCATGTTTCCAGCTACTTCAATGCCATAAAGTTTGCACAATCCCCAGTGCAGTAGTCTAGCCACATTGTTATGCCTTTCAGTATACAGTCTTCTGCCATTGGTATGTCCCAACCAGCAACGAGGTGTGCAATTGTTTCCAATTCTGTTTTGCAAAACCTACATTTATCTGTTTCTCCCACATGTTCGATGGACTTTGTAAACCAACGTGTACGTAGCCCACTATCTTGGGCTGCCAATATTAACCTTTGATCTCTTGGTTTAAATTCACCTCTCCTTAACCGTTACTGTGTTTGTTCCTGATCAACATGAGGTTCTTCCAGAAGTTTTCTATACTTGCAACTATACTTATACTTTTTAAACATCTCTGGCCTTCTCATTTGGTCCATCACCTTATATTCTTTTTTTGTTTTGTTTTTTGACACATTCAGTTACTGCCTGATTTTTATCTACTTCTGGTTTGATTTCCATTCCTGCTTGATGCCAATATGCTTCTGCTAGCCTAAGCAGGGAAGTCAACTTAGATTTATTCTCCTCATGTTTCAAAATTTTCACTACGTTTGGGTCTTGGGAGGTCAGCAGATATTTGTGTGACTAGTCTCACAATTGCAGATCTATACATGTAATCAGTTTCTAGGAGACCCATTCCTCCTTCAGAATGGGGAATATATAATCTTGGTATGTGCTGATTTTTATAAATCATTTGGTGAGCATGAAGCATCCTTCTTGTTTTCCTATATAATCTATCCAGCACATTTTGGGACCAGTCAAGTACTCTAAAACTGTAAGTTAGGACAGGAACAGCAAATTGGTTTATAGCTTTGGTTTTGTTCCTACATGTCAATGCTGTTTTCAGGATTAATTTAAGTCTTCTGAAATACTCTTTACTAAATGTTATTCATATTTGTTCATGTTTTTGTTGATCCTTCATCAATTCCCCAAATATTTATGCACTCTCTCTTGCTCGGGTTCTTTCATATCACATTCTTGTCCCAAACTGATGTTTTGTTGGTGCTGCGTTTTTCCTGCTTTAAGGGTTGCTTTTGCACATTTATCAACACCAAATGACATTCTTACATCATCTAAAAAAGTGTTGACAACTTACAGTTGTGCTTTCAGTTCCTCATCTTATGAGCTATACAGTTTCAAATCATCAACGAAGAGAAGATGAGAGATCGTTGCACTTTGTTGTTTTCTAGGAGCCAAGTTAAAGCCATGACCTAAGCTAAGTAGACAGCTTAATGGATTAACAGACAGAGAGTCACCCTGGCATATCTGCTTTTGGATTTTTGTATCTGGAATAATAAATTGCCCTTTATCGTGGCTTAATTGCAAAGTGGTCTGCCACAGTTTCATGGTCACTGTAATGTAATCGATCAGTGTAGGATGTAGCTTATACATTTTTAAGCACTCTTTTATCCATGAATGTGGGATACTATCAAATGCTTTTTTGTAGTCAGTCCAGGCCATACTTAAGTTCTTCCCCTTTTTACAGTTCTCCACTATGACTTTATTTAACAGCAAATGATAATTTGTTCCATATGACTTTCTTGTATTGCCATTTTGTTCTGTTGCCATAATTGAGTTTTCTTCTAAATGACTATAAATTTGGTTGGCATAAATTCCAGTGTATAGTTTATATGTCGTCACAAGGCAAGTTATTGGTCTATAATTTTTAGGGTCGCTTGCAGGTTCACTGTTAAGTAGGAGCATTGTTTGTCCTGTTGTTAGCCAGGTTGGTGTCTGTTCATGGTACGCATATAAATAATTCTTACTCATGGCTAAATCTTTGTGCAAAGATGTTAATACTTTTAACTAGAAGTTAGGTACTGCATCTGGGCCTGCGGTTTTCCAGTTAGAGGCTTTTCTTCACTTTGCTTCAATCTCTCTGGTTGTTACTTTTTCCCATGTCATATCCTGTACCGTTGAACTTCTTATTCTTTCTTTTACTTTTCATTCCATTTAGCATATTTGTTATGTTCCACATGATCTTCATAGATACTTCTCCAAAGTTTATCTATTTCTTCATTCTTTGTGGTGTTTCAATTTGTTTTACCTTATTTCCCAATTCTCTATAAAACTTTTTGGGTCATCAATACATTGCTTATTTTGTACTTTTCCTTTATATTTGTCTATGTATCTTCTAAGTCTTTTCACCTGTGCTGAGGTTTTTAGTTTATTATTTGCAATAGTGCATAATAGATCCTGATATGTTATAATATTGCACATTGCTTTTATCACATATATCTTTCTGAGTATTTTTGTTGATCTTTTCCCTCTTCTATACTCTTCTAATAGTGGCACTTCTTCTTTTAGTTGCTTTATGGTTTTCAATATTCGATACTACCATGATGTTATTCGATTTATCCCCTTTTTCTCATTCAATACCCTGCATTATTGTCATAGAACTTTATCAGTTATTAATTTAGCTGCACAGTAGTATATCTTGTTTACTTCTGTTATATCACATGAATTCTATGGAGAGTTCTTATTATTGTGTTCATTTGCTTTATCAAACTTCTGACTTTTTGGGTTTGATCGACCTTCTGCAGTCTATTTCTTTCATTGACCTTAATATGTCTATCTATCTCTATTACTCAAGCAACTCTTCTCTTAGCTCAGTTTCGTTTAAACTGAAGGCGCATTTTTTGTTTTCCATTTCCTGCGGGAATTCTATAGAAAGTTCTACTACATCTTCCTGTGCCCCATTCTCTTCATTTTCATCCTGTGCCACCCGTTGCTCTGTCATATGAGAACTCACTGGCCTATCACTCCTCAACATTAACTGAGTCAGAGTTTCCAGTTTCCTGTTCCTTCCCTTGCTGTCCAGCTTCAAGTGTATGTTTATACTGGTTGTCTGTGGAAGGCTCCAAAATATCTTCATATGGCATCTGACCAATTGCTTCCCCTTAGTTTGTAGTTCCATTGCTCTATCTTGTTGTGGTACTTTTTGAATTATATTTTCTACGCTGAATCCTTCACTTTAGAGGCACTTCAATACCTCAGTTTCTATTTCTTTAACTTTTCCATTACTGGTCTCCTTTTCTAAATTTCCTCTTTGTTTTCTTATTTTTTGTATCATAAAGTTTACCATATCTGGATCCTTATGCCTATATTTCTCTTCAAATATTTTTGATGCGGCTCTTTTTTACTGATTAGTTTTACTTTCTCCTTTGCATAGATATTAAACCATATTAAATCTCTTTTTCTTTCCCATGCCATATTTCTTCTTCAGAGGTCTCCTGATCTTCCTGTTTCTCCTTACTCTGCGGACTCATTCCATCATGCTGTAATGTAACCTGTGTTAGACCTTCTACATCAAATCCTTCACTTTGCAGGCCTTCCATAACTTCAACTTCTATTTTTTTAACTTCTACTTTACTAATCTTTTTTACATTCCCTCTAGGGAAACTGTAATATCCACATAATCGATGGCCTTTCCTACACCACTAATAGTGAATGGTAGAAATGGAGTATTGGAATTAATGAGTCAAGAAAAGCGGTCATCTATAAATCTCCTCTTAAAGACAACATTTTCAGACAAGGGGTAAGGTTTGAGGTATATCTGCTCCCATCAAGCCATTACCAGGTTAACAAATATGGGAGCTTCTCTTGCCCCCATAGCAACTTCTGTTTTTTATTTATAGTGCATCCCTTGAAACTTGAAAAAGTTGTTTTCTAAAAACCACTTCCAACAAGACACAAATAGCGTTTATCATGTTGTTGTCAAAGTCCGAAAACTTTACAAGATAACTTTTAAAAAAGTTAATGCCTGTGTCCTGCTGAATGCAAGTGCACACTACATCAAATTACACAAAGACGTAATCATTGTGGATGTTCCCAATGTCACTTAGTAGCTCCAACAAGTGCCATAAGTCTTTCATGCAGTACTCTGATTATCTCTTCTGAAGCCCCGGTGGAACTTGTCTGTGCCTCCACAATGGCCAAACACATAAATTGACACACAAACATCAGGGGAAGGGAAGAAAGCATGCCTCTTCTGAATGCCTCTACTCACACCCCTGCCTGATTTTTCACCCTCATGACGGCTAAGGAGAGAGTCAACCACTCTGCAACCTGGGTAACCGCATTACCCTAATCAATGGTGACACCTTCAACCTTTCAAAACCAAGATGGCCCTATGTCATGGGTATGCATAGGCATGCTTATTCTGTGCAAATTCTGGGGAGGGGAGGTGGGAGATGTAATCTGTCAAACATACACTTTGCAACCCCAGACTGAACCTGTTCAACACCAACATCATAGTCAGAGGCTACCGATACTCAAACATCGGGTGGTAGGGCTCTATGGTGCTGGCTTCAGGCTCACCTGTTATTATACCGATAAAACACAAAACAAAGAAATAAAAGAAAATAATTATCTTAAATATACTACGTAAACCTAAATAAAGCAATAACAGATGCAAGTCCAAGTTGCAACTTCAGTAAGGTAGATTTAAAGATCAATACATAAATTAAGAAAAATAAAAACTTTATGCCCCAACCATGTGCAGGTGGGCATGGAACTTCAAGGCCAGATATGCCCTGACAAACAAAATGAAGATTGATACATGCGCATAAAACAGAAAATTACACGTGGATGTTCTAAAAGTCAACTGTTTATAAATCTGTACACACACACACACACACACACACACACACACACACACACACACACACATATATATATATATATATATATATATATATATATATATATATATATATATATAAATATATATCTGTGTGTGTACAAAACTTTATGTACATATATTTATGCACATACATATATATATATATATATAGATACACACACATATATATATATATATATATATATATATATATATATATATATATACATACATGTATTTATGCACATATATATACATATATATGGGTCTACTTTTATTAGTTAAAGTTACATTACTCTGACTAAAAAAAGTACGACCTGATTTCCTCAAAAGTGGACTTTCGCGAAAGTCAATTCATCAAAGCGCAATACAGCGGGGATAAGCAAATATATCCTTTTCCCCACTGTCGTGCAATCTTGGAGTTGGTAAATTTAAGTAGTGGGTGTGTGGGGTGCAGCCCCCCTACATGGGGTGTGCAGAGGGGCTTTCCCCTCTGCAAAACAATGTTTTTTGTTTATTTTGTATTTATTTTACTGATACAAAATAAACAAAAAAAACATTGTTTTGCAGGGGGGAAGCTCCCATGCACCCCCAGTGTGAGGGCCGGCACTCCCCACATCCCTGCTACTTAAATATACCAACTCCAAGATCACATGACAGTGGGGAAAAGGATATATTACCTTATCCCCACTGTATTGTGCTTCGGTCTATCAGCTTTTGCTAAAGTGCACTTTTGCTGAAATGCACTTTCTCGGAAGTGGGGCCGTACTTTTCTTGTTCGAAATAATGTAATTTTGAACCAAAAAAGTAGACCCATATACATATATACATGCATACATATATACACATATAAAGCATTCTAAGAGTATCAGCAGTAGGCACTCTGTGGTTACTTTCCACCTTTGCACTCATGTCCATCACAGCAATGGGTAGCTGCTCTGAGTTGCCTGGATCCCTTACAATTGAAATGAGCTCCCCCATTTCAGTGAGTGTTGGTTTAGTAGCAGAACTACTCTCAGTAAGTCTCCATTTATGTGCACTAACCCTGGCTCTCTTTTAGCATTTGTTATCATACAACTGTCCTGATGTCGGATAAGCTTGTACTCATGGCCCTGGTCACCCACATCATTTACAACTTTGACCACCTGCTGCAGAACATGGCCACATAACAGCTTATCAGTTAATATTTTCAATAAGATGCATGAGCCATGTTGATGGAGGGCCCAGAGTATAACCTCATTTTAAGCAACTGAAAATGCAGGTTTATGTGACCCATATTTTTTAGGTTGCCACATTCCTGTACTTAAGTAAAAAAAAAAATAGCTATCATACAAATCATCACAGGCTGAGCACTTACAAGATGATCTACATTTGGCAGAAAGCAAGTATTCATTATGCAGGCATCATCATTAAAAACTTATAAATAATTAATAAATATGAATATAGACATTTTACACACAACTATAAAGTCCCCAAAACAAACACGGACAATAACTTACGGTTGGTTATTGATTTGATAGTGTGAAAGGTCATTGTTTGTGCCGACGTGAATGATGATGCATTTCTTTGCATTCAGTTTGAGAATGTGACTAATACAACAGTCATTAGTCTGTGTGAGACCATCGTGGAGTATACTGGCATAATTTGGGGATTCAATGATTGCACCTAGTTTTTAGTCATCTGCAAACTTGGTCAGCCACAATCCTTTAGTTTTGACCCGGACTTTGGGGAAGTATATACCAGACAGTTCCAACTGAAAAAGAGTTGTTTATGTCAGGCAGATACAGCAACCTTGCCATAGAAGATTTTTAAAAATGTAACTTTACCGTTGCAACTACTCCCAATTAGAAATATGTTTATATCCTAAGATGAATGTTTCCATAAATTCATGTAATATAAGCTGAAAATCACTGCCATAGAATCTATTATACCTAGATTGCAAGCCTAACGAGGAGTTTGCTTAGAGGATTAAGAAGCTGTGAATGAGCCATTCCCTGTGGTCCAGTGGTGCAAGGTTTGATTCCTTCAACTTACATTGACTACCCGTGTAACTCTGAGCAACTTTCTTAACCAGACACCACTCTTGTGCTGAGTGTGACAAAGATCCATGGAGATCATTGCTCTGCTCTGGAATAGAAATAAATAAATACTCTAAAACTGGAATACAAATAAATACTCTGCGAATTGCAGACATCACTTAATTTACTAGAAGAACATATTAACTCATTACAGCCAAGAGCTGCCTACAAGTGCTTCTGCAGTTACATCCTACTGACATCTCTAGGTGGCAAATATTGCTTATTCCTATTTGCAGCAATAATTCCAAAACCATGCTATATAGAAAGTATTAAAATATTTCATCTTAAAGCTTTCACAATGAAAAACTCAACTTCATTGATAGTTGACTTCTGCAGATTGCAGGTAAAAAGATATTCACTGTTGTTTATATAATATTTATTTTCATATTGATTCTAAATATCTCATGAGATAAGTAATGCAGACAGAACTGCTCTCAGCTGGCTGAAAAAAACTGCTGGTGACTGTACCTTTAGTGGCTGCTGATATATTGTAAGTTGTTTACAAAATATTACACACTTAACAGCTACCATGTTTACTGTGACTTATAAAATTTAGTTTAAGACCTATACCCTAAAGAATACTTCCACTAAGAAAATACTTTGTGCTGAAGAGTTTGCCATTTACACTTCTTTAGTAACACAGATATATACATTTGTTTGAAATGTGAAAACATAATTTGATTTTGTCGAAAAGCTTTGGCTCTACTCATTGGAAGTTACAATGCAAACTTCCTCAGCTCCATTGGAAGGAATGAGTTAAGATTATAATTCTAAGCGTCACTTATAAAGAACACACACCTTGACATAAAATTTAATATAGTTTTCACAAAAGAATGTCATAGCAGCACATCAATTCAATCAAACAGCAGTATTTTACATTTTGAAGCACTTGGTAAATAAAAATGGTTCCCTATTAGATGAACGAAAGATCACAATCTCAAATGGCTTAAAAGTCGAAAATTCTGTTCTTCGAGATCGCTATTATGAGATAGCGGTACAGTGAATATCGTAAAATATGCCCTTTCCTCACTGTAGTGTGATCTCGGAGTTGATATATATAATTAGCAGGGGGTACCTATTTCGAAGAATGACATTTTCGACTTTTCAGCTGTTCAGGATCTTGATTTTTCATTAATATAATAGGCACCCAATAAAAACAGTCTTCCCTTTTAAGATAGAAGTTCCTTAGGCTGAGGTTGCGCTTATATGGGGTTTATGTTCAGCCATCGAATGGAACTTCCATTGAATGGCTGAACATCAAACCCTATCCATTGAATGTTCATTCAGCGAGCATTCATTTCATCAACTGGGAAAGTAACTGGCTGGCTACTACGGGTCTATATTATATCCTTGAACACTTAAAACAGCGAATGCTGGTTGATCTAAATTATTTTCGCGAAACTGCAAAATATCGAAGCAGCAGAAACTCAAATTTTTTCCTAGGGAAAGAATTCAGTTGTCCATTTCTGTTGCTTCGGTATTTTCAGTGTTATGGTGGAAAGTTACTGGTCGGATTCAGGTAAGTGTGAGTGTTAGGGTGATCTAGGTGAGTTAGGGTTAGGGCTCGGGTTAGGTGTGTGTGCGATTGAGTGGACATGAGTGTTAGGGCGGATTTAAGTGAGTTAGGGTTAGGGAGTGGGTGAGGTGAGTGTGTGATAGTGACGGACCTTAGGGTTAGGGTTTGGGTTAAGGTAAGTGGGTAGTTAGTGGTGTGAGCATAGTTTAGTGTAGGGTTAGGTATCAGATTTTAGGTGTAAGTGTGTGGATTTTTGTTTGTTTGGTGTGCTTGTGTTGTGTGTATGTGTTTTGGATCAGTGATTTTTTTCCCAGGGAAAAGAATCGCTGATCTGACAGTTCGAGATTGTAAGCTTTTGCTTAAATTAGGTCGATCAATTAGCGTTCGCTTTTTTAAGTGTTCGATGATATAATATAGACCCGGCTACTACTTCCCTGTGTGCCCCACCACAGTTCAAACCCACCCTGGTGAGGGGCTTAACACCCCACACCCCCCACTGTGGGAGGTCTTCCCTCACACACAAACCCTAACTATATATACCAGCTCTAACACCTCACTACAGTGGGGAAAAGGCATATTGGGTAGTGGTGGCCAACTAGTTACATTCCCCACTGATAAAATAAACGTTTGCTAAATGGAAGTCATGGATAGGGTATGATGTTTAGCCATTCGATGGAAGTTCCAGTAAGTGGCTGAACAGAGACCCACTTATATCATGTAGAATAACCCCTCTAGACAAACAGAATATGTAAATCAGGTCTTATCTCATTATAGTTAGGGGTGGGAGGTTGGCATAATGGTTAAGGTATTTACCTTACAAACATAAGGTGCAGCGTTGGATTCTCACATGGGGTAATTGGCTAGGCTGAAAATGGCCCACAAGGGCAGTTAGCCTAGTACTAATCTATGAACATTTGTTTGGGATTGGGAGGGTGGCCTAATGGTTAAGGTGTTTGCCTTACAAATACAAGGTACAGAGTTTGAATCTCACAGGGGATAATTGGCTAGGCTTAAAATGGCTTGCAAGGACAGCTAGCCTAGTATGAACCTATGAATCATTCCTAAATCACTTAATCTGCACAAAGTGTTTTACAGGTAAATATGGTGTGAGGACCTGAGCAATACTGTGCACATGTGCTATCAATACGAGAGCTGAGTATTCAGAACTGTGGCTGGCAAATGGCATATAAATGTAACTCATAAGCAGTGCAGAAAGATTAAGTCTCTAACACTCTTTCTACTTGGATGGTAGATTACAGAGGGTGTATCAGGGATAGTAGGCTTGCAGCAAAGTATTTTTATTACATTGACTGACTTAGGAGATAACTTTTATGCCACCATTATGAAAATATGCTTAAAAGGTAACAGTGCCTCTTATTAAAAAGTGTCTGTAAGTCATATCAGGGATATACAACTTGAAAATGCAAACAGAAAATTTCAAAATGATTGCAAATTATTATGAAATCATGTTACAAATGCATCAAAAGTGAGACTGATTACAAAAGAAAGAGAAGAGCACACTCTTGTATTGTATCCATTTGTTTGTACTGTGGCATCCTTCAGTAGCATAGCGTGCAAATATTCCATTCAGCCAGACTTCTATTATGAAAGGATAAAGTATGAGTGTGAGAACATGGTTATATTGCTCTCTAAATGTAAACTGTTAGAATTACAAAGCGGAGTATACATGCTCTATTTTCTCTACCCCATAATGTCAGTGTTGATGTAGTAAACCATATTAATCTTTTCAATATTTTATAGTAATGTTATGTTTCATTGCACAGTTCTAGAAAGGGTTCTTTCTGTGTATTGTTCAATTCTAGAGATGGTTCTGTCTGTGTAAAATTAATGTAAATATTTTAATAGTATAAGACTGTAAAGTTGAGAAATCATCTTAGTGATTCGTTTTTTTCTACTTCTACTTTTGCATGATAGCTGGTACTGCATGTTAATAACTTTCAACACTGTCTATCAATGAATGACATTTCACTTCCTTAGACAAAATCTCAAAACATTTAATTTGACAGAACATTGGTAGTGCAAATAAGACTAACACAATAGTTCTTTGATCAGCACTTTGGACGGTACAGAGCACAGAAAATATACCTGTTATGAATCTTTCTCTGTGGTTCAACGTGTTAATCCAGTAAGGTCGGAGTAACAGCACACACAGTGTAGGATTTCAATCCACCTCTGAATATCCTTACATTATTACTCACAGTTGAAATAATTTTTGTGTATTTGAACCTGAAGTACAATTACAGTTTCCAGTGCTTGGGCTGCTGTAACAACAGAAGTGTGTATAATGGATGAGAAGCAAGCTAAGGTATGTGTTACCTGCAGTCTTCTTAGCATTTATTATAGTAATAAACTATTCTTATGTGCATGATGTAACAGATATGCTATAGAGTAAAGTCTGAGGAAGTAGATCAGTGACAGTATGAATTGTGAAATATGGATCCTTAATCAAAACATTTGTAAATATATCTGAACAATTATTCATGACAAATATTTCTTTAACACATGTGTACATTTTACTCTCATATGCGGTGTATGACTTGGCCTCATTGTAAACTTCTGTGTTTCCCCTTCCTCAATAGTTCTCATGACATGATGGCATGATGAAGTGCAACAGAAATGTAAGTGATCATGTAACAAACACTGTTAAAAAAGCCTGGCATTGTGCACCCTTTACTGTCAGAGGTAACTAACAATGAATGATAGCCTAAAACTCAAACTTTTATTTGGCATGTGCAAAGTCTTAGCAGTTAGTATTGCAAGTGAGACTGGTGCTGGTGCATGTCAGTCAGCACTCTGGAGAAAACTGAGTGCAAAAAATACACATATTATGTAACTTACTCGATAGCTCAATATGAAAAATGTAGTAAGGCTTAAATAACAGCAGACGTAATACAGGGTTCAAATCCAGATTATAGGCTGTTTTCCGGAGGGAATGAGAATAAAGTATCATAAGTAAATTTTTATTGGTAATTCAGCATGAAGTTTGACTGTTAAGTTGACAACTGAAACTTGCAACACAACTTTGTGTAATGAATGGTAAAGAAGTTAACTTAACTCAGTGTGAAGTGTATTAAGCATAACAATGACCATATGTCATTTAAAGTACAGTTGCATATGTTTAATGTTACTAATATCTATTTGGATAAAGCGTGATTCATTACAATTAGCAGCATTAGGTGTATATGACAGTATGGCAAGTAAGGTAGATATATATGTGGTCCCTTCCCAACATGTTGGGAGGGTGGCCTAATGGTTAAGGTGTTCGCCTTGCAAGCACAAAGTGCAGCGTTTGAGTCTCACAAGGGATAATTGGCTAGGCTTAAAATGACTTGCAAGTACAGTTAGCTTAGTACTAATCTATGAACCTATGTGTTACTGAGATCACTCAGATCAATGCAAATAAAAGCCACCATGATACAATGTCTGACTCTAAACTCTCTCACACTCACACTACATTTTACCAAACACAACTCCCTGACTACTTCTCTTATTACCTAAAGACACATGTTTACAATGCAATCCCTTCATCCATTCTGCTCAATAAAGGTCTCCACTTATATACAAATCACTACACTAACCTTATTAAACCTAAAATACTCCATTCCTTCAAAAAGCTTCAAAGGTACTATCACCACAAAAACTAAAACAATGCATTCATATAAATTTACTACTGAATTTACTAGTAGCAGGTGACATTCACCCCAACCCTGGACCCTCTTAGGCAATAAGTTACTCCAGAAATAATAAATCAGCCCTGGCCAAAAACCTAAACTCTGCTGCTTACAAAATAAAAAACAGCAACAAGAATCTCAGTCGATTACATATGAACATCAGAAACAAAATAACAGAACTACAAGCATATATAAAATATCATTCCCCTGACATATAAGCAATAACAGAATCTTGGCTAAAACCAAATATCAGTAACAGCATCCTTAAAGCTGAAAAGTTAAACAAAAAAGTAGGAGTAGCAATAATGTACCACAGTAGCATAAATCCGTCACCGTCCTCATCTTGCATACCCTCCTTCCTCAATGCCAAATTACTTCTAAGTAACCTAAAACTAAATGCATGCAAAACAATATGCATGGCAGCCATTTATATCCCACCTGGAAGCAATATCAGTACAGTGGAGTACATCCTATCCTGGCTATCTGATAATGTACACACAAAGATAATTCTACTAGGCAATGTTAACATCAACTGGTTAAACCACACCTCTGAGATAATAACTTGTACTATAAACCTGTACAATTTCTCCAAACTTATTACTGATTCTACCAGAATCAATCTGAAAAATGGTGAAACTACTACACTGGAGTGGTTATTAATAAGTCACCCTAACAATATAAACTCCCAGAGCACCTTAGCTTGCACTCTTAGGGACCACAAGCCTATATATGCCACAAGAGGATGGTATACTTCTACCAGGGAATACACACATAAATCCTATCACAACATGAACAACTTTAATCTCACAACCATTTAGCATCTCACTACAATGTCACAACTAAAACATCCTAAAAATCATGCCAGTAGATGATGCTTTTGTCTGTCTTAATAAGATATTTATGGAGTCTATTTTAATAAAATATTTATAGAACTGTTAAACAGCATGGGCTTCTTTAGGCTTAAAAGAATGCATAACAACCCTGCTCTCTGGCTCACCCCTATTTCCAGGATATCAATGAATACTAGAGATAAAGCCTGAGAGGCATGGCTCTATAATAAAACAGAAAACAACCTTAAACAATATAAATACTTAACAAGAAACTTTATTTTTCCAATTTGCAGAATAGATACTACAAAAATTCTAGAAAATTCTGAGCCACTATATCTAAAATACTATACCCTGAATCAAATGGTCAACCAAACCCCAAACCCCCATTGCTCCCAGGTAGAAACAGCTAATGCTAACTTTTTCTCTAGGATCGCTAAACAACTAACATATTAACCTCCCCTGGTAATCTGATCACATCCCATTCAGTCTCACCTCCCAGTTTCACTAATACATACTCTTTCTCCTTTAAACCACTATCTATCATAACAATCAACAAATATCTCAAACAATTTAAACCTAGTAGACTTGCCCAGATAGAATTCCTGGTGATTTCTTAAAAAAAAAAACAACAGCCGACTCAATTTACTTTACAGCATCCATTCTCATAAATAGGTCTATTCAGAAACCACATGTCGTACATCTATGGAAAAAATCTCACATCATCCCACTTCACATGGGAGGCAACTCCAGTGATATATTGACTTTATACACATTGTCATTCTCTCTTCTCTTTCAAAAATTCTTGAAAATTCATTCATAATCAATTAATGATTTATTTAAATGGATTAAAGACTTACAACCTCCTTACTCCCACACAACATGGATTTAGACCAGAGCATAGGACTACTCCAGCTATCATAAACTTTACCAATAGCATTAACCTAGCCAGTGACAGAGGTCAACTGGTTTCTGCCATGTTTCTGGATCTGTTTTCCATTGCCTTCTTCTAAAACAATTGTCTTCCTTTGGTCTCAGAAACTTTTACCAACTTTTTCTCCAACTACATTTCTAGTAGACTCTAGTCTGTTAACATTCTTACTTATTCTTCCTAGTGATCAAAGCAGGTGTTCCCCAAACTTCCATAAGGGCCACCACTTTCCAACATATTTACCAACAACCTATGTTCTGCTAAATGTCAAGCATCCCTGACACAATATTCTGAAGACTCCACATTAATCTGTACTGCTAGTAACACAATTACTCTACAACACCTCTCCCAAGAGTCATTTTCATGGGTTTTAAGCTGATTCAATAACTTCCAGCTTCTTCTCAATCAAAAGGAAAAAAAAGCTGCTGCTATTTATCTCAAAAGCCCTTGCTCACCTCAACCGAAATTTCTTAATAACAGTGCCTGATAACACCTCCACAGAAATAGAGGTCATTCCCTATACCAAACTACTAGGCATGACAACTGGTGATAAAATGAAATTCAGCTTAGATGTGCAGCAGGATATCAAAAAAAAAAAACTCACCAAAAGTTAGGGGTTCTCTGTAGAACAAAAAGATTACATAACTGATTCATCCAAGAAACTCCTGGCCTCTGCCCTCCTTCTCTCCACTTTACTATATGGATACCCAGTACTGCTTAACCTTCAAGCTTCCATCCAAATTTAGCTCCAGATAAACTAAACCAGTGCTACAATAAAATGGCAAATGTTGCCACAATCCCATCAAACAGAGCCCATCACTACTTAGTAATTAAACAGCTTGATTGGCTTGAATTACCAAAGTAGCTCACTTGTACCCTCCTTGCCCACAAATTAATATACAAACCAGAACACAGCAAAGTCCTACTAGACTTATTGCACACACACATCCCTGTTAGGCCACTTCAATCTGGAAACAAAATGCTCCTCACTACCTGCAAAATACACCTGTAAGCAGGAACCTCTTTCTATTTCATCTGTGTCATCCACTCCTGAAACTTTATCCCCTTATTCCTTAAACATACTAGCAACCTTTCTAATTTCAAGCTCAGTGTAAAACATATCTATCTGACACCTGAAACTGTACATGCACAGCACTCAAAACAGATGCATGACCACCTACTCTAAAAATGCCTTTCTTACTCTAAATTTACTGCCAACTCCATATCTTAATGAGCTAATATCAAAAGAAACTCCCATGTTAATGATACCATACTACTGATGTATGCTTTTCCACCTCTTCAGCCAACACTTTCTACTATTTCTTTTCATCTTTCATGTCCTCCCATAGCGTTTTTATCTGTCTAATTATAAACTCTTTCTCTATGTCCTTAATTTTCCATCATGCTCATTAGCTCTCCTCATCTCATTCCAATACTCTATTTTGACTGTTGAATTTTCTATTCCATACGGTATTAGAAATATAATCAGTATTAGTTTACTTGACATAGGATACCCACTTCTGCAGTGTATCTTGCTCCTTACAGTACACATCCTAGTAACATTTCTGTAAATGTATTTCAGTCTGTGTTTCTATCTGTTGTGTGTATTTTCTTCCTTTGTGTATAATTACTCAACTACTGTTAAAATTATTTTGAATCTGTTGTGAACTTTTCTCTCTGGGTGTCTGCTGAAAATGGGCCATTGGATCAGTCAGACTTTGCCAGTTATCAAAGGACAAATTAATACAGAAATAAGATGTTCTACAGAAATGCAATATTGCCTCAGATTATAACTCTAATAACATAAACTCAAAGTCCAAAATACAGGCTTGTCAGAATTAGCTCCCCAGTCATGTCCTAATTGTTACACCTCAACTTACAAACTGAAACTGTTGTTTTTCTGCAGAATCAACAGTTAATAAACAGATTATAGCAGTTCAGGTTTTTTGACATAGTTCATTTCACAGGTGCTATCAGTCACAGTTTGTATGTCAGAACAACCCATTATGCCTCAATTTATATAAATGTAGCTAATAACAACACTTGTTATTAACAAACATAATTGAAAATACCCTGTCATTCCATCCAAAATGCCAGAGAGCATTGCCAGAGGTGCCAATATATAACTTTAAATGTAAATGGGACATCACCAGCAAAACGCATTTGATGAATTCACTGTGGAACATGTGTAAATACACTGAGCTTCACACATGGCCAAGTCTCACTGCCATGTTTCACACCTGCAGTGTATTCTGAAGCAATCTCACCCAAATTCTTTGCCAGGCCATTTGTGTGCTTGCTAATATGCAATCCATTTGACATGGATGTGTTTTTCTGCACACAGGCTGATATATGCAAGATCTGTATTGGGTGCTATTTTCCTGCCACATTTCCTGATTTCCTTGAGAAGTCATGGTAGTCAAATGTGAGGGTAGTGCTCCATTTAAAGCCCAGAGGTGGTGTCTAGGATCTTTGTTACAATACTCTTAAAGCACTACAGCTGTAGGCTTCTGCAGGAAGGCTATACAGGGTCTCAGTATACGACTGAGGCATGGAATAGCTTGGTTAAGGCTGTCCCCAGTGGAGCTGTTATTCCACACACTGGTGAATAATGCCATAGCCACTATAATGGCATGAAAAGATGCATGATGGGAGGCAGAATTCAGAACTGCTAACACCCTTGAGTTGTGTAGCAGTGGTGGTGCTGCGGTGGCGTTATCCCCTCACAGTAAGATGTTGTCCTCTTCGATTCTCAGCTAAAGCGTCTTCTGTGTGGAGGCATGCGTGAGTGGGCGTACCTTTGTTGAAGGTTGTACATCAGGGCTGGCAACTCGGTATGTAAAAATCTACTGCCAATCATTAGCGGACCGGAGTTCCGCTGTGGCGACCCCTAACAGAGAAAAGCCAAAAGATACAACAACAACACCCTTGAGTTGTGTAAGTCTAGTGACCCATCACCAGCCCATATAATACCTCGGTTTGCCAAGGCATGCATTACTTAATTATGCTTTTCTTTTCTGTTCTGTGTTCTGTACAGCTTCTGATGTGATTAAGAGAACTGGAGGTCACATCAGGAATGACTGGCACACCTCAGAGAGGCATGGGGTAAGTGTGGTTCAGGTATGAATGCCAGCAAAATCCTAATACATCAGAAATGCATTTAAGTTTACCAGATTTCAGGCATCAGTCCATATGAGCTTGAGACACTCACAGCTGAGTAGACATACCTTACCTATATACCAAGCATACAGGCCTACTCATAAAATGTATTTTCTGCAATCATTAAGTACCATTACACTTTCAATCTTTGTAAATTGATTTACTTAATGGGAAGGCATAAATCGTGTCTCCCATAGTTAACTAACTACTTGGCTAATGTCTGTAATAACATTGAGACTGGTATATTTTATGACCATTTATGACTTCACATTCATATCTGATGTGCCAAAGGTTACAATACGTATGTATAAATTTGGATAACTTTTGAAATATTTAAATGACATGGAACTGATTTATTTATTTTTTTTTTGGCAACATAATTCCTGCTGGCAAACCAGATAACCATTTGTCTTCAACATTTGCATGCCTGGCTTTGCATAGCACTGGTAAATGATAGTAAATGGGGTTTCACATCCTATGGCAAAACTGAAGCTTTTACGGTTGACCACACTAGTATAGTTATTGGTGCGCAAATGTTCTCAGCTTTATTTAGCTAACGAAATAAAGACTAGTAGAACTATGAGGGAACAGTCACTCTTACATATTTGTTAGGCTGCAGGATGTAATGCACACCTTATAGGATGTGTATAATAACAGCAATATGGCTGTCTGTATAGTTTATCAAATTCAAAATGCAGGTGTCCCTCTTTTTGAAAAATGCCCTTTAAATGTTAGTGTGACTCTGTCTATTACTGCTGTTTATGCACTGGTGTCTTTCTCTATGGGACTCAGCTGAAAGTGAGTCCTGTGTCCAGTTGGACTTTTTCAATGAGCAAAAGCATTAAATAACTAAATAAATAAGTAAACCATATTACAACTGTCATTACTGTGATGAAAGCCTGATGCCTACATTCTACCTTGCTTCAATCCTTTGTCACTGTTCCTTCAAATATGTAATCATAACTATGTGAAGTATGAGTTCCTGTGTTGCATGCTGATGTCTGTAGAAGGTTTCAAATCCAGAAGTATAACAAACATAATGTAATGTTTATTTCATGGTAATATTATGTGTAGAAATGTTTGTTACACATTTTGCTAACCCATCATTATCCTGCGTACGTGTTAATCATTGTTCCACTATCCTACTCCTGCCTGCTCCCTATTTGTGTACACTTTATTGAAGGAAGCATGACAGAATCATTTTGATAACAAAGCTAAGAGTGAAACAACACAAAGATGGTCAGAAATGTCCCATTAACAAAATTGTTTTTACATCTATCTTCCTGTCTCCCCATCCTCTCCTTCAGTCTTGACACTCTTTGACCTCAGCATTTGTGTGATGCCTGCATTGAGCAACAATGATAACTGATGGTAAAAGACAGTTCATGTCTCATGGCAAAAAGTGGCGAGTTTTTACCTTTGGCCACATTTCTCTGCTGCCCATCATGCTATGATGCTTAGCCTCCCTGCAGTACAGAGAGACAGGCTAATAGCAGTGTAAAGAAACCGTTGTCGATAAGGTGTGGAATGTACACCACAGGAAAGGTTTCAGTTGTCATTACTGTCATGCAGTTTGCCACACACATACTCTCTTGCTTCATAGTGTTTTCATTGTCCCATAACAAGTGTGTTTTAGCACTTGACATGTGCCCTCATCTGTGGTATGATCAACTAACGATCACATCTATAGAAAGTTAATGCAGATTGGCAGATGTTTGAATCCAGCTTCAGATGAAAAATTATGAACATTATCATCTGTCATTTCATTTTGATCTGTTAATTATGTTATTCCACCAGCATTAACCTGATAGGTCCTTTTATGTAGTTCACAATCACATCAGCCTTAGTCATACTTTACAAGCAATAAGTGTAAGACATCTGGTCAAAACAAGAATTTTTGGAGTAACAATTACTTAAAACTAGTAACAGAATAAAGGAATTGCTTGTGTACCTTTAGAAGATGGAGAGATTAAATCTCTAGCATTACCATGCATATTCTGAAGTATATGCACTCCAGGTGTAGTTAACCATTGACAAGACCTCTATTCAAATCATAGCTAGCTACACGCCCCCAAATTTGACTCAAGATGCTCACTCCACCTATCTGGACCTCTATGAATCTATAATGATTCAACCCTTTACCCTGATCCTGGGTGACTTTAATTACCCTACCGTACACTGGAAGAACTACTCGTGCCAGAACACAAATGCCTGGAGATTCCTCAATTTTATCAATGCAAATGTCTTGGAACAGCTAGTCGATACACACACAAGAGGTGATAATATCGTGGACTTGGTATTAACCAACATGAGTAAGCACTGCAGCACCCCTATAGTATCATCCTCCCTGGTAAGATGCGACCATAAAGTGGTCACTTTTGAAACTAGCATCTCCCCTGACTGCCCTCTAGCTAAGACCAAACAAAAAAAACTTCTCCAAAGCTTCTTACAACTTCCTGAGGGATGGTATAAACAGCTCCACAGCCCCTCCCCCTCTGTAGGAACTGGCACTAATGTCCAAATCTATACCAAAGTACTATACGAGCACTTATATAGATGCACGGAATCAGGAATACCTGAAAGGACAACAATCATCCTCCACAAGGAAGAGTAAACCTGTTTGGTGGACATCTACAATAAATAATCTCTATAACAAAAGGAAAAAATTGCTGTCCAGGACCAAGAAGGAGCAGGTGCCAACTGGAAGCAACTTCTCCTTAGCCTGAACATGCAAATAAGAGCACTAGTGAAATCCTCTAAAGCCAACTTCAAGTCCAGATTGGCCACATCTATTAGAGACAATAATAAGACCTTTTTTAATGCCTGCAATCTCAAATGAAGCTCCCTTATCTGTTCAGAAGTGGTGGTCAAGGACACCACACACCCAAATGCTGTATATATAGCCAAACTACTGGGTGACAGATTCAATGAAAAATTCATCCCTGTGTCTCCCCATCAGTAAATCAGTACATCTCCAGTATCTGTCCCCCTCCCCTTATCTCTAGGTAACAGGTCATCACTGCCTTCTCAAAGCCAAAAAATACAGCCTCCATGGGACTCAATAACATCCCAGGCTACATCCTAAGTGAACTCAGGCATGAACTTGCAGCACCATTAGGCACCCTATTAACCCAATACCTGAGGATTTGTCCCAGCTGAGTGGATGACAGCCACTGTCATCCCTTTACACAAAGGTGGAACGTCTACTGATCCAGGAAATTATAGACCCATCAGGCTAACTAGCCTGATTTGCAAGGCCATTAAAAGGATTATCATAGACCTCATTAACAGTGATACTGGCAACCTCCAAACACAACCCCACACAGTTTGGCTTTGTCAAGGGGACGTCATGTCTGTTAAATCTGGTCGACTTCTTTGAGACAGTCACCAAAGCTATGGATGAGGGGAAGACAGTCCACATCGCCTACCTTGACCTGATCAAAGCCTTTGATACTATTCCCCACTTGGGCATAATAGATAAACTCTCTCAACTAGGCAGCAATCCATATGTTAGCAAGATGGGTAGCAAACTGGCTCACTGATAGAACCCACCTAATCAGAATAGGGGAAGCACCTCAAGCAGCAGACACATAATGAGTGGTGTACCCCAGGGATCGGTCTTGGGGCCTCTGTCATTTGAGATATACTTCTCAGAGGTGGAGGCCAAAACCAGTGGGCTATGGCTGACCAAGTCTGCAGATGACTGTAAGATGGGCATGGTCATCAATTCCCCAAGTGATGTGGACGTTCCTCATGAGGGTCTCACCAAAACAAATGACTGGTGCCAGAAACATGGCCTCGAGCTGAATTCCAGAAAAATGCATCACCGCCCCCTTTTGCCAGAGTTACATCACCATACATTATTACCTTAATAACAATGTCTTAAGCACACAATCTGTCGTGAAGGATTTGGGCACCCAGGTTGATAGCAACCTGACATTTGGCCACCATGTTGTTTCCATTGTATAGAAAGCTTTCTATATGGCCCACCTCATAAAGAAGAGTATCTCATCCAGGGACAAGGAGGTCATAACATCCCTGTAGTCATCCCTTATAAGACCAATTATTGAGTACAACACCCCCCTTGGCATGTACCTGGCAAAGCACATGCAGCAGCTGGAGAGAGAGACCACAGAAGTTCCTGACCAGTAAAATCCACGGCCTCAAACATCTGCCCTACACAGATAGGCTAAAAACCCTGTCCCTCTAATCAGTTTTATACAAACTCCTCAGAGGTGACATCTGTCTGGCATACAAAGCAATCTCTAACCCTGCCTTGATGGGACTGCTGCATATCCGCAAGTCAAGCTCCACTCGTGTGATCTGCACGTGCAATCTCAACTTGGTCTGTGACATCAATAGGACTTGGTGTAGGGACATATTTGTGTTCCAGAGACTCCCCCATCTGAGGAATAGACTCCTTCTCCATGTCAAGCAGAGTATCTCATTATCCCTTTTTAAGTGCAACCTAGATAATGGGATGGGAAACAGAAAATACACCCCTGGGATTTCACCTCTGTCCCTGCTGGACAAGGGCTTTGGGTGCTGGCTTGTCTAAACATGGGCTAAACACTTGGATAGGCTTATAAATTCCTAAGGGACAATGGCCTAATAACTTCCTATGATCCTATGGTCCTATATGATGTCTTTCACATACATACTGTATAAGTTATCATGTAGTGACTTCATTACTCACTGATGTGATAGAAACAGATAAAACTGCATAAGGAACATTACAATATGCCTTAAACATGTGGATAGTCAGACAATAGGAGGGTGGTGTAGTTATGGCCCTGTACTATCGATATAATGAATACTTTACTGCAATGATCATGACGTGTAAATCATAACACAGTAATTGTTAACATGAGACTCACCTGTTCTGAAAAGGCTCTTAATCAGAACTGTTTATATGTCTGCACTCCTTATTTCCATGAAGCTTGGCATGGAGTACCATAGATCACTGCTAATTCCCATTCTAAGATTAAAAAATAAAAAAAAAAGTAATAATTATGCATGCCCTAATACTTTGGCATTGTTCATGTAAATAAGCTTGTCAACAGGGCACTTCAGGAAGTGATTTTGACAAAAGGAAAGTAATGTTACTTGCTTGTATTACTTGTATATGTTTTAGTGGCTTATTGTACTGTTGAATGTGATGCTGTCTTACTGCATACAGTAAATTATGTTTGCACTCCAGTACCTTTGAGTCGCTAATTATATACAACATTGTGGGATATATTTATGCATATTTGCTGAGTAGTTTTAAGTAATGTACGTTCATATGTTTGGCATGAATGCTTGGTATTAGGAAATATACTGATAACGATCACTCAAGAATGCCTGGATGTCAGTCCACTGCTTGACAACTGCGATTATCATCCATCATACACATGTTCAAAACACCATAAAGTGAAACATGTATCCCTCACACTACCACAATGTCCATAAATTAAAGAATATATGTGTTATCTATGCAGTAGGTGTTTTGTCTGCTTGATAAGACAAGTTCTTTTTCATCCAAACATGTAATGCATACTTTCTGCTCGGCAGCTCAAAGATGATGTCATCCTTTCAAATGTGTAGTACCTCATACTTATAGTCAGACGTCTGTGGCACTATTAGTTGATACAATGAACTCTAGCTTGTGTATCCCTAGATACATAGGTGTTTGAATTAAGCAGTGACTGGCGAGTGTGTGTGTGTGTGTGTGTGTGTGTGTGTGTGTGTGTGTGTGTGTGTGTGTGTGTGTGTGTGTGTGTGTGTGTGTGTGTGTGTCCAGTGCTAGATAGGAGTGTCATCACCACCAGATCTGATATGTACATTTCCACTACCAATGTCTTCCCCTTTTAGCAAAAACATCTGCTCTGCACTACGCTGATGATGTCATCCTTTCAAATGTGCAGTATCTCACACTTATATTAGACTTCTGCTGTGTTGCTGGCAGCTGAACAATGTATTCTAGCTTGTGTACCTTACACAGGTAGGTAGGTGTTTGAGTTTAGCAGTGACTGTCTAGTATGAGTGTGTGTCTCTAGTTCTACGTAGGAATTGTTTCATCCCACAAATCTGATGTATACACTTTTTTTTCAGAAGGAATGTTTACACAGGGAGAGGGCTCACATCAGTTTCTTCCCCTTTTAGACCAAACATTTACTCTTCAACATACTGATGATGTAAACCTTTCAAAAGTGCCTTATCTCTCACACTTTTAGTCAAACTTCTCTGCAGGAGAAACATGTACACTGGGATAGGGCTCCCCCATCAATTTTTACCCTTTTAGTACAGACATCTGCTCTGCAACACACTGATGATGCCATCTTTTTCAAATGTGCAGTATCTCACTTATAGTCAGACCTCCGCTGTGGCAGTTGATGCAATGCACTTTAGCTTTGGGGCATTAATTGCTAGATAGGTGTCTGAAGCCAGCAGTGACTCACATCCAGGTGTGTGTGTGTGTGTGTGTGTGTGTGTGTGTGTGTGTGTGTGTGTGTGTGTATGTGTGCCTGTTGGGGTGTATATCTATGTATATCTATCTATATCTCACTACTACTTGGTAGGAATGGCTTCACCCCACAGATCTGATGTGTACACTTCCATTCAGGAAAAATGTTTATACTTTTTATCAGACTTTCTCCTGTGGCACTGCTGGTGGATTCCAGTGTACTGAGATAGTTAGGTGTTTGATTCCAGCAATTTCTCCCTTGACGCATTTGCATTAGTGTGTCTGCTATTTTAGATTTAGGTATCAATAGCTTTGGTCACAGATCTGAGATGTAGATTTATGCCAGGAAAGGGCTCTCTGACCACTTTCCCTTTTGCCATACACATCCATTTTTCGAAACATTGATGAGGCAATCCATAGAAACAATCTTTATCTCATACTCGTAGTGAGGCTTTTCCTGTGGCACCAGAGACTAATGCAATGCTCTCTAGCTTGGTGACTTAAGCAGGCAGGTGTCAGAATCTGGCATTCTCTGATTTTTTGAGTGTGTTTTACTACAGTCGCAGAGATGACTGGATTATCCAACACATAGTGCGCACACCACCACTCATGCAAGTTATTGGCATAGAGAGAGAGAGAGATCTCACACTACTTTTATAGATTCTCCAACTACTCTTGTAGATTCATAAGTAAGTACTAGACTAAAACTACAAAAGAACACCATTGAGCACAGAGAAGAGTCCAAGCAGATAAATGTTTTGTTTGTAGCATAGTTAAACGTTAATAGTCACTACTGTCAGAAAGACTTCCTCAGAAACATAATTCAACAGACAATACTCCACTTTAAATTATTAATACAATTAAACACAGTCCAATCAGCTCACAAATGCAAATGAAATTCCATGTTACCTAAAATTAACCATTTAAACTCCTTATAAAATTTAATTATAAAATAAAATAAAATACATCACAATATGAACATATTTTTCTGTAATTACCATAAAAAACTAAATAAACGAAATTCATCTAAAATGTTTATCATATAAAATATAAAATACTTTATTTTGTTATTTTAATTCCTTATATTGGGTCTTTTATACTTTAACAAATATTTAATGTTGACAGCATTGCTTAAAACAGGGGAAATATATGATGCCAATCAAAACTGCCATTCAGCTTCCCTTCTCTCAACAAAATTCTTGGAACTACCTCCACGGGGATCTCGAGTTAGTACTTCTAAAATGGAAAAAGTGAATGTCTTCCAATTTACACAAACCTTTGTATGTTTCGACAATGCGTTGTTAACATTTTTGATTTTTATAGCATAACAATGTTCACTGATTCTTTTCCTAAGACTTCTCGTTGTCATTCCCACATAAAATGCGGGACATGCTGAACACAACGCAATGTATACTACACCTGTAGTACCACAATCACATTTTTTAGGGACTGCTATTGTTTGTTCTAAATGTGAAAGACAAACAAATGGCCCTTCATGGATGAACCTACAAGCATTATATCCTAAACACCTATACATACCTCTCATTTTTTGTGTAGTGTTGCTGTTCTTGTGTTCTACTTGACTTTCCAACATTTGTTTAATACAATTGTATTTTTTATGTCCAAAATTAGGACCTGTGCCCAATACCTTCATCACACCTCCATTACCTAAAATAACTTTCCAGTTATCTTTGAGAACATTCATAATAGTACAATTGTCCAAACTCATATCAACAGGAAATCTGGGAATTTCCTGACTCCCTACTTTTTTGTTTATATTTGTTCCATTGGTAATGCTATTCTTCTTACTGATAAATCCCTTAATCAAAATAGGTGGAAACACAGTATCATGCTTCAAAATTATTTCTTGTTTAGACTTAAGCAAAATGCCAAGCACGATACCCTCTCTCCTGAAATAATATGGAAATAAAATCCAATTCAGCCAGAAATACTTCATCATCCACTGTTATATGAGAAGCTCTGATAAATTGTCCTCGTGGGATTTCTTGAGAGAAGGGAAGCTGAATGGTAGTTTCGATTGGCATCATATATTTCCCCTGGTTTAAACGATACTGTCAACATTAAAATTTTTTAAAGGATAAAAGACCCAATATAAGAAAATAAAGTAACAAAATAAAGTATTTTATATTTTATATGATAAGCATTTTAGATGAATTTTGTTTATTTAGTTTTTTTTATGGTAATTATAGAAATATATGTTCATATTGGGATGTAATCTATTTTATTTTATAATATAATTACATTTTACAGGGAGTTTAAATGGTTAATTTAAGTAACATTGAATTCCACTTACATTTGTGAAATGAATAGACTGTGCTTAATTGTATTAATTATTTAAAGTGGCGTATTGTCTGTTGAATTATGTTACTGAGGAAGTATTTCTAACAAATAGCGACTATTAAAGTTTAACTATGCTACAAACAAAACCATCCGGATTTACTAATCTTCCATGCAGGACTAATCTAGTCCTGCATGGAAGCAGCAGTTGAAAAGGAGGACGAGAGCAAGTCATGCATATTAATGAAGGAATGCTGCCTGAACTCCAAATGCTACACGGAGCGTGGACGAGTGCAAGGGGCATGTTTGAGAGCAGAGCTCTTGGAATAAACATTCCCCTGCATAATAGAACAGAAGAATGTATAAATAAATGAGCGAGACAGCTCACAAGTGTGAAATGATTGGACTGTGCTTAATTGTATTAATTATTTAAAGTGGCGTATTGTCTGTTGAATTATGTTATTGAGGAAGTATTTCTAACGAATAGCGACTATTAAAGTTTAACTATGCTACAGACAAAACCACCCGGATTTACTAATCTTGCGTGCAGGACTAATCTAGTCCTGCATGGAAGCAGCAGTTGAAAAGGAGGATGGGAGCACATCATGCATATTAATGAAGGCGCGCTGCCTGAACTCCAAATGCTACATGGAGCGTGGACGAGTGCAAGGGGCATGTTTGAGAGCAGAGCTCTTGGAATAAACATTCCCCTGCAAAATAGAACAGAAGAATGTGTAAATAAATGAGAGAGACAGCTCACAAGTGTTCACATATCCCCACCAACAGTCCCCATGCATTCAACAGCAACAGCACAGTCAAATAAAATGAAGAATCCCTATTACTGATGTGTTTGAAAACTCCGAGTACAGCTAACCGTAGATGTGTGGATTTGCCCATCGACTAGCTACTGTTAAAGCAGCTGAAAAGGCTGAAGAGAATAACAAGGAATATATTTGCAAATGAAGCAGCACAACAGTAGTGGAGTGATTAGAGCATCCGCCTAATGAAGAGGCATTCCCGGTTTGAGTCCCACTGCAGCACAAATCATTTTCCATGGGAAATCTGTATATGAACATAATTTTAAATCATTTTGCTGTATAACCTAAAGAATAATAATTAAATGTGAACTGGAGTACTGCATGAAATGCACATGTGAAGTGTTAGTGTCGTAATGAATAAGGAACATGTACGCAGTTCTAAGCACAAATAAGCAGCGGTAAGCGTGTAAAAGTGCGCTTGCATGGGGGTAAGCACTGCTCACACAGAGTATGCCCACATAAAGTAAGCAACGTAGAAGCTAATTTTATTACTATTTATTTATTTTATATTTGTTGACGGGAAAGTCCGACTGGATATATGTCCATTTTCAGCGGTGGCCCAGGGAGAAAAGCTCCAAAGGGAGTGATGATGACTAATGAGTGTAAAAAACTATAACTGGAGGTTAGCAGTACTTACCGTCATGCAAACCCACACAAGCCCACTTACAATCACTGTAAAGTGCCTTAATCACTCCGGATCCAATGGCTCAAGTTCCACCCAGCAACAAAATAAACTGTCTCAGCAAAGCTCAAACCCAGGACCCTGTACACTATGGTCACAATAGTTAACCACTAAGCCATCATTGTGTGTGTGTGTGTGTGTGTGTGTGTGTGTGTGTGTGTGTGTGTACGTGTGTGTGTAGATATACACAGATATACAGCTATGATAGGAAACAGCACACAAGAATGACATATGTTCACAGGCTATGCCAATGGAAGTGAGGGGCCCAAGCAAGAAACATGTAACACCTAGCATAACCCCCCCCAGCACCAGACAGAGGAAACATACATGCAAACCCACAAACAATGTAACTAGTCCACTACTCCCCAGACCACAGGCAGGATACAACCGGGGGGTGGGGTACACAGTGCACCCATGAAATCTAATCTTGGAACACAGACAGGAGCATCCCTTGCGACAAGCCCCAAAAATTGACATATTACAAAGGAAGCCGATGTGACGACCATTGTGGCTGGGGTGTGTACATACCCAGAATACAAGGGTGGGAAAGCCTGATGACCCATGGGTACAGACAACGTACGACATGGGTCCTGTGAAGTGGAGAGTGGGCAGCATGTAGTGGTGTGTTCAGACCTGACCTGCACCCAGAGTAAGGATGGGTGCTGTAGAGGAGGTGTGGGTGGGGAACTATGGGTAGCTAGTTATGGGTCTAGGTGTGCAGGTGTTGGCTGATGTCGGTCTATACGGACAGCCCCAGGGATGTGAGCAAAAGTGTTCTTTGGGCAGAGGCGTCGCCCAATGAGCAGCCACACCCATTACAAGTCCCACTGCAGCAAAGTCTAATCTACATGGCAAAGAACGGAATAACCAGATGTAGATGTATATATGTAGAGGTATATGTGTGTGTATATCTACCCATAGCTACATGGAGATATACCTCTCCCTCTCCATAGTACAAATGTATACATACAGAGACAGAATACATATACATATACATATAGATATATACATATGCAGACACCCATACACCCATATGTTGTTAGATATATACAGACAGCAATATATAAATATATACATGTATGCATACATATACAGATATATCTGCATCTAGTAATGTATATATATATATATATATATATATATATATATATATATATATATATATATATATATATATATATATATGTGTGTGTGTGTGTGTGTGTGTGTGTGTGTGTGTGTGTGTGTAAATATCATGTATATAGCTAGGATATGATACAGCAGTTACAAATTACATATGTTCACAGGCCGTGCAAATGGGGGTGATGGGTCCAATCAACAAACGTGTAACGTAGCATCAACCCCCCCACCTCGGCAAATGAAACATACAAACACACGATACAAGTAAACACACCACTGCTTCCCAGACCACAGGCAGGATACTACCAGTGGGAGAGACCTGCCAAATCTAATCTTGAAACAAAGACATCAATGTCCCTTGTGGGACACCCCAAAAATGAATGATCATTGGAGTCAGTCCCTGTAATGATTTATCCAACCAGGCTGTATAAGTAGACGGACCAGTAGGTTGTGCAAGCCTGATGACCCATGGGTCTACACAACATATGACATAGGCCTGACACGTGAAGAGTGGGCAGTGTGTAGTGCGTGGTTAGACCCCACCTGCACCCACAGTAAGGATGAGTGCTGTAGAGGAGGGGCAGGTGTGGGAACTATGGGTATGCAATTATGGACCTAGGCATGCAAGTGTTGGCTGGCGCAGTTGTATTAGGACTGCCCTAGGGGGAATCTAAGTAATATTGCGAATTGGGCATAGCTTACGTCCATACCTCTCAACCTCTAAGAGCAAAACCACTGGAAAGAACCTAAACCTTTGGGGGGACAAATAGGGACAGAAAGCACATATTCCACTTACAACCTTAGAAAGCTGATAGAATAATAGGTTATGCATTAGCATGACTCGGCTGAAGAATGTGGGGTCCTAAACCCAATTACTTTTCTGTATTTAATGGTGTCAGTACCCAGGTATTTGCCAGACTGGTGCAGATTGTAAGAGGAACACACTAATAGTATGAAGCAAACTCTGGACAGGCCGCAGATTCAGTACAGTCGACAGGCATGCTTATGCCTAATGGGCAGCCATTCCCGATATGGATCCCACCGCAGCACAGTCCAGTTTACGTATGGTACGGTATAACCATATGTGTCATTGCATAACCCACTACACAACACCCATGAACACATGGCCGCCACACCCCACTATAGGCATGTAAGCCGATGTAAAAGGCATCACAAGGTATTATTGCAGTACTCACCCCTACCCAGGGGTGTGAGTGTCTGATGCAAACACCAAATGCAGTGCATATGCACAGCTTGTTGTCATAGACAACATGGCCAGCTGTGGACCTTCCCTGCAGCCACCCTGCACATCCCTGGATAATCCCCCTACTAACACCCCCCTTTGTGCCTCATGCACACCACATACCTATCAGCCCCTGTTCCATTTCTATTAATGTCTATGGGGTGACACCCTCTTCCCCACTATATTGCCAGTATCTGGAAGCCCAATCCACATGTAGTATCACAGCTGTCCCACAGGACACATGTAACTAATACATGAAGGAACACCACAAGCACACCTGGAGCAGCACAGGCTCACCACCTTGCAACCCCCCCACCTCACACTCTATACCACTACATCAACTAGTGATACTGACACCTCTTGTCCTGCCTCGCATACAAATCCGAACATCCGCCATACCTTCCCTATTGCTCCCCATCCAATTATACCTACAGGCTACTATACAGTTACAATGTCACCCGCACTACCTACCTGCCTACTCTTTAGCTAATCGCCTCTACTGTACCACACAGGTATGGAATAACTACACCTACCCTGAATACCTGCATGTAACCTATCCAGACCTGTGAAACAGGAATCCTACCTCACCTTAAACTGACCTTTGTCAACAGTCATACCTGACATGTAAACCTGAGCTAAGCATGGATAATACTGACAGTTTAACGTAAACTAAGCATGATTAATGGGGGATGTAGCTATGTTATGTCTGTTACACTCTATGAATGTGAACACCCCAGTATTAATTAGGATATGCAGCTGGGGTCATTGTAGAGCTCTACACCCTGGGCCACCACTGACAATGGACAAGCATACAGTCCGACTGTCCCGGTTAACAGATGTGAACAAAATGCACGATGTTGCACTTGTGTATGTGGGAGCAAGTGGGTGAAAGCCTCTTTGGCTGCCTGTATGCGAGTAACACACTGGTGAAGCAATGTAGAGGCTAACTGCATGCAAGACGCCACAACCAGAGGTTAGTAATGCTGTGCTTCACACAAACAAGGGCATACCAGCCTACAAATGTTCTACAGTGCCTTAGTCACCCTGTAGACAACAGCTGCTGTTGTGGCCATTAACAAAATAATCTGCACTGCCAGGTTGCAAACCTCCGAACCTGCACACTATAGTAGATGTGAGTTCCACTAAGCCATGGCAGATACACATTCAACTGCAGTGACCACAAACACATCATCCAGCACAGGCATCCAACAGTATAGGAAATGTATATAATTATGTAGATGTATGTGTGTGTGTAGATATATATATATATATATATATATATATATATATATATATATATATATATATATCTGTGAAGAATGAATGTCGTGACAATAAAGCATACAAAAGAATGAGAAGGAAAACAACAGCAACACCTGTATTATTTTGTGCTGTCATCTTATGTCATATTAAGCTGGGCAGGGGTGAGCAAATCATTGCTTCTCAAACCACAAGAAGGATACTACCAGTGGGAGTAACTTTATCCACCTGCTAAGTCTACCTTAGAAACCATTACAGGGTAGTCCATGGTGGGACTACTCAAAAATTGCGGGTTGTTTGGACTTCCAACCATTACACAAGCCAGGGCAGGCATGTTCAAGGACTAAAAGGTTGGGAGAGCCTGATGATACATGGGTTGAGACAACATACATGTAGGGTCCCTAATGCTGGGGAGAGGGCAATGTGTGGAGGTGTGTTATGGGTGGGATAGCAGCTGGGCAATGGATGGTTTGTGTGTATGTGGAGCTCGGGTGGGGTGGAGGAACCATGGGTATGAAATATGGATCCAGGCGTGTCAGGGTTGGATGCCCCCCCTTCTAATTAGACCACCTTGTGGAGGTCAACGAGTTCATTATAAAAATATATGAATACACACATACATACACCTATATGTAGAAGTACATTCCCTGTACCACATTCATTCCTTTTTCAGACATAAATAACATGAAAGTGCCTCTACAAACCTCCACAGTTTAGGTTGTGCATAACCATAAATGTAATAGGTGCATAGGTAGGTACTAGGCTATCTGCCGAAGGGCATTTATAAGCCTAGGCAAGATGTGTCGGCTTATGTCGCCCCATTGATAAATCTACTGGGCCTCTGTCAAGCAGA